>NC_139968.1:5819274-6139274 GCF_963993115.1 Abramis brama | reverse complement strand
ATAAGAGACTCAACAACTGTAGAAGAAGAAGAAGACCCGGAATTCTGGGAGAAATCCTGGATACATGAGGAAAAGTCGTAGATCATGTGATGCGATTCGTATGAGATGCTTGGAAAAGTCATGAAAATAAAAAAAAGGTAGAATTGAGTAAAAATAGATATTTTTAAAAAATCTTTCTCCTGAATCCTTATCCAGTAAATCACGATCAACTAGGAAAAACTCCCAACAACTTGGAGTCAAAAATGTTGATCCAAAAATGGATTTGCGAAAATAATACCTTGCAAGAAAAAAAAACGTACTAATACGTCTCCTAAGAATTCCCCTCATCTCCCATTGTTCAGTAGGAGCGTTCGAGGGTCATAAGCGAGTCTTAAACGAGTTCCCTAAGGATTTCAGAGATGTGGTCTTTAACGAGACGGGAACGATCCGGGATCAGATGGTCACGCATGGCCAAATGACTTCCGTTCAGTGACCTTTCCTCGACCAGCATCCTCTGATGAAGAGCTCGCATTGATCAGTCGGATCCGCCTTCCTGCAAGGGCGTCGGGATCATGCGTCGAGACTTTGTTCAGTGATTTGGTTGTAATAGAAAGATGTGTTTTAGACGTGTTCAATTATAATCTCATTTGAATATGTTAATGAGGCCCCTCCTCCCTGTTTTGATTGACATGCAACATTAGCGTCGCTTGAACAGATGGACAGTGAAACCTACACTGATCTCGCTTGCCTCATGATTAATGACCACACACACACACACACACACACAGTCATAGCTTGTCTGTAAATACAGTTGCCCCCCCCTCCCTTCCCCTCCCCTCCCCTCCCCCAACATGATCAACACAATCAGCGTTTATTCACCTATTTGTCAAAAAAAAAAAAGTACAAGTACGTTTCCTAAACATTCCCCGTCCTCCACTGTTCAGTAAGAGCACATTTAGGAATTCCAAGTGAGTCTTAATGAAATTCCCTAAGGATTTGGGAGGTGTGTGTTAAAATCAAGAGAAGCCACTTTACAACATCATTCGTCATGAGCGAGTGTGTGTTCAACCTCGGTGAGTGACAGGGAACTGCTGTGATGACGTGTGTGTAAATCAGGGGATTGGGAAGCACACACACACACACACACACACACTACAGGAAGTGACACGCTTGTCAGTGTCAGAGAGGAATGTTGCTGTGTCTGTTTTTAGAAATGTCTCTGTAAAAATAGAAGCTCTGCTGATTGTTTACCAGAGCCGACTGCCAAGAAGAAACACACTTTCTCTTTCTTTCCTCCTCGATTTCCCTTTTTGCCTTTTCAAAGGACAGGAAGGACACGCTCATCGAGACAGATAGAGGTCAGAGGTCACATGAGAAGAGATCGCTCACAAACCTCATGATATATGGGTCATCAAAATTGTGTAAATCTCACTAGATTATGTGCACTTTATCAAATGCTATAATCAACTAAAACTATTGTGAAAGACTGTGAGGTATTTGTTTACTATTTGCATACTATTCTAATTATGCAAATTAGCAGAGGCACTTTATTAGGGTTTGCAAAAGGCCAAAATTATTATTATTATTATTTTTCAACAAATTGTCAAAGGAAGTGCTTAACTTTAAAAAATGCTCATTATCATAATCTACAAATTATATGAGATTTTTTACATTTTACATAATTTTAAAGTTTTTAACTGTAAAATTTAGAAATGACTGGAAACAGTTTAAAATCCTTATTTATATGATTTGTTATTTTATAGCAAACAAAGAAAGAAAGACAGATAAATGAAAACTGTTTCAAGTAACATAATTGCAATGCTAAAACGGTATAATTAATTCAGGACCAAATGTTGATTTGTAATTATTTGTACAAATATGTTATCTATAATTTTTAAATAAATGTATCAATAACATGATGAAGAAGGGTTGATAGTTCAGCTTGATGAATGCACTCAACATTACAATTACTGTAAAAATGGAGAAAATAAGATAATTTACTGGACTTTTATATTAGATAATAGTCTATATTTATAATAGTTCTCATTAAAAACAAAACAAAATAAACATGGGATTTTTGGATTACAAACAGAATGCAAATAGTACAAATAGAAAATGACAAATACATTAGTTATAAAATCTCGTCAAAACTTTTTAATTATTATAGAGGTTGACTTTTAAATAAATGTACGGTAACACTTTAATTTAGGGACCAATTCACACTATTAACTACTAGCTTATTATCATGCATATTACTGGGATATTGGCTGTTTATTAGTACTTATAAAGCACATATTAATGCCTTATTCTGCATGATCATATTCTACATCCCTTAATCCACCCAATACCTAAACTTAACAACTGCCTTACTGACTATTACTATTAATAAGCAGTGATTAGGAGTTTATTGAGGGAAAAGTCTTAGTTAATAGTGAGAATTGGAGCCGAATCTAAAGTGTGACCAAATTTATATTTAAGATAACATTTGTTGCTGGGTCATATGAGTCTTAATGTTAAACATTAGATGTTAATGTTGTGTTGGTGTAACTCTAGAGTGTTTGTGTGGCTGAAACACAGGTGTTTTCTAGAGTGACATTCCCACATAGATCTGTGTGTGATCCCAAAAAACACAGAGCAAACACACTCCTGTGGCGAGAGGAATCGATCCGTCAGTCGGTGTATCCCTGGCTCTGTCCGGACTGATGTCCATGACGGATGATTCCAGAACATACTCCTGTTCTTATGCACATTTTGGGATATTGCAGAAAAAATAGAGGACATGCGCATAAACTATGATGGACACACATTTACTAAATAAATTCCTCGATGCACAACAAAAAGCTCAACCGATAATCTGATTGGCTGACTGGACTAACCAGCTGACCAATGGCATCGCAGCATCTCAAATGTTGGTTTGGTGTTTCTGAATCAGATATTCATTTGCCTTCGTATCATATAAATCATCTTTTTGGTTATATTTTGGTGAATCCGTCCGGAGATTAATCCGTCGCATCACATCTCGGTCACATGTCTGCAGGTCACGTGCTCCTTCATTCACAGAAAACACACTCCTGGTGTTGCCACTGTCTTCAAGAGTGTGTGTGTGTGTGTGTACGCCAGCTTTTAGTGCGAGAAGAGAAGGATAGAGAGACACACGGGGAAGAAACCGGGAGTAGTGTTTAGGATCCGTCCAGTAGTTTTGGTCGAGAGACACCCACTTACACTGGAAGAGAGAGAGACTGCCCACCAGTTCGTGTTGTGTATGTTCACAGCTGGGTGAATATGCAAACCGATATTTCCATAAAGAAGATGTGCTCATGAATATTTGATTTGCTTGCTACTAAGTGCTTCCAAAAAACTGTTGAACATATTTCTGAGTTAGTGCCATGAACCCCGCCGACTCGAGCTCCTCCTGAAGTGCTCAGCGGAGCATCCTGGGGCTTTAGATGCTACTTTGCTTCTTATTCAACTTTATAGCTTGTTATTTTTAGGGCTTAAAGAGTCTTAAAATGTATACAATATAGTTTTATCAAATTTAAGGGCCTTAAATATCTTAAATGGTGTAAGAACATTCGGTTACACTTTATTTTAAGGTGTCATTGTTACAGTGTAATTATATATTTAAGCACTGAGTAATATGTACTTACTCTAGGGTTAGGGTAGGATTAGGGTTTGGTTGAGGGTTAGTTGCATGTAATTATGCATAATTTATGTAACATATGTAAAATGTAAAATAAAGTGTTACCGAAAATTCCTTGTTATCGTTTTAAGAGGTCTTGAATTTTGGGACGGAAAAAGGTAATCGTGATGATTGTTACACATCAACTTTTTTAAGTAATATTTTTCATAATGTATCACATCTGAAGAATCTTAAATACCAGGGGAAAAGAAATCATAAATTAAATTGAATCTGTGGTCTTTATTGAATGTGATTTTGGAAATTACGCGTCTGTCTGTTAAGTTGTCAAAAATGTAAAAATGCAATCATTAATAATTTTTACAAATGGGCCTTTTCTTAAAAAATGGTTTAAAAGTTGAAATGTGAGGTTTATCATTTTATAAATCTGTTTATAAAGTTGTTTTTATAGTCATTTTATGGTTTAGTATTGCCATCCCTTGCTTATACAGTATTTGCATTTTATTTGTGCATGTGTTAAAAAGCCTTAAATCTGATTTTAAAAACGAAAAAAGTTTTGAAAACTGAAAGCTCTTGCCATTTGTGCAGTGGTGGACAGTAAGGAAGTATTTTACTATGGTACTGTACTGAAGTATCTGGGAAATTTTTACTTCACTTCATTCCAAAGCCACTTTTTACTCCACTATATTTCATAAAAACATATTATTATTTTTTACTTCGAAATAAAGAAATCAACCCCCGCCCCGCTAGATTAGATTCGTGAAGATTCTCAGAATGAGCCAGAAACAGGAGATACTCTTGAGTTACTAATGCTGAGGTTCAGGGATTATTTACTGCAAAAAATGGTATTGTACTATAGTAAGTTTTTGTCGCTAGCTGAGACTGACTTCTGATATTTGCCCAGGACTGTGTCCTCTTATCTGATGTCTCTGTCTCCGTCTGTTCCCACAGCTCTTCCGTGAAGTGAGGATTATGAAGGTCTTAAATCATCCTAATATAGGTAAGACGTCATTCTCAGGTAAAGATCACCACACTTCTGCATATTCTCTTATGTTTCTTGCTTCAAAATCAGGTGATAATGTCAGTCATCATTTGTCCCTTACAATGAAGTCTTTTGAAATGGTGACCCCAGTTATGATTGGCTAACATATTTGCACATAATTCGAATGCAAAATACTTAAAATGTTTGTTTTTTTCTGCCTGTTACATTAGAAGTATTTAAAGAATCATATAAAAAAGAATGAATCACATTAAAGTGAATCGTTTATGTTGTAAAAATGTATTGATGTCAACCCAAAGCAGCGTTACTATTATGGTATTTATTAATATTTTGGATTAGCTTTTATTTGTATATTTTAATTTTTCATTTTAACTTAAGATTGATTTTTAGTGATTTTTTAATTTTATTGTTTAAAAAATGAATAATTTTGAATAGTTTTAGTTAAAGGGTCAGTTCTCGCCCTCATGCCATTCCCAAACCACACGACTTTCAGCTCATCTGTGAAACACAAATGAAGATTTCTGTAATGAATCTGAGAGATTTCTGTCCCTCCATTGAAACTCTATTCACCCAAAACTCGGACGCTTCAAAACATTCATAAAGAGATGGTGAAATGAATCCGTACAATCCCAATCTTTTGAAGATACACTTTATGTGATGAACACATTTATAGTCTTTTACTCCCAGATAAACCTTGATCATGTACATAGAGCCGATCAGATACGGTAACCCCAAGCTCAAGCTCAAGCTCAATACACACTTGGATTAAACTCTTGGATTTATGCTATTTTCCCTTTAACAATATCAACACTGGTGTGAGGCCCCTTGATAACACCTGATCGAGCCCGCGGGCCGCGGCCGGAAGCCCGTCTGACTGGAAGTGATGTCTGTAATCCACAGCTCAGTGTCTTCTCCATGACACGGCACTTTCCCGCTCTTTCCCTGATAACTGGATTATTCCTCCTCCTAATGGAAGGCGGTCACAGGAGAGTCGTTCAGACTCGAGCACGATTATCTCTGCGATGTCTGACCAGCTCAGCTCTTCTGGCCGCTCTGAACATCAGCAGTGTGTGTGTGTGTGTTTTCACTCCGCCATCGATCCGCGTGACTGGCTGTTTCTGCCGCCGGCCCGCATGCGTGCCAGCGCCGGCTTCTGATTGGCCGAGACTGAGCTGGATTGTAGATTCATCAAACTAAAAGCTGTGATTACACACCTGTCCCTGCCACTTTCCTAACACACACACACACACACATTAGTCAGACGTTATTGGTGTCTGCTCTTCACATCACTATGAAGTGGAAAGAAACGTGTGTGTGACGTCGTGTGTGTGTCTCCATAACAAGCGTGTCCCTGGCGTGTGGTTTCTCCATGTCAGAGAGGAGCTCCCGAGAGAGTTCAAGCACTGATCTGGGGCCAGTGACACACACTTATCATCTGCGTTGTTAAGACTGGGTCTAGTTTGACCAGCTAACAGTTTTACAAGAGCTGATCACTCTTACTTTTCCAGTTCACATTAGACCAGACTGCCCTTTTCTGTCATTTTTTCATTCATTTTTTATTTAATTTTGAATGTTTTTGATTGGCTCACACAAAGGTGGCGATGTGTGTTTGTTTTGCATGAAGCCTGCGGCGACAACTTAACAGACAGACGCGTAATTTCCAAAATCACATTCAATAAAGACCACAGATTCAATTTAATTTATGATTTCTTTTCCCCTGGTATTTAAGATTCTTCAGATGTGATACATTATGAAAAATATGACTTAAAAAAAACATTAACAACATTTCCCAATTGAATAAGTTGGACAGGAAGTGATGTAGATAGTCATTAGCGTAGCGACACGCTAATGCCAAGGTCCTGCGATCGAGTTGAGATTATATGAAGGTCATTTAAAACGAATCAGAAATGCTGTTAATTGTTGTAATGTTTCTAAATGTTCAGACAAAATATGTACATGTAACATCTAAACATCTAATATCCAGTTGATTTTGAAATGTTTGAGTCTAAAATGTTAATATCTGCCTCTCTTTCAGTTAAGTTATTCGAAGTCATTGAAACGGAGAAGACGCTTTATTTAATAATGGAGTATGCGAGCGGAGGTGAGTTTGATGGACAGGCGGGATACATGTTTAATATGACTCGTGTCACACACACACACACTCATCTCTGAATGTCTCTGTTTATGTCAGGTGAAGTGTTTGACTACTTAGTTGCTCATGGGAGGATGAAGGAGAAGGAGGCCAGAGCAAAGTTTCGGCAGGTGAGACACACGTCTCTGTCTTATCATGAGAAAACACTGTAAAATATGAAAATTACAAGGTATGTTTGTTCAAATAACAGAATTTCGTAATTATGTCTAGTTCAGATATTCATAGATATTTGTACGTACAAACTTTTATTTTACATTTTATTTTCCTACACTGACAAGGGTTTGTAAGTAGGGTTGGCATACTACCTTAAAATGGTAAAATACATTTACATTTTTGATTTACGTAAAAATATAATAAAGAAATAAAATATAATTAGTTACATGTACAGGTTAGTATTGGATATATATGTATATATATATAATGAATAAGTTCTAGTGTCGAATCAGTTGTTACCAGTAAAATTGCAGGGATTTTAGTTAAAGTTACTAGCAACCAAAACTAAGTAAATTAAAAAGTACTAATAACCTTAAAAAAAATGTTACTTGTAGTGAAATATTTAAGATATATGCAATATTTTTGATAACAATATACGATTATCAAGAATTTTTTTATAAAAAGTGTTATTTAACACATCTCTGATTTTAACTTCCGATGATTTTTGTCTTGAATTCTTTTAAATTTCAGTGAATCTGTTTTTTAATGATTAATTGAGCATAATCCATGATATTTTAGGTACAAATAAATGTGGGTAAATATTGCTGTTTATTAATATATATTGTTATGTTGGTTTGCATAAAATTAATTAGATTAAGTACATTTATTTTAACAGTATTTATTGCATTTTGATTCTGATTAACAATGGCTATTTGGTTGAAAAAGAAACTGATATCCTGATCAGTAAATACACACTGTTGGTAAGTTGATTAGCTGTAATGAGCGCTGATGAATGTGCTGAACACACGCACGCCCTCTAGTGGCGCTGGCTCAGTGGAGCGCTCGTCAGGATCAGCTGCTGCTGTGATGAGAACTGTAAATGAGCAGACATTTCAGCGTCAGCGTGAGTGTAATTAAACCCCCTGCTGTCGGCCAATCATTAACTGGCCATTTTCAGTCAGGCTCTGCTCATGAAGCCAAACAAAAGCCCCGGGCTTCAGTCACTGCTTTTCACACACTCTCTCTCTCTCTCTCTCTCTCTCTCTCTCTCTCTCTCTCTCTCTCTCTCTCTCTATCTCTCTCTATCTCTCTCTCTCTCTCTCTCTCCCTCTATCTCTCTCTCTCTCTCTCTCTCTCTCTCTCACTCACTCTCTCTCTCTCTCTCTCTCTCTCTATCTCTCTCTCACTCTCTCTCTCTCTCTCTCTCTCTCTCTCTCTCTCTCTCTCTCTCTCACACCTGGATCATTGGGAGTGTTAGGGAGTTTTCACACCTATAGATCGTTTGTTTTGTTCTGAAACAGGGACTTAATTTGTTACAATATTGCATTTTCTTCTTGGTTCGGTTCGCTTTCACAAGGCAACCTTTCAAAGCATACCAAAATGTATTTATTCAAGTCACATGTGAGTACAACTGTGCTCTTATTGGTCAGCGTTTCCCAGGGGGCCAATGTTTCAGAAAACACTGAAGCTTCCCCGGGCGCCGCCATTGATTAGCAGACCCTCACCTGCTGTTAGCATCCCATCGACTCCCATTCATTTTGGCGTCACTTTGACAGCGAATAACTTTACATCTGAGGCGTTTAAAAACTCCATTTGTCCATTATTTATTTCTAAAGAAACATGACGATGTATAAAAGGCTCCATTACCTTGTATCTTACGTTATGGCCCCGTAGAAGCAGTTTTTGTAAAAATAGGCTAACGATTGCGTCATAACCACGCCACTCTCTGTCGCACAGTAGAGAGATTACCGTATGGACAGGAGGAGAAGCTCACGCGCAATCGGGGGGACGTGGAGGCAAAATGACAAAATAATTAATCAGAATACTTAGCAAGAGTTTCTCCTGCTCCAGGTCATGGACAGCTCCTACTCACACTCTCCGTCTCTGCAAGATTCGGAAGGGAATGATTCAGATTTCTCTTGGCACAGCTACTAGAAGACAGACGGGCTGCTCACGTCACATCTACGTCGTCAAGCTCAGTGTGAGTCTGTGCAGCACGCTCGACCATCAGGAAGAAGAGCTTCTAATTGACTTCACTTTTCTCCGTTGAATCCAATTCATACGCTGTGAATTTGTTATATACTGTCTATGGCGTTTCCTCTGCGTCATCCATCAAGATGATTGACAAGTTCGTTCCGCGAGCTTATTGTGGCTTTATTTGTAGCTGTTGAGACACATGCAAACACTAATGCAGACGTCCTTCCCACTGTTAAATCATATACTCACAGAATCAGACACTACTGCTATTTATATAGCACGTTTCCGTTATGAATTATAATACCATTTGGTTTGTTGGTCCGTTGGGTCGGATTGCTTTCACACCTCAAGCAAACCGGCCCAGAGTTCGTTTGCAATCGGTCCGAGACAACCTCGTTCAGGCGGTGTAGGAGTGATTGTGCTTTTGTGCGATTGCCGTGTTCACATATGCCTAAACGAACCGAACCAAGGGAGAAAACACACCATTTCAGAAACAAACGCTCAGGTGTGAAAGAACCCTCAGTTTCTGAATCTGACGCAGTTTCTTCATTAGTTCGGTTGGTTCAGGCATAACTCGCTCTGATCCGCACCAAAACAATCGATCTGAGATCGAGGCGGTCTCGGTCCTCTTGGAAACGAACTCAGGAGCGGTTCGCTTGTGATGAGAAAGCAGTCCGACCCAACGGACCAACAAACTAGGCTGTATCACAATGTATGATGGGTCATGACGTACGTTGTGTTCAAAGAAACGCAGTGTTTGTCTCGCTTAATGAATCGTGGGTTGACCTCGATTAAAGACGAAGTGAAATGCCTAATTGAAATTTGGTCGGACAAACATTTCAGAACAACTGTCCAAAACACAAATATACAGAGTAGACGAAGGCATAATTCTTGCTCAAAATGATAACAACTACGAAGAAAGCCACGATTAGCGCTGTTGTCTATCCATCCTGCTGAATAAACAGGAGAACTCTGACCAATGAGAGGACAGCTTACTTGGACTTGTATTTTGGTCCATTTAGAAATAATGTCCATGTGAAAGTGAACCAAACCAGGAAGAAAACTGCAAACATTGTAACAATTTTAATTCCTGTTTCGGAACAAAGCAAACGATCTACAGGTGTGAAAAGGCCATGTCCTTCTCAGCTTCAGTTTGCTGATTAAAAGGCCTGGTTTGTGGAATGGTGCATTAATTACCATGCTAATGTGACGTTGTGTGTGTGTGTGTGTGTGTGTGTGTGTGTGTGACTACAGATCGTGTCCGCAGTGCAATATTGCCACCAGAAGAGAATAGTCCACAGGGATCTCAAGGTGAGACTCACTCAAAGAGCTTTAAGCCTGTGGCGTACATCTGGTCACCTTTAATGATTTGTGTTTCATTGATTGCTAATATGTGACCCTGGACACAAAACTCAATTTTTTACCCATTTTTATACATCATCTGTATGTATGATGTATGTATGTTATGATAGGACAATATTTGGTCGAGATACAACTATTGTAAATCTGGAATCTGAGGGTGCAAAAAAATCGAAACATTGAGAAAATCTCCTTTAAAGTTGTCCATTTATGTTGGCGATTGTGCTGCATTCACTCACAAAAATACATGTTTTATATATTCATGGTAGGAAAATAACATGATCTTTACTTAATATCCAAATGATTTTTGGCATAAAAGAAAAATCTATAATTTTGGCCCATACAATGTATTGTTGGCTATTGCCACAGATATACCCGTGCGACTCGTGACTGGTTTTGCGATCCAGGGTCACATGTTCGTAAACAATGCTGACCGCTTTGCTACCTCTCTCTGTAAGGCTGAAAACTTGCTGCTAGACGCGGACATGAACATAAAGATCGCAGACTTCGGCTTCAGCAACGAGTTCACGATCGGGAGTAAGCTGGACACGTTCTGCGGCAGTCCTCCGTACGCGGCTCCCGAGCTCTTCCAGGGCAAGAAGTACGACGGGCCTGAGGTGGACGTCTGGAGTCTGGGGGTGATCCTCTACACGCTGGTCAGCGGGTCACTTCCCTTCGACGGACAGAATCTGAAGGTCATTTCCTGTTTCATTCAGGGTCACTTGTTAGAAAGCACACACTGTTCATCGCCCTAACTCTGCATGTTGGTCCACACAGGAGCTGCGAGAGAGAGTGTTGCGGGGGAAGTATCGTATTCCCTTCTACATGTCCACAGACTGTGAAAATCTTCTGAAGAAACTCTTAGTGCTTAATCCAGGCAAACGGGGAAGTCTAGAGGTGAGACGCTTCACACACCCATCTGAGTTTCTGAAAGAAAAAAACTGATTTGTTGAACACAAAAGGAGATGTTTTACAGAATGTTCTCGCTGCTCTTTACCTCAGACTGTGAACAGGGCAACTGTAAACTCAGAAAAGGACAAATATAAAGTTTCATAAAAGTTGTCCGTAAGACTTGTATGTTAAATCCCGAGTCTTATGAATCCTGTGATGGAGCTCTCAAATCTCATTCATGCTTGTAAGCAATAAACCTGGCTTGTCACACATTTATCTTGTTTAGAAAACTCTAGATATAGCGTGAGCTGACCGGTGTTCGGTCTTAAAGAGTTTCTTGAGACCCTCCACCTCCCCAGCTCCACCTGTCTAAATCTGCTACTGAGGATATTATGTGCCTTTTCATGACTAAAATACTAGAATTAGGATACTAGATACTAGAATTACTTACTTTGATACAATACTTTGAACAATTTGTACATTCAGTTCTATTTTTTATACCACATGGAAACATTGCCACAGCATAAATGGCAAAACATTGAACAATATCTTACTTGTGATCATAGTCAAAGTATGTTGTTATCAACTGAAACTCTTCTGTGTGAGAATGGAAATGCAATTAATAATTGCATTATTAATTAATTAATTCATTTATTATGAATACATTGCTATTGTAGTACAACTGCACTGTAAAATAAAACGTTTCATAATAAGTGTATTAATTATTACATTACTTATGGCTTAATTTCATAGGTTCTTAGTAAAAGCCTAACCGAGGAAAGTATAAACAAATGTATAAACAAAAAGTGCTGCAAATGAGCTAGAAGCATATATATAATATACTGTACAGTAATATTAGGACTGTACATTTACAATTACAACATATTTACAACATTAATCATACATAACATACAGTTACCCGCCTTTCTTTCTAATTTTTGCCTTTTTGTAAAATAATTTTTTTTATCAAAGTATGCATCTAAAGGCTGTCTACTGTTCTCTCAGCATCATTACACCAGTGTTAAGATTTAAAAACATGTGATTCCTATGCAAATGTGTATTTTAACGTCTGCCAATCTCGCACAGCAAATCATGAAGGACCGCTGGATGAATGTAGGTCACGAGGAAGAGGAGCTAAAGCCGTATACAGAACCTGAGCCCGACTTCAGCGACACCAAACGCATAGGTCTGGACCGTCCCTGGTCTCTCTGCTTCTTTACTACTCAGGCATCAGTTTCAGAATGATCAAAACTAAACACCTCTGGGTCATACTGTACACTACATCTGTGTGAATCCTCCTCACATCTCTTCCAGAGCTGATGATCACCATGGGTTTCCCCAAAGACGAGATCACGGAGGCATTAGTGGGGCAGAAGTATGATGAGGTCATGGCCACGTATCTTCTGCTGGGCAGGAAACCTCCCGAGGCGAGTCACTTCACACACCCTGAGCATGAGATCTTACCGTCGCTGAGATGTCGTTACATACTTTATATTTTAAATTAGTTTTAGTTACATATGTAATAATAATGGGTAACACTTTATTTAACAGTGTCCTTGTTACTTACCACAGTAAATTATGCATAATTACATGCAAAAAACAAACCCTAACCCTACCCTAACCCTATAGTAAGTACATGTAGTTGCTTAAAGGTCCCGTTCTTCGTGATCCCATGTTTCAAACTTTAGTTAGTGTGTAATGTTGCTGTTAGAGCATAAATAATATCTGTAAAATTATAAAGCACAAAGTTCAATGCCAAGCGAGATATTTTATTAAACAGAAGTCGCCTGCAGTGAACGGCCCGTTTGGACTACATCCCTCTACTTCCTTCTTTAATGACGTCACTAGAACCGTTTTTTGACTAAGCTCCGCCCACAGGAATGCTCCCTCAACTCTACCGAAATTCGTTTATGTACTTGCGCACTTCTTATAACTTACTGTGTTTACTCAGCTCTTACTGTGATTTTCTGAAGTAAAACTGACGCTTCATCTTTTGTGTGATGTACAATAAACTTTAAACTCATCAGTATATGTTTGATCATCATTCAGACAGCAGACTTGTAGGCTATTAATAAATAATGGATACATACAAGCAGATGACAAATACGTTATAATAACCGTAATTAAACTACTAAACTATACCTGTTCCATCTCTATACAGCACTCTGACTCTGTAGGCATTATTGTCCGACTCGAAATGAACACCGTTACTGAGAGTTTCTGATATTATCATCATTCCGTGAGATGAGATTGTCCTGAGAGACTGAGCGCGAGCTCGTGAAGCTCCGCCCCCTGGGTCGTCCAGCAGCAGCTCATTTGCATTTAAAGGGCACACACTAAAACAGCGCGTTTTTCTGAGCCCCAAAAAATGACTATTTAAACATGCTGTAAAAAATGATCTGTTGGGTATTTTGAGCTGAAACTTCACATACACACTCTGGGGACATCAGAGACTTATTTTACATCTTGTGAAAAGGGGCATAATACGGGACCTTTAATATTACTCAGTGCTTAAATATATAATTACACTGTAACAATGACACCTTAAAATAAAGTGTAGCCTAATAATGTAAGTGTAATAACTGTGATCCTGTGGTCTCGTGGCAGTTTGAAGGGAGCGATTCGCTGTCCAGCACAAACCTGTGTCAAAGGTCGCGACCCAGCAGTGACCTGAACAACAGCTCCACGCCGTCGCCCGCTCACTCCAAAGTCCAGCGCAGCATCTCTGCCACGCAGAAACAGCGCCGCTTCAGCGACCACGGTACAACACACACGCTCACACTGCCACATTATAACCTCACATTCATCAAAACTCAGCTGCTCACGCCCTCACATTTAACATGCATCAGCTGACATCACATCACTGGCTCCCGTCTGCCTGTTCATGCTGTCGTCTCCTGGTTTTATATCTGTAACTCTCAATATTATTAGTTCTTGAAAGGCGCTATATAAATAAAACCGCTATATAAATACATTTGCTGATGTATAAACTCAGAAACAGTTGTTAGCTCGATTTAGATGTGGAGTCTACATAAAGAATGTTTAAACATTTAATAATTAGTATATTTAGAATGGATTTTCATAGTTCATAGTTTCAGGAAAAATGTAAAACAGTAAAAGCTTTACATAAAGGGCATTTTAAAAGTGAAAAATCTGTTTGTTAAAATGTGTTTATATTGTCGCAAAATGTAAGTTATATTATCGCCCGGTGATATTTTCAAAGTTGTATATATAGTATATCCTACTTTAGCCGCACATATACAGTATCATCATGTAAATGGTAGACAAACTAAATAAACTGCTTGATTGCTTATATAGCAGTTGTAAACTGTATTATCGCAGTTCTCTTTATAAAGTTGCATATATACAGTATTAAATCCAATGTAATGCAAATGCAAACAGTAAACTCTGGTAAATGGATTATACTGCATCAGTGTTGGGGAAAGTTGCTTTTAAAAGTAATGTTACAATATTGTGTTTATAGAAAGTAATGCGTAAAGCTGCTTTTGTGTTACTTGTCCTCACCTGGGCTGGGCTCTCTTGTCTGTTTATTAATAACAAACAAACAAAAAACTATTTTTGGCTAATATAAAGGCCCTTTCACACCAAAAGTGAAATGAATAAGCCTCAGGATAAAGGAAATGCAAAGTCAGTCAATAAATGGCAAAACAAAGTAACTTTCGTTACTTATTTGAAAAAATAATTTAGATATTTTGTTGTAAATGTAAAAGGCATTACTTTACTAGTTACTTAAAAGTAATCTGATTACATAACTCGTGTTACTGGTAATGCTTTATCCTCAACACTGTATAGCAAATCAGCTGCTTGATTTATTTAATTGCAAAATGTAACTGTATTATTGCACTTTATATGGAGTTGTATGTATGTATATATAAGTATACAGCATAAATGTCCAACTTTATCCACATACACACAGTACACTAGCGTAGGGCGATACGCTTATATCGTTGCAAAATGTAAACTATAATGTGACCACAAAACCAGTCACAAGGGTCACTTTTTTGAAACTGCATAATCGGAAAGCTTTCCATTGATGTATGGATTGTTATGATAGGACAATATTTGGACGAGATGCAACTATTTCTGGAATCTGAGGGTGCAAAGAAATCTAAACATTGAGAAAATCCCCTTTAAAGCTGCTCATTTATGTTCATGATTGTGCTGCATTCACTCACAAAAACACGTTTTATATATTTACGGTAGGAAATTTACAAAATATCTTCATGGAACATGATCTTTACTTAATATCCTAATGAGTTTTGAAAACAAACAAATAAACCCATGCGACTTATGACTGGTTATGTGATCCAGGGTCACATATTATCGCCTAGCTTTATGCAACTATAAGGCATGAAGATACTATTGTGATACTAATATATTATTGTGGAAGAAAATTAGACTTGACTTCATAAAAATGTCCATATTTGAAAAGAATCTATTTGTCTATTTGATTCTGAGCCGACGTATGTTCATCTGAAATGCTGCATGGCTGTAAACGTGTGATGTTTTTGCAGTTGCCCCATCCATCCCCCCGACCGTGTCTTACACCAAGCGCTCTCAGGCCAACAGCGTGGAGGGGGAGAAGAAGGAGGAGTGGGACGCGTCCCGTAAGCTGGCCTCCTCCAGCTCTAAAGCGGACGTGGCCGTCTCTCCTCTGGTGGCCCAGGAGCGCAGGAAGACCTCGGCGTCAGGGGTGAGGCCTCACGTCACCTGACACATGACTAACACAGGCCACACGCTCTCAGTGTGTGATTAATGTGTGTTTGTGTGAGCAGAGCAGCGCCGCGGGAATGACCCGGAGAAACACATATGTGTGTGAGAGATCCAGCACAGAGCGGCACTCGGCAATCCCGAACGGCAAAGACAGCAGGTGACCGCTCTCACAGCCTCTTCCTCACACCTCTCCACGCCAGGGCCAATGAGATAGAAGCCTTTGGGTCATGTGTCAGTCCAGCCGTAATGATAACAAACGAGTGAAGCAAACAGGAGACTTGACTACTTTACCATGATCAAATTCATTATGTAAAATCCTGCACATTTCCCACATAATCAGTGCAGAAAATGCTGGAAAGGTCAGCAGAGTCTGTCTGGGTCTCTGGTTTCATTATACATTAAACAAACATGCACAATTGCTTCTAATTCAAGTGTGCATTTCTCTTGTTGTGAAATATTTGTTTTACCCCCGAAGAACTCGGGGGAAGATACGCAAAACAGTTCAGAGGCTTTTTTGATACTGACATTTGCACATGTGTGTTCCTGTGTGTTCTTGTCTCCTCTCTCAGTCTGACGGAGATGTCGGGCTCTGCGAGCGCCTCCTCCTCGGTGTCTCCCGGGGGGTCCTCGGCCGGGGCCGCCACTCGCCCGCGCCACGTCAAGTCCATGTCCGCCTCGGGACACCCCAACAAGTCCCCGCTGCCGCCCATCGAGGACAACACCGAGTTCAAGGGGTGAGGACACACACTTCAGTAGTTCAGAGGCCGTGTTGTTTCAGTGGCGTTGAGATGCTGTTATAGTTTTATTCATGTTTTGAACATTTTCAGTTCATTTTTACTAATTTTTTGTGTTTTTGTCATTTTTTTATTTTTATTTCAGTTTTAGTTTGAGTTATTTTAGTGCATCAAGTTAAACTAAATTAAATTAGAAATGATGCCTTAGCAACTAGATGAAATAAAGTAATTTTAAGTCATTTTTTTATTATTGTTTTGAGTTTTTGTTAACTATAATAACCAGTGTTGGGGTAACGCATTACAGGTAACATGCATTATGTAATCAGATTACTTTTTTGATGTAACAAGTAAAGTAATGCATTACGTTATAATTTTACACACTTTAAAAAAAAAAGGTAACACACATTATTTTTCAGTTTAATTAATAATCTTACATTTTTTTTACTACTACTATAATCTAATTCTCTCTCTTCTCCGTAACACAGTCACTGGGCATTCATGTGAGGAAACAACGGTAACAAAACACATTACTTTAAGACGGAGTAAAACACTTCTAACTACGAGATGTCCCCATACTTCCACAGTTGATTGATTACATTAAGTGACATTAATACATTACATAAAAATGACATTGTACATTAATACAAATGTATTTATGTTTATATATTTAAATTAGGTGTTGTCTAGTTAAATATGCACTCATTTTCATACATTTCTAGAACAAAAATCTGAACATTGGATAAAGTCGGGTTCAAAATTCTTGTTTCGTTTTTTGATATATTAAAGGCAAGGGTTTTTACTGAGGGGATTTTGGATTTCTCTTTTTATCACTTCATAAATCAGAAAATACTGTTAAAAGACAGAAAGAAAAGGAAGAAAATGTTTTAGGAATAAAATGCTGTATAAAATCAGGCAAATTATCAAACAAAACCCTCTGTAAAAACCTTCAGAATATAGATAGGAATAAAACTGTAAAGTTTGGTGTGTGTAAGTGCTGCAAAAACTAATTTTGAGTAAACGGCCTTTAAAGATGTGTACTGTAATTGAAACCTACATACGCAAATAGATAAAACGCTATAAAAGGTACAGTTAAAAGTGTATATTGGATGCTTTCTACACACTAGTCTGAAAAGCCCAAAATTTTAAAATCAACACATGCTGTGTGTTTTTGTCTGTAGTGTCTCATTAAAAAGAGTTGTACAGTAGGTGACATAAACCGTAATGTTAAGAGATGTTTTGTTCGGCATACTTCACTCAGGAAATGTTCAAAGTGGCCAGACTATTATAAAATTCTACATGCGTATTTCCAAGTAAATGAAGGTGTACGTTATATAGACTGTGTTGTTGAATGCATTACTGTGGTAAACACTTTACTGAAGAATGAGACATATGCGACCCTGGACCACAAAACCAGTCACAATAGTACATTTTTTGAAAATGAGATTTATAAATAAGCTTTCCATTGATGTATGTTTGTTATGATAGGACAATATTTGGATGAGATACAACTGTTGAACATCTGGAATCTGAGGGTGCAAAAAAATCGAAACATTGAGGAAATCTCCTTTAAAGTTGTTCATTTATGTTGGCGATTGTGCAGCATTCACTCACAAAAATATATTTTTATATATATTTACGGTAGGAAATTTACTAAATATCTTCATGGAACATGATCTTAATATCCTAATGATTTTTGGCATAAAAGAAAAATGGATAATTTTGACCCATACAATGTATTGTTGGCTATTGCCACAAATAAACCCGTGCGACTCGAGACTGGTTTTGTGGTCCAGGGTCACATATGTGAAAAAGTAATGAAAAGTAATCTAACACATTACTTTCACTAAGTAATGTAATAGTTACTTTTTTAGGGAGTAACACAATATTGTAACGCATCTTTTAAAAGTAACTGTAAAGTTGCTTTGAGTACATGTGGTGGACAGGCTCTCAGTCGCGCAGCGCCACAACTACGCAGTTCTTCACCAATGCACATTCATATTCAGCTTCCCTCTTTAAAGCTCAGATTAAAACTTATATGTTTAGAATGGCTTTTAGTGATTTGATTGTTTGATTTGTTGATTGTTTTTGTATTTTACTGATTTACTTTTTATGTTGTAAGGTGTCCTTGAGTGCCTTGAAAGGCGCCTATAAATGAGAGGTATTATTATTATTATTATTATTAAAGCACGGATGATAACCCTGTTCAGAGATTCAGCTGGGCTTATAGTTCAACTATCTGAAGTATTGAACGGTTGTGGTTTTGATTATTCATTCACTTTAATGTGTGTGTGTGTGTGTGTGTGTGTGCAGGGCTCCGTCCACGTCTCCGTCGGCTCACAGCATCAGCAGCATGACCCCGGACCGGACCCGCTTCCCCCGGGGCACCTCGAGCCGGAGCACCTTCCACGGGGCGCAGCTCAGAGACCGGCGCAGCGCCACCTACAACGGCCCCCCCGCCTCGCCCACGCTGTCCCACGACACCGGCGCCCTCGCCCAGGCCCGCCGCGGGGCCTCCTCCGGCTTCATCAGCAAGATCACCTCAAAGTTTGTGCGGAGGTCAGTCTCCAGGTCCATCTCTCAGCTCTGTGTGCTTGTCCTTCACAGGCTCCTGAGGTCTGTATGAAAGTCAGGGTTCAGTTCAGGACCATTGGAAAACTATGAATCAATGGTCCTGTGTAGAGTAGTGCTTTAAAACAATCTATATTGTTAAAAGCGCTATATAAATGAAGGTGGCTTGGTTGACTCGGCACCTTTAATTGACTCACAGGTGCGTTGTGTAATATTTAGGAGGATCTGTTGACAGAAATGCAATATCATAAACATAACTATGTTTTCAGTGGTGTATAAAGACCTTACTTAATGAACCGTTATGTTTTTATTACCTTAGAATGAGGCATTTCGAGCTAAAGTCAGCGAATAAAACACTGACACAATGATGAACAAGTAACAATAATATTCGCAATAACATATCGTTTTACTGCACAATTAAGTAAACCTAATTTCTTACTTTATCTTTGTAAAGAAACCTCATTGTTCAACTGGCTCTTCTCTGCTGTCTCAGACGACATCACTTCCTGTCGGCCACCGTAACTTCTGTTGGGTGCAATTCGTAACCTCACCGCTAGATGCCGCTAAACATTTACACCAAACATTCACATTCACCAAATATGAAAAAACATTGATCTAATATAAGAAAAATTGGCTTTGATGAGTGAATTAAAAGGAGTTACTTGCTTAAAGGTGCAGTGTGTAATGTTTAGGGGCATCTAGTGGTGAGGTTGTGAATTGCACCCAACAGAAGTTACGGTGGCAGACAGGAAGTGATGTCGTCATCTGAGGCAGCAGAGAGTAGCCAGTTCAGCAATGAGGTTTCTTTACAAAGATAATTTAAGAAATGATGTTTAATTTATTATTCAGTAAAACGATATGTTATTTTGAATATTATTGTTACCTGCTCATCATTGTGTCAGTGTTTTATTCGCTCGCTTCTTTGCACGAAGAACAACACAGTGACGAAACGCGTTTGTCCGTTCAGGGCCACCGTAGAAACATGTTGATGTAAGCGGACCCGCGGTGTGTGTAGAGAGAAATGACTCATTCTAAGGTAATAAAAACACAACGGTTCATTATGTAAGGTCTTTATACACCACTGAAAACATAGTTATGTTTATGATATTGCATTTCTGTCAACAGATCCTCCTAAATATTACACAACGCACCTTTAAAGAACGGCAACATGAGGTGTGGTTCATATTGTTCTTAAATGTGCACGTTACCTTAAAGCAGTGGCTCTCAACCATACTGATGTTGACAATATTCTGAGGGCCTTATTATTTATTATCTACAAAGATGATGACAAAAGCTTTTTGATTTCAAATATTTTACTCAGAGAAACTAGGTATAAAAAATAAAAAGTATATACAAAGCATTAAATTGATCAGAAACGAAAGTAAAGACTTTTACATTGTTAAAAACAATATTTTTATTTCAAATAAATGCTGTTCTTTTGAACTTTCTGTTAATTGAAGAATCATAAAAAATGAAAATGAAAAATGACTCTAGAGAGGAGCATTGTGATAAATACTATATTACACTATATTACATATTCATTACATCCTTTTTTAAAAACTTTTTGTCTTCAATATTATATATATCACAAGTTTTTATGATAGCCAGCGTTTAAATGTTTATATTTCAGAAAACGAATTGAAATATAATTATGTCATTAAAAAGTGATGATTATAACATCATCATCATTATTATTATTATTATTCTTACTATATAACTGCCTTATGTGCAATTTAAATTAGTTGTTTTTTCTTTTCTTAAAATAGTGACGTACTGTAACTGATATACATCCAAAAGAATTGATATTGAGTCAAATTTAATCAAAAATTAGAATTGAGTCGCTTGTGAATTGAAATCGAATCGTGACATTGTGTCAATGCCCAGCCCTGCTGCAGTGTGTGTATGGAGGAGAGAGAGCCCGGTGTCCTGACACACACACACACACACACACACACACACAGTGCTGAGCATGCAGTGACTCTGCAGTCAGTGAAGGACACTGGGTAAAGTGAGCTGGATCTTTATCAGATGTCGTGTGTAAACCTCTCTCTCAGAGTCGCCCCCTACTGTCAGTCTGCAGGAGTTACACACGCCACACCCTATCAGGTGTTTAATACATGCACAGCATTGATGAATCCTTCATAATATGGTCAGTTTCATGCATTGCTCCTCAGATTTGGTTTGGTTTGATTCGCTGTTTGTTTGTTTGTTTGTGTTGTAGAACTCTGTCTTTCAGAACGGCGAGGTAGGGCTCAATAGTTTGACCTTTCCCCTCAGACTTACACATGAAACTGTGTCCTCACACCCGCTTCTCCTCAGAAATAGACTCAACCCGTGTGTTTCTTACTAATGATCTGTGCATCTGTGAATGTTTGCACGGCCTGCAGACTGATGATGATGATGATGAAGATGATGATGACACTCCCCCACCTGTGTGTCCTCAGACTTTACCTGTGAAGTGTTTCGCTGTAGTTTTGTTGAACATGTTGAATGCTGATGGTCTGTAGTGATCCAGTACCTGTTCTCCTTCCTCCTTCTGAAATGTATTTTACTGGTCAAAAGAAAGTTTGTCCTTTGCCTCCGTCTATCAACCCCACATTACAGCAGTTGTCCGGTTCTGTTCTACAGGAAGAATGATGTAATGAAGGAGTAAGAGGCCGTGTGTTACAGTGATTTCCCTATGGTTTAGAAACGACATGACAAACATTCCCCTGAACTGTGGTAAAATCACTGTAACACACGGTTCATGGCTTTCATAAAAACACCAACATGATGCAACAGGATGTTTGGTATAAACTGGAATAAATCTTCCGCCAAGTAATATCATTTGTAAGTCTAAAGGTCTGTTCACATGAAGGATGATAACTATAACCATAAAGATGTGCTCATTGTAAGAGAATAGCAGAGTCTACACCAGAGGAGTCACTTTTCACATGATCCCTCCCCCCCCACATGACAATTCTGAAGATATCATTGGTCACATCCATCACAGTGCTGAAACAAACACTTAACCATCACCTTAACCATTACTCTAAACTTTAAATCTTCAGTGAGCGAGTTTACATGCATGATTTTAACCAAGTCGTCGACAATGCGTGTGGTCATTTAAAGCTGTTTTACTTTATTACAGTCATAAACTGACTGATAGATTTTTATCCATTCCCGTGATTTTGCCTGGCAAGTAAACCTGTGACAGGAGAGCGTCATTCAAGGGCGAGGTCATATTAGCAATATTTCAGCGATATTTGCGGGCAAATAGACAATGTCAATAGAGTACGAAGCACAGCTCACACAGAAGACACTTTCAGGACAATCAGCTGTTGAATCTGTTGGTCAATTTGGCAAAATTCACGTCACCAACTTGAACATGAGCTAAACCTTTTCGCTCTCGTAGTACGACGCATCGCTGGAGAAATCAACTAGCTCGTCACGACTGTTTCCCGAAACCATATTGTCACAAACTGGTCGTTCAACCACGCTGGTTAATGATGTCACGCAGGTGTTGGAGTTATAACTACTTTTAATGAATCTGTTTGAGATCGAATTAACGCTAGATGTTTTGCTATAAATTACAGACGTGACATCTGACGACTAATTCCCATTTTTCTCAGTTATTTTGCTTTATTTCTAGATTATGTACTAGAGCTCGTTCGCACAATATGCCAAACTAAAAGACGTAAATGACATTTGTATGTATTCTAAATAACAGATATAGATTGCACTGAATGTCAGCTTGATTATTTTGCTCACGATAAGGATTTATTGAGTCCACACGTCATAAAAACAAGAAACTCTGCTTCTAGCCACAGGTCGAGAGCTGTCGTTCAAACACACAACTCTGCGATGTTGTTTGCGAATGTTCGTGGAACGATGGTTTCTGGAAACTGCGACTCGTTGAACTATGATGATAACGACAGAACTTGCGAGAGACCATAGTTATATCGCAAACTCAGACTATTTCGGGAAAAAAAAGCATAAAATTGTGTTCTCATCCCGGGTAATTCAATAGTGACGTCTAAACAACGGCTATAGCAATAACGACAGAAGAACGAGTCTCTCAGCCCACTCTCAGCCAATTCTAAAGAGGTAATTGGTCGTCAATCACAATGCCAATTGCCTACAAAAAGCGCTAAAACAAGTACTAACTCTTAACCTGAATGTAGACCCTTAACCTCACCTCAGTGTAGCATTGGTAGCACATCCTGATAGATAGCATTACTGTCGTGATCAGATCAACCCTGAATGTTTGAGGGTCCGTTTACACAACACCGTTTTCAACTAAAATCTTTTTATGCGTTTTGGCCGTTCTTTTACACGGCGTTGGCGTTTTGAGGGCATGAAAACGCAAACTTTGTGCACGTTTTTGAAAACGCTACCGTCATCGTCTCTGTGTAAACTACAAAGATGTTGTGTATTAGATGTTCAGTCTAGAGGCGCTACTGATTCTTTACAAAGTGACGTCGCCACCTACTGGCCTGCCATGAATAATACAGCGTTTCTAGTCAGTTTCACGCATCTGTGTGAACACAAGGATCGTTTTGACAATATTGCCGTCTTTACATGAAAAATACGAAGTACATCGCTGTCGTGTAAACGTGCCCTTAGTTGACCACTGAGGTGTTTGTCCTGATGAACGATAAAAACATTGGCAGCCAATCAAAATCCACCCAACTTTTTAAAGTGGCAGACGATATAAATGCAGCATGTAAAGCAGAATGCTGGTGTGGACGCTGATATAGTTCTCGTTATAGTTATGGTCTTTGGTGTGAACAGGCCTTAAACATAAGCAGTTGCCCAGAATCTGTTGTCTTGTTTCTTTCAGAACAGCTGATTTATACTAAGCTGTGGTTTTAGAGTTTAGTTGTCCACTGCTTTCTCAATATGACCTCTGATATTCCCCAAGGTTGCCCAGTGAAGGAGAGGCCCGCGGTCGGGCGTACAGTATGAGGTGAGGTTTCCATTGATCCTCTGATTCCTTTAGACTTTGTCTTATGTGAAACTGTTGCTTGTGGGGCATTTGTTGCCGCCCCTTCAGGCCAGTCGACAAGAGTCAGCTTGATCCAACGTGTTGAGATGACGACTGTGTATGTGTGAGATTTCTGATTGTATGTGTGTTTTGCATGTTTTCTAAGCAATGAGAACTGTCTTCTGTCTTTCTAATATAGATTTTAACTCTCTAAACAACCATGTTCATTTGTCAGTCCATTTATAGTAGTGATGAACCGTTACTGAGAATCTTAGAACCTCAAAAAAGCAGAAGCACACGTCCAAACATATACACTATATATTGTGTGCCTAATTTTGTATGTTATGCTTTTGCTCTATTGGCACCAGATTTTTTTTTTCCCATGCACAGATTTTTTTCCCCCATGCACCTTATTAATTTTTGTGAAGTCCTGTTGAAACCAAGAACATTAATATAAAGATAACTACTACAATATATTACCAGCCACACCGATAGACATTCTGCTTCTTATAAGCATGCACTAGTTATTTCATATGGAGATTTGTATGCTTGAGCTCTTTAACTCTTTCCATCCATGTTTTCAATTTCATTTTTATACGGTAGGGGGCGCTATTGCACATCTTCTGAAATACAGAATCTGCGGATCCAAAAACAAGCATTGCTTACGCACGTGAGCTAACGTAGGGTGACCATATTCCAGGACATGTCCGGCCGGGGTTTCGAGATCGCCCAAAATATCCGGGATACAGCTTTTGCTTTATCGTCGCCATTCATTTTGTTTACATGCACACCTTTTGATTCAGTAGGACCGAATTAATTCCGATTGGTGAATCTGAATGTAGTGTTTACATGAACGCTAAACAAGTGATCGGTTGATGTGCGTTTTAGCATTGCTAAGAAAATTCCTGTGTTTTCGTCTTGATCGGGATCCGTGTGAAGCAGAATGCATGACCTGCAAAGCTGGCACGTACATGTCAGTGTCAAATAATGTAATAATGTAAACATAATGAATGGTGACTGTAGAAAGCAAAAGCCGAATCCCGGGCATTTTGGGCGATCTCGAAATCCTGGCCAAACATGTCCTGGTTAAACAGGACGTATGGTCACCCTAGCTAATGCCATCATCAAACATTAAACCGTATATAAATCAAATCTGCCTAACGTTAGCGAATGAAATGTCGACCCAGGAAGAGGAAGCGACTGCAAGCTTTGGGGGTGTTGATGGTGAAACCGGAAATTTTTTTATAAAACGCTGGATGGGAAAGAGTTAAAGCCAATGCAGTTTATCTCGAATTAAAGAGTTAAAGTATTGAAATCTCGCTGCCATTATCATTATAGTGGTTGTTCACTTCGCTATTCTCATAGAATGATTATGATAACTTTATAGTCATCATCCTTGGTGTAAACGGTGGCCCTTAAAGGTCTGTTTGCACCAATAACGATATTTATATCATAGTTATATTATCAAACAAACCTACAGATTTTTATATTAGAGCATTGCAGTGACGTTTTTATACTAAAGCTCTTTAAAGTCAGGTGGATTCTGATTGGCTGACAATGATTTTATTGTTAAAAATTGCTCAGACAGGGATTCCCACGATATTGTTTCTCTCTGTCGTTATCGTTATACTGTAGTTGTGATGTGGACTTCCCTCTTCTCATAATTAGAACGATTATTAAAGCTTTATATATTTATCGTCCTTGGTGTGAACAGATAATTGCGTTGATAGTGTTCACACCAATAATGATAACTATAGTAAGCGTACAAACTAACGCACGATAACATATATTTTACTATAAGCGTTCACTGCAATATTGTCGTCTGCTGCTTTAAATGCTCGAGCATTTTTAAGGTGGGTGGATTCTGATTGGCTGTCAATGTTTTTATCGTTTATCAGCTGGAAAAAAATAGTTCTGAAAGTGATTCCAACGATATCATTTCTTCATTTCGTTATAGTTTTAGTAGACTTTGCTATTAGTAAATTAGAACGATTATTAAAACACTATCATTATAGTTATCATCCTTGGTGTGAACGGGCCTCAAAGCAATATAAAAGAAGAGTCCACAACACTACTATAACGATAACATCACTGAGAAACGATATCGTTGGAATCACTTTCAGAACGATTTCTTTCTAGCTGATGAAAGATAAAAAAAACATTGACAGCCAATCAGAATCGATCGCTTGAGCATTTAAAGTGATGGGCGACAAAACTGCGGCGAACGCTTAGAATAAATAGAGCGAAACCGTCCGCAGGTGTGGACGCTAATATAGTTATTATCTTTCTAGCTATTGTTCTTGGTGTGACCTGGGGCCAGTTGCATAAACTTAGCCACTATGTTAAAGGGATACTTCAGCATTTAGCATTAAGCTTTGTATCAGTAGAAAACCTGTAGTATTTTCGAATTACCGTGCTTCCCTCCCTCATATCCCCCTGAGACGAGAGATTTATGTATTTTTTTGTCTGGAAAAAAAATTGCCATTTTGCGCCATTGGAGGGTTTTTTGGCCAGAGGCGAGAGACTACAGCCAGTAGTAGGAGCTGTCCCGCATGTGTTCAACCTGCCCGTAGGGGGATCTCACTCACAGAATGTACACAGTGTCAGCCATCTTTCTTTGGAAGCTAAGCTAGCAGGCTCTTGTTCTGTGGAGAAAGCTGAGTAGTAGGGGTTACCATCCTCTTTTTCCCGGACATGTCCGGCCGTCGAGATCGTCCAAAATGTCTGGGATTCGGCTTTTGCTTTCTACAGTCGCCATTCATTGTTTACATGCACACCTTTTGTTTCAATCTAACTGGATTCATTCCGATTGGTGAATCTGAATGTAGTGTTTACATGAACGCTGAACAAATGATTTATGTGCGTTTTAGCATTGCTAAGAAAATTCCCGCTCCTCCGTGAGAGATGCGAGACCGGTGCGTCTCACAGGTGTTGCTCATCAGTAATCACGCCACTGGCCTCGCGCCGTTCTCCCGCGGCCCTCGGCCTCGTCCTGCTCGCCACAGTAAACATGATGAATGGCGAGTGTAGAACGCAAAAGCCGAATCCCGGACATTTTGGGCGATCTCGAAATCCCGGGCAGACTCGTCACGGAGACTCACGATAAAACGACGTCTTTTAAGTTTCGAGTCAACTAGTAGCCTAGCCTTGTTGTTTTAAACTGCGCTCTCTTACCGGTAGGCGTGGCTTGGGAGTGGCCTCGTCGGGCAGCGAAGCAAGTGCATTCTGGGAGTTGTTGTCTTTCATCCACATGAGCCAAAAATACATTTTCTGGCTTTTCTCAGTCTAGAAAGCTCCAAATTCAAAAATAATTTCACATTTCTACTACATAAATGACCCATTTTAAATACACATTCATCTTTCCAGAGGTGAAGTATCCCTTTAAGACTGTGTCTTAAAAACTAGTTTGACCAATTAGCAGTTAACCAAGGGCTTGCTTTCTCAATTTTAATTAGACCAATCTACCAATTTATGTAAATGACTTAAAAGTTAGGGGCAGTCTTGATGAAAAAATTGAGATGACTAACTTTTAAGACTAGTCTAAGCTGTTTATGCAACCGACCTCTGGTCTTAACTCTACAATACTCCGATCAGCAGACCTCATGGTTTACCCAGACAGCAACATACCAGATGTGGGCCGGATCTGGGCCGACACTATGTTGCTGTCTGGGTAGTGCTGTATCTGTGATGAAGATAAACCTGACACTCTGAACGCTTCTGTGTTTGTCATCAGGAGCGGATCCGGAGAACCCAAGGAGGAGGGTCGCGACTCGAAGCCGAGATCGCTGCGCTTCACCTGGAGCATGAAGACCACCTCGTCCATGGAGCCGGGAGACATGATGCGAGAGATCCGCAAGGTGCTGGACGCCAACAACTGCGACTACGAGCAGCGCGAGCGCTTCTTGCTCTTCTGCGTCCACGGAGACGCGCGGCAGGACAGCCTCGTCCAGTGGGAGATGGAGGTGTGCAAACTGCCCCGCCTGTCGCTCAACGGCGTCCGCTTCAAACGCATATCGGGAACCTCCATCGCCTTCAAGAACATCGCTTCCAAAATTGCCAATGAGCTCAAGCTGTAAGAGAAGGGTTCGGAAAAATACGTCGGGAAAAAAACACTAAAAAGGAATTTCGCCAGGAAGTCTGAGCGCCATTTTTGAGTTCCTGCTTCTGTAAGCTACTGCTGTAATGTTTAGTGGAGACTAAAAATACGAATGCAAAAAGATGAAAAACACGCCCTCGCCCCCGATCTTCATGACCTCTAGCATTATACGCCTGGTTAAAACAACCATCTTGCAATAATATCGAAACCCTTTCAGGGTCGGCAGGACAAAAAAAAAATCTGTCGAGCTAATTATCGTAACGAACTTCAAACCGACTTTTTCCACATGTACAGTTAAGATATAGAATGTTTTTGTTGTATTGAATTGATCATAGAGTTGTATAAAACAAGACTTTCAGCCTACTTATGTGGAGGTGTTGTATAGTCACTATTGGGCTCTGTACAGAAAAATTATGTTCAATGTGTCATACTTGTTTAGTTTGTTGCTTTTTTTAGACTGACACCACCCAGTTTTAATCGTTCTTTTATATGTTCTCAACATTTGTTTATGCAACAATGGAAATTCTATTATTTTCTCACCCTCATCCGATCAAGCCCGTATGCTGTTATTTTCCATGAAAAACATTTCCATTTTGACCAGCTCCAAAAATCACAAAAAACACCACAATTTGTGTTGCAATAGCCATGCATTACTTTATCAATCCAAAATTGTAAGTTGTTAATCACTGAAAATGTGCTGCGTTTAGTTTACTTTTGTATTCTATGGAGAAATAACAACATGCATGGAAGGACATGAGGGTAAGCAAATAATGACAGAACTTTCATTTTGGGTGAATTATCCTTTTAATTCAGAGTGAGAATTAGATGTGATCATAACATCAGAGGATTAACGGCTAAGTGTTGTGTAGAGCAGGCGGTGTATTTCCCAGATGCGGATGCGTTGGATGTACAGATCAAGCTAGACAATAGCACATGAGCATCTACATTAACATTCCTGAGAACACACAACATCATCAGAAACACTGCAGTGTGTGTGTGTGTGTGTGAGCCAGTTCAGAAACACTGCATTTTCTCTTTCAGAATCCAGAACGTGAAAAGCTTCAACTAATAATAACTACAAGAAATTTATTTATTAAGCCAGTTTATGCCTTGTTTATTACCTGTAGAAACTGTTCATCCAGAGAATGCATGACTTTTTTTTTTTTTAAATGTAATTTGTTTTGTAATAAGTGGTGACGATGAAGATGATGATGATGATGGATTACAACCACTGGTACTTTCTACTAGTTCTTTTGTACTGAAGTATTGAAGGTTAAATGTGCAATGCTGTCTATGTTGTATTACTGTAATGCTGATTAAAGAGGTTGTGACTGCACACTTTTGAGGGAAGATGAGGTCAAGTTAGCGTAGTGTGAGGAAAAGGACTAGTGACTAAACATGTTAAAAGGGTAAAGCTGTGATTAAAGCTCAGAGAGGCGTTGAATGTTCGGATGTCAACTGTGATGTTCCATTTTGTGACGGTACATTTCCAGGACAAATTTCTGTTCTTTTTTTCAAAACGAACCTCTTCGGGAAGGAAGCTGAAGGCTGAGGATCTCCAAAAAAAAAATGCAATTAACTCTTCAACACATTTCGTCCTTCCACACACTTTTCCCATTTATTCTCTCGACATTGTACTGTACATTTCTGCGGAAAATCCCTTGGGCCACTGTGGTTCAACTTCAGTCCCACTGGAGCACATTAAAGCTTACTTGAAATGAGTCTTTGAACTAAAACGTTTTGTGTCCTTTTTTTCCCCCACTAACGTCATTGCAGTAATTATATCAAGCAATCTGTTCAATCTTGTTTTGCACATGATCATCTATGTTTAGGATATAGTAAATTTTCTTGTCTGTTAACTGACGCAAATGCAACAAAGAATATATATGTAGGGTGAATTTCATGAACAGTACAAAGAAATTCCCTGTTCATATTTCAGCCCAAAATCGATCGCAAGAAATCAATCAATTGCATTTACGGAAAATGTTGACATTTCCATGAAAATATGTGGGTGTATTGGCTATGTAGAATTGGGTGAAATATTACCAGGGTGTTTTTTCGTGAGATTCACCCTTAATGATGGAAACCATTGGCGAATAAACCACTAGCTTCAAAAAATATTCTACAAACAAAGCAAAAAAGTGTCGAAAAGTCCCCTTTCAATCATAATATTGTAGACTCGTCCTCAGAGAAACGGCACTTCAGTTCTCATTCAACACAGATCCTCCTGACGGCTGCTTCACTTCTGAGTCGGCACCAGGTTATCAATGCCGCTGTTGTTCTCCAGTCTTCTCTCCATTCGGATGAGAAGTTTGACCCCGTCCACCACTAGCTGGGTCAGCCCCACTTCATTAAACCCAATGGTCTGCAGATTGCTGATTTTGTAGACGCCTGGACAGCCTGTGTGTTAAAAATAGTAGTATTGAGTAGTTGAGTAGAGTAGTTCGTTTTTTTAATTTAAACAATCATGCAAATATAACAGTGGCAGCTTCATTCTCATTTATGCATGACATTGAAATGTTGTTCTTGCCATCATCTTCATGAAGCAAATGGTTTTGTTTTACAAGCTTGGTGTGAATATCATCTGGGCAGAAATTGATTAATGTTGCATTGAATTTGAAGACGGAATGGCAAAAATTAATTAAATGAAAATGGTGGACATTGAAACCACTGAGGACATTGAGCTCGACATGAGCCAAAAATGCTTCTATACCGTTTTGTTCAAAAGTTATTAAAAAAGTTTGTGGCACTAGAACATTTAAAATACCCCAGGAATGCTGAGATCCGCCCCGATTAGTGTCCTAAATTTCACAGCCTTTTACAGTGTGGTTCATGGGAGTACTATAGAAAAATAAAACACATATTCTATAAGTATTCTCATCTTTAGAGTAAGTACTAAAGTATGTCCTATATAGTATGAATGTAATCTGGACGTGATGCATCCGCCACGTAGTCATTGTAATGTGACCTGCAGCGTTACTCGCTTCACTGCCGTACACAACCCGTCTGCTGTTGCCTCATGGGATAGTAAAGTGTCTATTACTATCTATTGTCTATTATCTAAGTGTCTATTATTACAGTAGATTGCGCATTTCAGAATTTTTGGTCATCCGGGTACTTTTTGCCTACTTTTTTACGAGTAGTGCAAATTCTGACTTACTTTTCTTGATAACACTTTACAATAAGGTTCATTATTAAGTAAACATTAGTTAATGTATTAACTAACAATGAGCAATGCATTTGTTACAGTTTTTATTAATCTTTGTTAATGTTAGTTAATAAAAATCCAGCTCTTCATTGTTTGTTCATGTTAGTTCACAGTGCATTAACTAATGTTAACAAATACAACCTTTGATTTTAATAACGTATTAGTAAATGTTGAAACTAATATTAACTAAGATTGTTCATTCTTAGTTCATATTAACTAAGGTAGTTCACTAATGAACCTTATTGTAAAGTGTTACCTTATTATTTTTACACACTGTTTTCGCCTACTATATATTAGGGAACATTTGAATCCACCCTAATTACATTTTTATGTTAGACTGTGGCTGATTTCATGTATGATTTTACACGAATGAGTTTAGCCATACTTGTTGCTTCCATCTGCAGTCGTAGTCTGTCCAAGATGTCATCCACGCGTTTGTTCTCGGCGAGATGAAGCAGTTTCACTGAGACACTCGCCTTCAGGCCTGTGCCCACCTCCGCAGGTGAGCTGACCACCCAGCCCAGGTGAGGCTTCCAGATAAACGGGTGTCTCCGTTTATTATACACTGCCTCCATCTAAAAAAAAAACACATTTTAGATTTGTGGTGTGCGCAGCTTAGACTATATAGAGTATGGCATGCCTCAGGGTTCAGTATTAAGACCTTTTGTCTTCTCATAGAAAACATATCAACGTGATATTTGATAAGGTAGTCGATTGATATAAACCTTCAGCACATTGATGCAGATAGTTTTAAATGCTTCTTGTAAGCAAGCATCACTTCTATAAGACACAAGTTTCAGATGGTCCTCCATGTTCACCCAGACAGCCAGGGTCCCGTCCTTGCTCAACCTCATTGGAAGGCAGAAACATATAAGCAAAAATCAAATTGCTTAACATTTATTTAACCACAACTTATGAACCCTAACCAACCACAGGGCCCTCGCATCAGGCCAGTCACGAGCCACGCCGATCTTTATCAGAGAAGATGGTGGAGAGTCCATCACAACCCCACGGTCTTCACTCTCATGGCTGAGTTCATCTATGGAGTAAAGCTTTCCTGGCAGATCCTCAGCCAACTGCTCCAAAGCTACAACACAAGTTACATTAGCATAAAGCTTATCCATCTGAGTCAGGGGTGTGCAAGCGTGCAGGACAGTGGCCCTCCAGGAGCAGGACTGGACACACCTCGGAGACCCATGATCATGTTTAACTGCAGTACCTGTTTTGGCCAGTGTGAGGAGCTGTCTGCGCTCGCCTCGGCTGCAGTGTGTAGGGAAGGAGTAATCCTCTACGCTGCGGCCCACAGTCACCTCACAGCTCACAGCATACTCCTGGTCAAAGTCATCGCCTCCCTACACACATAAACACAGACGTTACTCTTCCACAGCATGCTGACAATACAGATTAAGCACTATCTCTCATGACTGTAGTAACAAGAGGAAAGAGGAAAGATTCATTTTACAAGATGTAAAATGTGAGTAAAATGACTGGCACAGCTGGTGTGGAGCTGTAAAATCAAGTGGATAGCATAGCAGAGTTTATATCTGACTTATCATTGCACTTTGACATTGAAAAATCTTTTTCTCAGGTAAAACATAGTACTTAAGCAAAAGTGTCCATTTGGTCTCCATTTAATCTCACTGTTGAGACATTAAAGAGCTGTTACTAGTTATTCTTTTCTTCGTACCTTCAGGTTGTCGTAATTGAAGTCACTCTCTTGCACAGAGTCGGAGGTGACCTTGTATCCGTGGTAAGACTCAATAATACGGTCAAAGAAGTCACAGAACAGGATATATGACTGAGCATCTCCCGCTAAACAGCCGACTGCTTTCGGTCCTGTGGACTGCCCTGTGTCAAAGACACACAAGATCCAAAATATAACGTTAAAGGACAGGGTTTACAAATGCAAAGCATGATTAATATGAGTAAATATTGAGAGAAAGGTGTGTTTTGCGTTCTCAGTGGTTGGACATTTATGGCAGAAAATGCATAACTTAAACATATTGCCAACCTTTTCCCTCACAGGGACCCCAAACAAAAATAATAATAAAAAAAAAGGTCCACATAATTTAAACACCAAACAATAAAGTACCTTCATGAAACCCCAGGGACCAGGACCTGATATTCACTCGTCTCTTCAGTGCTTATTACTCTTTCTGTAATACGTACTCTTTTTAAAAGTATTCTTAAGTGTACTTCTGTTTCACAAGGGTTCCCATGAGAAAAAGGACTAAATAAACATAGTAATGATGTCTTCAGATGTAAAAGTACAAAAAAACGTTTCTGTGAGGGTAATGGTGAACATTTACATGTAATGTAAACAATCGAGATCAATGGAAAAATGAATAATACATGATTACATGTTCAAAGTCTTAACCACGTGATTTAGTGGATCATGTGTCATCTGTGTATTTGCACATCTTTTTATTCTCATAGCTGGAATCATTCATTCAGAGAAGTGTTGGATGGGCTTCGGGTTTCATTTCTCTGCAGTCTAACGCCCGCTAACATTCAGCGGAGATTATGACTCATTCTATGAACTGACGGTTTGTGTGAAATGTGTAAAAACAACATTTCTGAAAATTCATCCAGTAAATGTCAAAGAATAACTCACCCGGATCCTCGAGTCCGGGGCGTATGATATCATCAAAAATGACCCCGCTCTCCGTGGCCCGGTTGAACTGTCGCGTGTACATGTGCAGGTCCAGGATTCGGCCCATGAGGGTGCAGTTTCTGTCCAGGTTTGGGAACTCATCTTTAGGGGAACCTCTCTTCAGCTTGAGCCTGCTCATAGGGTCACGGGGGAGTAAACTCTGGGCAAAACACAACATATATTGCTATTAACATATTTTCATTTATTCATGCATGCACCGGTATATCTACGGAAGCAGGATGGGTGACTCTTCATTCTACTAACTGAATCACAAAATTAACGGAATGCATATATGATATAAAACAATGGATGACTAGTAATTTCCTACTACTTAACTCTGAAAAACTGATTTTCTAATTATTGGACTAAAAACCTCTGCACGTAATGACCTAGAATACTGTCTAACACTTGATGGCTGCTCTGTCAGGTCCTCGTCGTCGGTTAGGAACCTGGGTGTGCTCTTTGATACCAATCTTTCATTTGAAAGTCACGTGTCTAGTTCCTGTAAAACTGCATTTTTTCATCTTAAAAATATGTCTAAATTATGTCATATGCTCTCATTGACAAATGCGGAACAATTAGTTCATGTGTTAATGACCCCAAGGCTAGATTATTGTAATGCTCTACTGGGTGGTTGCCCTGCACGCTTAATAAACAAATTACAGCTGGTCCAAAACGCAGCAGCTCGAGTTCTTACCAGAACCAGGAAGTACGACCATATTAGCCCGGTTCTGTCAACACTGCATTGGATCCCTATTAAACATTGTATCAATTTTAAAATATTGCTGATTACTTACAAAGCACTAAATGGTTTAGCTCCGCAGTACTTGAGCGAGCTCTTAACGCATTATAGTCCTTCACGTCTATTGCGATCTCAAAATTCCGGCCAGTTGATAATGCCTAGAATATCAAAATCGACTGCTGGCGGTAGATCCTTTTCCTATTTAGCACCAAAACTCTGGAACAGTCTTCCTAACATTGTCCGGGAAGCAGACACACTCTGTCAGTTAAAATCTAGACTAAAAACGACATATAGAACATTACATTTCTATTATTAAAATCAGTTAAATGATTATTAGGCTGCATAGATCAGGTCAGCTGGAACCGGGAACACTTCCCATAACACCTGATGTACTCGTTACATCATAAGAAGAATGGCATCTACGCTAATGTTAGTCTTTCCATTTATTCTGAGGTTTACTGTAGTCAGCTGGATCTGGGCCGTATCCAGATCAGATGGAGGACCTGCGCCTGGACACGACCACAACGCATCCCTGAAGTGTCAGCAGAGATTGTGTCAACTACGCCTCCTCCCCTTCCCTTTCCCTCTGAAACGTTATCAAAATTATTCCCATTCACATGGATCCATGGAAACTTGTAATTTGGCAATGTCACTTTATAAAGAAAGACTCTGCGCCCGCGCACATACGCATTCAAAAGTGCATACCTATAGACTAAACATAAGCATGCCGTCACCGGTCTCACAGATTCACATTTTTGAAGTTTACACGGAGAACAGTATCGGTTTCAAAACTTGTTTCAAAGTTATTTCAAAAAACCTATTTCAAAGTTTGTGTTTTCAGGTCATTGACGTGTGAATGAACCAGAGCCAGAACGCATTAAAAGTTTTCTGTTTTCTGTTTAAAACGGTGTCGTGTTAACCCCTAAGTTACTAACTAATGATCTTTACAACAGAAATGAATCGATCAAAACTAACTTTAGCTGGACAATAACTTTATTCTAGAGCTGCTGTAAAGCCTAAACAATCTGTTACTTTCATTTACTATTATCACTGTGAAGCTGCTTTGAAACAATCTACACTGTAAAAAGCGCTGTATAAATGAAGATAACCATCAAAAAATAAGTACAATGTACTTATTGTGTTCATGTTGTATTGTAAAACACTTTTGCTGCTATTGAGGTGTGATCCGGGTAAGGTTAGGGACAGGTTAGGTGGATTGGGTAGGTTTAAGGTGTAAGGGAAGGGTCAACTGTGTAATTACATAAATTAATTACAGCTGTAATTACATGCAGGAATTTTTAAAATGTAAGTACAATGTAAAAACATGTAGTTTAAGTACATTGTATCAAATTATTAATTTCAATGTAAGTACATGTAAGTACATAGTACTTAAAGCCACTTAATATAAAGTGGGACCACAATTTACTTAAAGCCTTTATTTATAATACATTATTAAAGTAATGTATTATTACATTACATTAATTATACCTTGTAATGCACTTTTTAATGCACTGTATTTGAATTGCACTGTAATGCACTGTATTTGTATTCATACAAACAATGATTAATTAATAATTGTAGCTAAAACATTATAAAACATTATTTTTTTTATTACACTTTTAGTTTAATGCATTAAAAAAACAGGACAAGCAACCAATTTTAGACGTAACAAGGAATCTGCATATATTATAATTACAATATTTCATGTAAAGATATATTGTATTGTAACATTCTTTATGAATTCCTTAATAATGCATTATACATAAAGGCTTTAAGTAAAGTGTGACTGTTTTGTTTTTTAATGATTTTAATTTTAGTTCTGAACTGAGATAACGCTGATGTCACCAGTGTTCACTGTGCATTAGAAATGAACATTGCTTTGTTGTGCACCAAACCTGCCAAAACTGGTCAAGGTTGTGCAGAGAGAGGACGTGGTTGTGGCGATCCATTCGAGATCACGGAACAATGCAAACGCCTGGCAGCACTCTTTTTTTTCTCTCGTCCGCAAACAGACAAAGAGTACGGGACTTTCCACAAGCTGGGTGTAAATGGGTTTGGTGTTTGTGAAGGGGAATACCTCCAGCACAGGCCTGTATTTCGACTCCTTCGGGTGCTCAGTAGGTGCTGAAACACAGATCAGACATGAAACATCAAATACCTCCACGCAAATGCCACACAACGATTCTGTTTGTGTCTAAAATGAGTGGTTAAAGGACTAACTCAGTGCTGATGTTCATCACTACATCTCCACCACAAGCAATGGCATCCCATGCATCCAAAATGTGACACTTACGCTTAATCATCCACATTTTCTCTCTCTTCCACATCTTTGGAGCTGTTATGTCTGAAAAACGTACAGATAAGACTCCAGCCAACAGTTAGCTGTAGACAATATCTATGAATAGCTAGTGGGGCTCATCGTCATATGAGCGGCTATTGTCCTGTCGCCCACCACACAAAGCACGAGCACCCATGCCGGTGTCAGGTTGCCCGCCTGTAATAATGTGCCTATTTATATGGTTGTGTCAGGATCATACTTCACATTGAAGCTTGAGGGTTGGGTACAAACACTGTGACACACAATGTAGGTCTGCACATTATTAGGGACAAGTGGAGAAGAAATTTGTGGGATATAACAGATGAAATGGATATGAAGATTGCATGCTCTGAGAAAATATACACACACAATATGTGCAGCACATGTGATCTAAGTGTGTATTCTGGGCTTTCAAAATGTGCTTGCTCTTTGATCACAACTGCAACATATAACAGGGATTACTTTACTAATAAACATAAATGTAAGGCTACACTTTATTTCAATAGTTTACTTTAGACATTCTTCTAACTATACGTAACTTTGTGACTTCAAGTCAACGAACTCTCAGTAATATGCAACTACATGTCAACTAACTCTCATTAGAGTATTAGTAGACTGTTAGGGTTTGGGTTAGTGGAATAAGTTGACATGTAGTTGAAAAGTTACTAATAGTTAGTTGAATGTGTGTTAAAGGAGAATTAAAATAAAGAGTTAGCAGATATTAAGCAGGCAGTCTACTAATACTCTAATGAGAGTTAGTTGACACGTAGTTTCAAAGTTAATTATTGTTAGTAGAATGTCTAAAGTGAACCATTAAAATAAAGTGTTAAGGAATGTAAAAACAGAAGTGCACAACAACAACCATCATCCATCTAGGAATCAAAATAGTGAAGAGGTCCATGTTTTTGTCCACTAGACGTAAAGTAACACTGTTGTTTATGTGAATTGTTCTTACAAAAGTCATTGCATGATGTTAGTTGTCCAGCGATTACCAAAAGTCCATTGTCTAATGATTGGAATGAAAGATCTATCCATTAAGTGGAAAAATAGTTGTTTTTTAGTACTTATTCTGTGATTTGATTCAAAATGACCTTGCATATGTGTTTAGTGCATAAGCCCACTTCTCTACAATTAACATGACAAAGTGAGTGAGAAACTGGTGGTAGAAGGGACTACCTATTTGCCAAGAAATATGAATAAGAATTCACTTCGCTTCTGATTCTTGTCTCCTTTGTAAAGTTAAGCAAATGTTTTTTAGATATGTTAGAACATGCCGGTTATACACTGGGATGCCTTATTAAACCACAGGGTTCGTAGGCCTACGGGTGCTTGAAATCCTTGAAAGTGCTTGAATTTTGATGTTGCGTTTTCAAGGTTTGAAAAGTGCTTGAATTTTGGATAAAATGCTTGAAAATGCTTGAATTTGTAACTGTATTTCTTTCACAAGAAATATCTTTCTGACGAAATAGTTCTTTATTAAATGGAGAAAAAAATGTAGCCCTTCAGAATCAGATACAGATTGATTTGCCAGAGCAAAAGTAGGCGGAGTTTTCATTTTGATTTCCGCGGTTGTTTGGATGCACCGTTTTTATTGGCCACGCAGCGGCAACAGTTGAACTATTTTAAACTTTGACCGCGGTGTGCGCGCGAGCGCGCTGAGCTCCGCTTTGGATCGAGTCGTGCGGCGCAAGCCATTGAAATATATCGGTTTCATTTCATAGCGCAGCGCGGTCCGCGTCCTATCTGAAAGGGCCATTAGTGACTGAGAGTACTTGGTGTGATAATGTAATGTAAGTATTGCATGTCCGTTATGTTCATTTGTGGAATATGCAGTGAACATTGCCAAAATTACAGAACTGTAACGTGCAAATTAACCTGCAAACGTTAGCCCAGTGCATAACAACAGTCGTTGATTGCTGAACTGAAATCAGTCAGTGTCATAAGTAGTATACTGTTACTGTAAGGTTTAGGATGGCCCTATGCAATATTTACACTGCTCTATTCCAGTAAATGTATTAGCTAACGTTATGTCTTGGCCCAAGACATCTGAAATACAGCTAGGCAATGAAATACATTTATCAGGCAGGTGCCTGTGCACTCAGATATTGTTCAAACCTTGTCTATATCAAGAATGTGTCCCAAAACGGTCTTCATATTTGAAATTAATTCAGTTTTACAGCCTATAAATCACATTATCTGGTCAGCAATATTTGGACATTAATATAATGAAAAGTATATTATTCATATACTTAGTGATACATTTTGAAGAATAAAACTTGTGATTGGCTTAAATATTAGGGCTGCACAATATATCGAAATATTGCAAATGTATATATTACAATATGCATAATTGCTTGCATATCGCAAAGGCTTGCAATAACGGGTCATGAACAAAAGACAAAGAAAATCACTCACTGCTTTTGGCTGAATAGGCTAACTTTTGTAGCTTTAATAAGAATCAGTATATTTAATTCATGCAGTGAAAACTAAGCAGTGTTTATTTTTACATTTGATTAATCAGTTTCTGTTGTTAAATAAACCTAATGTAGGAATAGGATAACCTGAACCCCTAAACCCCAGTGATGTTAAAATAACACTTCTTATGCTACAGTAAAACACTGATGTTCACTGTCTTGAAGTTGTAGGGATATTTTCTTATCACAAAAAGAATGTGAAACACGTATGTGTAGGTTATATCATTTTAAAGATAATTTAAGTTAATTTGACACACTTTAAGCATTATCGTATCGCATATTGAATATCGCATTATTTAATGAGTTATCGCATATCTCATTTTTCTTCTATATCGTGCAGCCCTCTGCTATTATGAAACATTTGGCTGTTTATCTCTTTTGATGTGATAAAAACACTAAATAAGAATTTTAACTATGTATTGGTATGTAATTTACGGTAGTGTAAGGTGCTGGAAAAAGCTTTAAAATGGACCTGGAAAGTGCTTGAAAAGTGCTAGAATTTGACCTTGGAAAAAGTGTACGAACCCTGAAACCAGCAAGGTATTCAGACAGCTAGCTATAAATATTGTCAGCTGAACAAACTTTAACTTGAAAACAATTACAGCCATGACCAATGAGCTTAAAGGGATAGTTCACCCAAAAATGAAAATGCTGTCATCATTTACTCTTCATCAAGTTGTTCCAAACCTGTATGACTTTCTTTCTTCTGCTGAACACAAAAGAAGATATTTTGAAGAAAGTCGGTAACCAAACGACTGATGGACCCCATTGACTTCCATAGTAGGAAAAAAAAATACTATGGAAGTCAATGGGGACCAGCAACTGTTTAATTACCAACCTTCTTTATAATATCTTCTTTTGTGTTCAGCAGAAGAAAGAAAGTCATACAGGTTTGGAACAACTTGAGGAAGAGTAAATGATGACAGCATTTTCATTTTTGGGTGAACTATCCCTTTAAAACAAAACCCCTTTTCCACAACAAATGCTGTAAGGATAGCATCCAGCATCGAGAACCAATGTTTGAAGAGTCCAGATTTTCTTTATTAACTCAAGTGGTAAGTCAAAAACAATCATTTACAGCATTGCTGTCTTCAGGACACAACAGAGAGGAGGAAAATCAAGTAAAAAAGATGAAAATTCAACCTATTTTCTGAATGTGTGTTATTGACCTTATTGAATATTTCATCAATGCATCAATTTTTTTAAGTTGTAGAGACAGAGAAACAGGGGAGAGAGACTGGGATAGGAGATGAAGACATGACCCAGGGTCTCCAAACGTGTTGCGGGCCAGTGCACTACGATCTGCACCAATCACTATGACAAGATGAGCTCCCTTACCACTGACCCACTGACCCGCGCCGCAGAAACGGATCTTGGCTGGAAATAGCCAGTAACCATCATAACTCCATAAACAATTATACTTTAGGCCTTTTGGAAACACTTCATACTCTTCTCATGTGCAGAATTTAATTCATGCACATGCAAACTGATATTTTTATAAATATGGCACATATGAGCAGTACATTCAGAACCTTCAGTTGATTTGAAATGTTTCAGACTGATTCAAATCTGTGCATGTAAACATGACCAGTGTTACTACAACAAATGTCTTCACCCGAATATTATGTGACACTATAGGGATTCCTCAAATCCGGTCCTGGAGGGCCACTGTCCTGCAGAGTTTAGATCCAACCCTAATTAAAAGCCACGTTTCCACCGAAATTACCCGGAACAATTTGTCCAAGGAACTTTTTTCACAATAACCCCCCAGACCTGTTGCTTTTGCGTTTCCATCGTGGTCTAAAGTACCGTGAAGATTAGGCAAATTAGTCCGGTGACTTAGGATTGCATGCGACTGCTCATCCCAGTCGTATTTTGTTTCAAAACTCTCTTGTTTTGATTTGAATAGCGAATTCTCACTGCACAACAGACTTTTAAAAATGGTGGTTGAAATAAAATGCTGCATAGACTCAACCAATCAAAATGCTGCGTGAACTCAACCAATCAGCAAGTTCAGCGCCCAAGTCTCACCCCCGAAAGTCAGTAGCACCTCACTGCAGTACACGAGATCCAGGGGGCGGAGTTGGATCCAGATCTAAGGGGTGGAGATTGTAGGTTTAGGGGTGGGTTTAGGGATCAGGGGGTGGAGATGGGTAGGTTTAGGGGTGGGTTTAGGGATCAGAGGGTGGAGATGGGTAGGTTTAGGGGTGGGTTTAGGGATCAGGGGGTGGAGATGGGTAGGTTTAGGGGTGGGTTTAGGGATCAGGGGGTGGAGATGGGTAGGTTTAGGGGTGGGTTTAGGGATCAGGGGGTGGAGATGGGTAGGTTTAGGGGTGGGTTTAGGGATCAGGGGGTGGAGATTGGTAGGTTTAGGGGTGGGTTTAGGGATCAGGGGGTGGAGATGGGTAAGTTTAGGGGTGGGTTTAGGGATCAGGGGGTGGAGATTGGTAGGTTTAGGTATATGTAAGGTGGGAGGTGGGATCTGGATCCAACTCCTCCCCCTGGATTTCGTGTTCTGCAGTGAGGACCATCTCCCGAAAGTTGCTGAACTTTGAAAAAGTGCTACCTCGTGAGCAGGGACTTTCTGAGGGGGACATTTTTACGCGGAACTTAATTTCGACCCTGGTTCAACACACCTGTGAGTCCCACCACAAAGCCTGAACACACTCTTCAGAGTTACAGGTAAGTGAGTTTTATCCGGGTTTGAGCTGAACTCAGCGGGGCAGGACTTGAGGAATCCTGCTATAGTGACTCCAGGACACTGTTTTGGGAGCGCTACAAGTCCTCTAATCCAGTTGTGTCCACTTTTACTTTGATGAACAGTGTGTCGTCTCTCACATACGTGGCGTTCCGAGGGACCTCCAGATCACTGTGGGAAATGAATCGTGGGAATCCTGTGGCCACATTAGCATCAGATGTTGGCCGTCTAAAGCTATCGCTGGAATCAGGGATGAAAGTACTGCTCAAGTGGTTCCTAGTGCTGCTTTGATCCAGCAATGTTAACGTTGTGTTCTGACGAAACGGCCATGGCAAGAGGGAGTCGAAGTCTCCGCGCATTATCGTGACATAGAGCGACATGTGAGTGCCTCTCCCTGAGTTGTCCCCACCAAGGTAAGCCCGCAGGCTAAGCTTGTAGCCGCTACGACTGGTGTAGAAGGGGGTCGAGTTGAGGACGATGCCAGCTTCTTTCCGGTGCCAGTAGTCACGCACTTTCCAGATGAGCTTCCCATCAAAGGAGGTGGACTCGAGCTGGCGGACACGCTGCTCGTTACACTGCAGCTGTTCCACGTGGATGTCTAACAAACGTGTATGACGTTGACACGTCTGCTCTAACGCACCTGAGGGACACAAACACATACACAGCTCCTGTTACAGCGCTATAAAGAGGATACATCTGGATATTACTGTATTGTGTGAGGTTGGTAATAAATCTATAGCCCTATTCGGACGGGATAAGTTGAACATGGAGAGGTGGGGTAATGTAATTATTACCAGAGCTTATCAGAGATTTCAGTCCTGTTCGAATGTGTATCTCAGCGATCATTACGGACAATGTCAGTAAAGATTAAGGCGACTTTAATCTTCTGGAAAAAGGTCTGGAAAAATTACCTCATGTAATGCTAATCCCTTGCGAATAGACCCGATGTAAATATGTACGTAAATATTCCGTCATTTCATGTTTGTTTTTAGTATGGAGGTGCTTGAAGAAGCATTCAGTTGCGTTCTAGACGCTGGGACAAGTCTGTGGCAAAACTCAAGTGCTTTCCACACCGTTCAGATCAAAAAGAAGATCGAAAGCACTTGTTGAAACTTCTTTTAGCGTTAGCTAAATGTTAGCCTATTACCAACATAATCCATTCTGAATTTAATTAATACATTGTTTGACTGGACCTAACTGTTTTATTTGTATATATAAATATAGGTTGTTCGTGCACATGATATCAGTAAGCAACGCAATGCGCACATAATGACAGGAGGGTGACGGCGGTGTGTAAATTGAGTTACCCCTCCCACTTCTGCTAATTTTACTGAGATATCTTATCCCGTGCGAATTGGCCATTAATATTACAGACGTCCTGTGGTAAAATTGTATTACTCCATCTACCCTTGTTAAACTAATCCCGTCCGAATAGGGCTTAAGACTAGAAACAAACTCTGTAATTTACTCATCTTATTGTTCTGAATCTGTATAGGCTGTGACACACCAAGCCAATGGTTGGCTGTTGGACGGCTGTCGTTAAGGGTTTAGTTTTTGTGATGTGTTCTGCACTGTTAACACTAGTCGGACACCCAATAGTGGCTTTTCGGCCAATTAAGATCATTCCGATTAGCTGTTTGGCGTAGTGAACAAGTGCAAAAGCAAGTCAATGTTGAAGTAATGAGGGCACACCGATTTTTCATCTTCATATCATCTGTGATTATTTTCAACCAATACGCCTGTGGTGAGCGAGATTGGTATGAACATTATTTGTATATCCGAAGTCCTAGCTTTTCCAGTTTCCCTTTTTGATGGACGAATACAGACTACTGGTTTGGAGAGTTATTTCCTCTCACGCAGGTTAAGAACATACAGGCTAGTTGGACATTGAATGTAGTTTTTGCTGGGTTCAAGCGCAAACTTGTGGTCCAGACTCAGGTGACATGAGGCAACACGAGTCAGCTTTCAAAACCACTGCTTCTTTGATGGTGGTTTGGTGTGTCAGGGCCACATCAAATGTTATTATTCACTGAACACAAAAGTAGAAATTTTGAACAATCTTCTCACTCCTCTTTTCCACAGTTCTTGGTAACCACATCTGTCAATCTCCAAAAAGGACGTTCGAATTCAAACGCTTTGACTGGTCTCGTGATCAAATGACATCAGTGACATCCAACCTGGCCTGACGCATCAACATGCTATTTTGAATCTGACAGACATGAGTCTCAGAGCTTTGATTGAGGGGAAGATTTTCAGGCTAATATTTTGGTCAGTTATTATACAGCTTTAGAAATCGTGGAATTTAGTTACAAGGATTTTTTTTTTTTCTGGACTACTTTTATAGTACTTTTTTGGTGTTTGACAGACATGGTCACAATTTACTATCATGGTATGGAAACTGACTGTGTGCTTTATTTTGCGTTTCACTGAAAACTAACAACTTAGCTTTAACCAGGGGTGTCCAGTCCTGGTCCTGGAGGGCCACTTTCTTGCAGAATTTAACTCCAAACTGTTCCAACAGACCTATCTGGAGGTTTCTAGTACTCCTGAAGTCCTTGATCAGGTTTAATTAAGGTTGGAGCTAAACTTTGCAGTTAGGAGGGCTCAAGGAACAGAATTGGACACTTTTAAAAGTTCTTGCATTACTGCGACCAGGGCTGGCGGAAGTGCTGGGCAAACTGGGCAATTGCCCAGGGCGTCAGACACTAGAGGGTGCCGCACCATGACGAGCACGAGCATCTCAAACTTGTGAAGAACTACCTGCGATCAACAATGGCTATGTTTACATGCTACCAAATAATCCATAAAGCCTTCATGTAAACACTAATTTATCCGATTGAGCTCGATCCAAATGAAATTTCTTTGAAATTGAAAGGGTTGGTTTATTCCTTTTCTAATCCGATCGAGAGAACATGTAAACACTTGATCGGATTGAAAACCGAAACTGGGCCGCGCATGTGCAGTGACGCTGAAATAACGTAATGACGTGTGACGCGCTGAACATCTGTTCTTCCTACTGAATAAAGTGTCATAAATGAGTGTCCCGTCATTCTATAATTCTCCTTTCACTGCGTCTGTGAAGTGGAGCAGGACAACGTCCCACCAGTCCTGGTTTCAGACTCTCATCCACAGATGACTGGTTTTGGGTGCAGGGAAGGGGTATCAATATAAGCAGCGGCACAACGGTTCATTTGCTCATTGTCTCCAAATTTTGACCAGATACGGATATTAAGTCTGCTGTTTAAAATAAATAAAGAACCAATGTAGGAGAATAGTGATTATGCTCAAAGAGCGGGAAACTGTGTATTTGTGCAGTGGTGCATGTCAAAAAATCTATTCCGATTTGAAGCTTGTGACATATAAACGCGCACATCAACCTGATCACTTTATTTAGCATTGACAAACACTACGTTCGGATTCATCAATCAGAATGAATTCAGTCCGATTGAAACAAAAGGTGTGCATGTAAACATAGCAAGTGTCACCATGTCACCAAACATACCTAAGACCATTTGAATGGATTAGCCGAAATTTCAATTGAGCACCAAATCTGTCGCAAATTGGATTACTCCAAGATAAGTTCCAGTCGTGTCTGACCACTGAATATGCTGGAGTTTGTTTTTGGATGAGCGAGGAGCATTTTTCTTGAAACCCTCCCAAACAACATGTGGTGATGTAGGGGTTGTTTGATTTTTTTTTAATAGGCTTTCTGACCCCAAGACTCAACTAATCTCTGCAATTCTCCATCTGTGATCCTTGAAGAGTCTTTGGCCACTCAAACCATCCTCCTCACCGTGCATTAAGACAATATAGACACACGTCCTCTTCCAGGCAGATTTGTAACATTTTTACTTGATTATAACTTCTTAATTATTGCCCTGATGGTCAAAATGAGTATTTTCAATTATTTAGCAATTTTCTTACAGCCACTTTCTATTTTGTGACGCTCAACAATCTTTTGCTGCAAATCAGAACTGTATTATTTGGTTTTACACATTGTGATGGATGATTAAGGGAATTTGGCCTTTGTGTTTCCTCATATTTAAACTCCTGTGAAACAAGAAGTCATAGCTGGACAATTTCATGTTCCTAGTCACCCTGGTGTGCTAAAAAAGGTAAATATTAATGGGAATATACTTCAGAGATATTTCATTCATAAAACATTCTAGGGGTATGAATAATTGTGGCCAACGTGTTTTGGAGAAAAACATTTATTTCATAATGTGATTTCCCCCCCAATTTGAATTCTTTTACTTCAATGAAAGGTTAGATTTTTGCCAATTTTTTGAATGAAAGATCAAATTTTTTGAATGAAAGATTTATTTTTTACAGCCATTTTTGATCATATTTACCGGGGGTATGAATACTTTCCGTACCCACTGTATGTGATAAATTGGCCTTTTTTCTCTTAAAAATTTGAACGTAGGGAGCGGCATATTCCTATTTTGCCCAGAGCGCCGGATTGTCTTCCCCCGGCCCTGACTGCAACAACAGCAAACCTCAAAAGGGCAACATATTAGCCTTCAAATGTCTAAACCAGTAAAAACTACATGAGCTGGCCTTTGGCCTAAAGGTAAAGCTGGCTATAGAGGACCATTTGTGCTACCAACCTGCAGAACCCGCAGTGTTGGAACTACAGTCTGCAGGAAGGTAGTCCTCTATGCGCTGGGTTAGCCCCCCCTGGTTTACTCGAATGCCCACTATATCTCTCCTTGCAATAAGACTGAAAACACAACACGTATCCATTTTCCAAACGGCTTGTCCTATGTCGGGTTGTTGAAGCCTGTTCTAGCATCACAGGGGTTACTCACACCTATGGGCAATTTAGAGTCAGGAACAGCCTTCTTAGTGATGTTCGAGAGCCTACACAATCTCTTAGTCAATTCCCATCTCTGACCCACCTAAAGGTCATGCGTTTTGAACACAATGTGTGAAACTGAACTTGTGAAGCCAAACACCTTTGCATTCACAAACGTAGAATAGTGCGTTTCAAGTTTCACCCATCTTGTTCAGTAGCTCTTTACAAGTAAACAGTGTCAACATTCATGTGGCCAATCAGACTCGACTCACCCAGATGTTCCCTGAGGCTTTCAGTGACGGCCACCTGCTGTCTGAGCGAGTCCAGTGATGCCCGCAGGCTCGGGATCTCTTCGCTTAACTCAGACCCCAGAACGCCCCGCAGATCCCGCAGTTCACGCTGCACACTGCAGATCCGCACCCTCTGCTCGTCCACAGACCTCTGCCACACAAACACAGATCATTCAGCACACTCTGACCACATACCATAATATCCTCCACAGGTACGCATGTTCAGGATGTGAATCTAGTCAAGCTCTTAATCACCACTATGACCAAATACAGTACTGGCAATAATGAGTTAATGTATAATGAATGGTGATTACTTGATTTCCTAAATAGGAACCATAATTTACACTTTTACACAAAATTATTGTTGCTATATGTTCAGATAACAGGTCAACTTGGTGGGTGGGGTCGGTGAGCTGTTCCTTTAACTTGGCATTGGATTTTATGGATTCTAAAATTACAGGACAATCATCGGTTTTGCACTTAGTAGCTTGACTGAACTCAGGGTTTCTTTACCTGTAAGGTAGTAAGTGTGCTATCACACATGGTGACATCCCTGTCCAGACTGCTGACCACAAGACTTTTGTCCTTCAGCGCCCCCTGTTGGACGATCATATCCTGCTGCAACTGTTCCACCTACAAACATGACCATTTTTATATTACATTGAAGATTTGTAATTAAGCAATAACCTACAAGAGACAAACATGAAGTAATTCTTTGCATTCTCTATGTGTTTCAGCATCTATCTCTTAAGTAATTAAATTACAAACACACATTTTCATTCATTTGTTTCTATCCCTTTTATTATAACATTTGATGGGATGTACTTAGAGATAATGTTTTCTCCAGAATTTCTCTTTTTCATTTTGTATTTTGCATTGACAATTCATACCTGTTTCTCAAGTTTGGTGTTACTTTCCAGGACAAGCCGAACATGAGAACTGAACTCTGTGTTTTCATGAATTTGCACTTTCCCTCTTTTATCCTGGATAAGACAGAGTTCAAAGGCTGAGATCTCCAAAGCTTATGTATTTTAACGATCAGGACAGCATTTCCCAGAAACATCGTAAGCCTAAGTAGATCGTAAAACCACTGTCACCACTCTACAATCAACTTAGCTCACGATGCTAATGAGAAATGCAGCCTAGTTCATTAAATAGGACAACACTGATAAAAAGACACTTTCACTTGTTTCAGTGTTGAATTTGAATGTGTTCTTACTCTGACTGTGCAGCCATAGTTTTTATAAATGCAGTCCGTCTCCACTTCAGGACACTCGTCAGCATGCGCCTGCAGCTGGAATGGGATCAAAAAGCAGAAATGAGCAAATTAAGTCTGATAATCAGCTTTCAACAGAGCCCCTAAGGGGACATGCTGATGGAAAAATATGAGTTGGGAGGAAATATAACATTCACGAGTTCACATTTAAATCAGAAATAGTATAAAATATGCATATTTGGTGTGCTATCCGAGGAAAGGGCTCTGAGATCTGCATCTGGACCGAACCCAGAGAAATCCCCTCTGACTGGTATAGGAATTTCCGTTTCGCTAGCCGGTAGGTGAGAAGCCATGTTAAGGGAGCACACACAAAACACTATTAAACACCGTGATGGTTAATATTTATCACACCCGTGGTGGGGGGATGAAAAGAAGAAGTGGCCTGACATCTTATCAGAACAGCAGCAGCTCGTTTAACTAATGCTATCTTAAGCAACCCAACCCAATCTTATGCTGATATGCTGAGAGTTTGGGTTGCTTATGACGTTCAAATGGGAACGCAATGTGCGCCATTTCACCAGATTGATAACATAAATAATCTATAAACCCACGCCAACACAGGAGAATACATCAATGTGTTTCTATGCAAACTGTTCATTCATCGCGACTTTAAAATAAAAGTTTAAACTCTCATGAGTCTGTCCACATATTGTTCAAGAAATTAGCTAAACTTTGTAAGCAATGGTTCTTGGGGAACGCAAAGGTTTAGTGAACGAACGCAATGGTTTGGTGAGGGAACGCAAAGGTTCTGGGGGGAACACAAAAGTTTGGTGAGGGAACACAAAGGTTCTCGGGGGAACGGAATGGTTTGGTGAGGGAACGCAAAGGTTCTCAGGGGAACACAAAAGTTTGGTGAGGGAACACAAAGGTTCTCGGGGGAACGGAATGGTTTGGCGAGGGAACACAAAGGTTCTCAGGGGAACGCAATGGTTTGGTGAGGGAACACAAAGGTTCTCGGGGGAACGGAATGGTTTGGTGAGGGAACGCAAAGGTTCTCAGGGGAACGCAATGGTTTGGTGAGGGAACACAAAGGTTCTCAGGGGAACACAAAAGTTTGGTGAGGGAACGCAAAGGTTCTCAGGGGAACACAAAAGTTTGGTGAGGGAACACAAAGGTTCTCGGGGGAACGGAATGGTTTGGTGAGGGAACGCAAAGGTTCTCAGGGGAACGCAATGGTTTGGCGAGGGAACACAAAGGTTCTCAGGGGAACACAAAAGTTTGGTGAGGGAACGCAAAGGTTCTCAGGGGAACACAAAAGTTTGGTGAGGGAACACAAAGGTTCTCGGGGGAACGGAATGGTTTGGTGAGGGAACGCAAAGGTTCTCAGGGGAACGCAATGGTTTGGTGAGGGAACACAAAGGTTCTCGGGGGAACGGAATGGTTTGGTGAGGGAACGCAAAGGTTCTCAGGGGAACACAAAAGTTTGGTGAGGGAACACAAAGGTTCTCGGGGGAACGGAATGGTTTGGTGAGGGAACGCAAAGGTTCTCAGGGGAACGCAATGGTTTGGTGAGGGAACGCAAAGGTTCTCAGGGGAACACAAAAGTTTGGTGAGGGAACACAAAGGTTCTCGGGGGAACGGAATGGTTTGGCGAGGGAACACAAAGGTTCTCAGGGGAACACAAAAGTTTGGTGAGGGAACACAAAGGTTCTCGGGGGAACGGAATGGTTTGGCGAGGGAACACAAAGGTTCTCGGGGGAACGCAAAGGTTCTCAGGGGAACACAAAAGTTTGGTGAGGGAACACAAAGGTTCTCGGGGGAACGCAAAGGTTCTCAGGGGAACACAAAAGTTTGGTGAGGGAACACAAAGGTTCTCAGGGGAACACAAAAGTTTGGTGAGGGAACACAAAGGTTCTCAGGGGAACGCAAAGGTTCTGGGGGAACGGAATGGTTTGGCGAGGGAACACAAAGGTTCTCAGGGGAACGCAAAGGTTTGGTGAGGGAACACAAAGGTTCTCAGGGGAACACAAAGGTTCTCGGGGGAACGCAATGGTTTGGCGAGGGAACACAAAGGTTTGGTGAGGGAACACAAAGGTTTGGTGAGGGAACACAAAGGTTCTCGGGGGAACGCAAAGGTTCTCGGGGGCAAAGGTTCTCGGGGTTTGGCGAGGGAACACAAAGGTTTGGTGAAGGAACACAAAAGTTCTCAGGTGAACGGAATGGTTTGGCGAGGGAACACAAAGGTTCTCAGGGGAACACAAAGGTTTGGTGAGGGAACACAAAGGTTCTCGGGGGAACGCAAAGGTTCTCGGGGGAACGCAATGGTTTGGCGAGGGAACACAAATGTTTGGTGAGGGAACACAAAGGTTCTCGGGGGAACGCAATGGTTTGGCGAGGGAACACAAAGGTTTGGTGAGGGAACACAAAGCTTCTCGGGGGAACGCAATGGTTTGGCGAGGGAACACAAAGGTTTGGTGAGGGAACACAAAGGTTCTCAGGGGAACACAAAGGTTCTCAGGGGAACGCAATGATTTGGCGAGGGAACACAAAGGTTTGGTGAGGGAACACAAAGGTTCTCAGGGGAACACAAAGGTTCTCAGGGGAACGCAATGATTTGGCGAGGGAACACAAAGGTTCTCAGGGGAACGCAATGATTTGGCGAGGGAACACAAAGGTTCTCGGGGGAACGCAATGATTTGGCGAGGGAACGCAAAGGTTCTCAGGGGAACGCAATGATTTGGCGAGGGAACGCAAAGGTTCTCAGGGGAACGCAATGATTTGGTGAGGGAATGCAAAGGTTCTCAGGGGAATGCAATGGTTTGGCGAGGGAACACAAAGGTTCTCGGGGGAACACAATGGTTTGGCGAGGGAACGCAAAGGTTCTTGTGGGAACACAATGGTTTGGCGAGGGAACGCAAAGGTTCTCAGGGGAACGCAATGGTTTGGCGAGGGAACACAAAGGTTCTCAGGGGAATGCAATGGTTTGGCGAGGGAACGCAATGATTTGGCGAGGGAACACAAAGGTTCTCGGGGGAACGCAAAGGTTCTCGGGGGAACGCAATGGTTTGGCGAGGGAACACAAAGGTTTGGTGAAGGAACACAAAAGTTCTCAGGTGAACGGAATGGTTTGGCGAGGGAACACAAAGGTTCTCAGGGGAACACAAAGGTTTGGTGAGGGAACACAAAGGTTCTCGGGGGAACGCAAAGGTTCTCGGGGGAACGCAATGGTTTGGCGAGGGAACACAAAGGTTTGGTGAGGGAACACAAAGGTTCTCGGGGGAACGCAATGGTTTGGCGAGGGAACACAAAGGTTTGGTGAGGGAACACAAAGCTTCTCGGGGGAACGCAATGGTTTGGCGAGGGAACACAAAGGTTCTCGGGGGAACACAATGGTTTGGCGAGGGAACGCAAAGGTTCTTGTGGGAACACAATGGTTTGGCGAGGGAACGCAAAGGTTCTCAGGGGAACGCAATGGTTTGGCGAGGGAACACAAAGGTTCTCAGGGGAATGCAATGGTTTGGTGAGGGAACACAAAGGTTTGGTGAGGGAACACAAAGGTTCTCGGGGGAACGCAAAGGTTCTCGGGGGAACGCAATGGTTTGGCGAGGGAACACAAAGGTTTGGTGAAGGAACACAAAAGTTCTCAGGTGAACGGAATGGTTTGGCGAGGGAACACAAAGGTTCTCAGGGGAACACAAAGGTTTGGTGAGGGAACACAAAGGTTCTCGGGGGAACGCAAAGGTTCTCGGGGGAACGCAATGGTTTGGCGAGGGAACACAAAGGTTTGGTGAGGGAACACAAAGGTTCTCGGGGGAACGCAATGGTTTGGCGAGGGAACACAAAGGTTTGGTGAGGGAACACAAAGCTTCTCGGGGGAACGCAATGGTTTGGCGAGGGAACACAAAGGTTTGGTGAGGGAACACAAAGGTTCTCAGGGGAACACAAAGGTTCTCAGGGGAACGCAATGATTTGGCGAGGGAACACAAAGGTTTGGTGAGGGAACACAAAGGTTTTCAGGGGAACACAAAGGTTCTCAGGGGAACGCAATGATTTGGCGAGGGAACACAAAGGTTCTCAGGGGAACGCAATGATTTGGCGAGGGAACACAAAGGTTCTCGGGGGAACGCAATGATTTGGCGAGGGAACGCAAAGGTTCTCAGGGGAACGCAATGATTTGGCGAGGGAACGCAAAGGTTCTCAGGGGAACGCAATGATTTGGCGAGGGAATGCAAAGGTTCTCAGGGGAATGCAATGGTTTGGCGAGGGAACACAAAGGTTCTCGGGGGAACACAATGGTTTGGCGAGGGAACGCAAAGGTTCTTGTGGGAACACAATGGTTTGGCGAGGAAACGCAAAGGTTCTCAGGGGAACGCAATGGTTTGGCGAGGGAACACAAAGGTTCTCAGGGGAATGCAATGGTTTGGCGAGGGAACACAAAGGTTCTCGGGGGAACGCAATGATTTGGCGAGGGAACACAATGGTTCTCGGGGGGAAAGCAAAGGTTTAACGAGCGAATGCAAAGGTTCTCGGGGGAATGCAATGGTTTTACAAGCAAACGAAAAGGTTGTCTTGAAAAACCTGTAAGGATAGGAACTGGTATTCCGTAGAATATAATAGAAATGTAAGCTACACTCATGATAAGTGCAGAAAAATACATATTTAAAGCCACTGAGCCCCTAAGGGAACATGTTGATGGAAAAAATATGAGATCACTGTGTCCCCTTAGAGGCTCCATATTAATCTGAAGAGAGGGTAATAAAAAAGATTTACAAAAAAGCACTAGGTGCACATTCATCACAATAAGAACTTTCTAAAAGTGGTGCTCTCCTGGAGTGAAGTATCTGACTGAGTCACACCTTGTGTCTCTTGATCATCTGCAGACACTTGTTGGAACAGGCGACTTCAACTTCCGGGCATGAAGTCTTCTGATGGGCCTGGCATAGTTCAGAGGCAAGATTAGAAACAAACACACCTAAGATGACTATGCACTTCTGAGACACGGAAGCATTCTGACCTGCAGTTGGGATACGGGAAAAGATTGCCTGCAGTAGTGGCAGGAATCCAGGCGGAAGGAACAGACGTTCTTCTGATGGTCCATTAGGGTTTTGCGTAACACAGTGTCGGTGCAGCCTGAGTTGGAGCATCTAATGTGCTCATACTGGCAAGCTTTTAGATGATCCTGAGAAAGAGAGGTAGAACTGATATTACTCGGCTCTGAAAGATGGAAACAGTTTTTCATCATCAACTTACAGCATATTACGTCACGTTTTGCCCTTTACCTGCAGGTTACATAAAGGAACCCTCTGCTTACAGTCTGGGGCATTGGTGCAGTAGACGTCTAAGTTTAGCAGTTCCCTTTTACAGCAGTTGTCCTGAAAAACCTGCAAGGATTGGAATTGCTATTCAGTGGAATATAATGGAAAATTAAGCCACACTCATGATACGTGCAGATAAATACTTATTTAAAAAAAGTTTATCATCTCACCTCCTCAGGTTTTATAGGACTGCTGTCTAAAGGACATTTCGAACTTCCCCCATTTTCACTGAAAAGAAGAAAGTTTACACATTGCCAAATCATTTTAGATGCTGAGAGTCATGTTTATATTTGCTGATATACAACAAATTGTTTAATTAATTTAACTAATTTCTTTTTCTTACATGTATGCCTTTACGCACTGAGCACAGAAAATGTGCCCACAGCCCGTCTGGTGAGGGTTCAGGACGATCCCACCGCAGGACGGGCACACGAACTGTTGCTCTAACCTCAACACGAAGCGCAGAGTGCGATTGGTCAGAACGGATTCCAGCTCCCATGACCTCATGGACTCAGAGCTCGAGAACCCGGGAAGCTCGTTCTCCTCTGTGGCCATGGACACCTGGTGACATTACCAGAAGGTAATGTTAGGTCTGACACAACAGAAGAAAACTTAAAATAATTTATAATTGTTAAATACAATTCTGTTTAATGTTTCTTTTGTTATTAGCAACTCTAAAGTTGATCTTTATATCAAAGTTATATATGTAAGGGATAATCCATGGCTAGCTGTGCATTAAATGAAAGAACAGCTAGCCGTGGATTATATGTGTGAGTGTGTGTGTGTGTGCTTCAATGATAACAGCGCATTAAAGTAGAATACTGATTAAATTGACTTTGAACTACCTGTTCATTAAACGGTTTTATTTCACACCTTCCAGCCAATCAGAATCAAGTATTCAAACACACATTCACATTCACAATTAAAAATATTTCTGGCTACAAGGATATAAAACTAACCGGATACCAGAAAGTTCAGTTTTCTGTCAAAATATTTAATATAATACTAAATTAATATTATATTACACTAATTGTTTTATTCAAAATGTACACAGTCATCCTGTTTGTCTTTTATAACATCACTTGAACCAAAGCCGGTTCCTTTTCCTGTTTAGCTCTCACAGCAATGGATTTTTATTATTTTTAGTTTGTCACAGTCACAAACATTACACTCTTGTTTAAGTAAATTACAAAAATGATCCCTCGCTGAGCACTCTTTATTTCCATCCTGTTTATTTCCTTGCCATTACGTAAGCAATGAATTTATAATTTAAATTGTTCCATTTATTTGTCACACAATTAGATTTTAGATCAAATAAATCATGAGTGAACAAATGTGCACTATGCAATCTAATTAGTTAACTTGGGACATAATTAAGCAAGTGGGTTTCAGTTAACAGTAACCCATAACTTTTCTTATGTTGCCTCTTAGAAGTGCGATGGTGCTACACTTATCTTTTCACCTCCACCCCAAAACAAGATAAACTGATTAAAATCATTGCAGTGTTCACACAGGATGAAGACGTTATTATGGCCAAGTGTTTTGAGCGTTCATTATTTTCAAAGCGTTACTACTTTTACATAATGCAGCTTTTAAAGCAACGAGAAGTCTGTTCCTGAGAGAGAGAGAGAGAGAGAGAGAGAGAGAGAGAGAGAGAGAGAGAGAAACATATGGGGAATCCCCAGTGCAAGAACATGACACTATGAATCTATACTTAAGTAAAAGGCATTTGCTCTAACATGCCTTAATAAAGCGAGTGATTAGTCCTGCTTCGCGGGGTTATCGTGTAAACACAACAATAACAATAACGCAATTATAGCCATGTATTTCACATTGAAACATTTACTTTCGCTTTACACTACCAGCAACATTATTCGCAGTATTTATTTAAAAATGCATGGGAATACATACCTGGGGGGTTGATGGCTTTAATAGCTCATTTTGACTAGTGTGGTTGAGCGTTCAGTGGATATAATCCTGAGAAACACTGTTTGACAGTTACTCGGCTCTCAGCGCTCAGTGCCGATGCACCGAGGACGTCACTCTTATTTCGGGCGCGCTGCCACGAGATTAAAAGGAACGGAAAACGCAGACCAATCCTACTACGGCAAAGGCCAGGCTCATGAATATTAATCAGGCAACGTCACGGGATATTTACCACGTAAGGTCTCATGAATATTCATGAGGGAAGTCTTGGCGATAGTAGGTTTCGTAAATGTGTGGACGGAAAGCGCATTGCAGGAAGTTTCTATAAACGAAATTGCATAAATAGAATGCGGTTAAAACGCCGACACACACATTAACGCATCTTTAAACTAAAATAAGAGAGAGGAGAAGGGCGTACCTGGCACGCCAGATGAAACGAAAATGAAACTTGTCTGTTCAAACGTGTTTTAATGTTTCCATATGACAGATTATAACACTTCACATATGAACATGCGTTGGGCACACACATTTAAGGGGACTTTTCGTTATTTTGCATATAATGCCACAACACTCTGAGCTGCCTATAACCTGTTTTAAAATAACATTTCAAAATGAAGGGTTTATAAAAGAAAAGCAAAGATACTAAAAGGAATATTGAACATAAAATATCGTCCAAAAATGTTTTGTACTGTTTAAAGACATTTAGCATTTGTCAATATGCTGCCAACTGCATACAGTATCAAACCAATACCAAAAAAACAAACAAATCTTGAGTTCCACACTCACAAATATTAACGGATTCGTTTTTTTAATAAATAAAAAAATCAGGTTAAAACAGCACAAATCTTTTAAGGAACTATTAAGAAACGAGAATTTATGAACGTTTTAACCAGGAGAAAATTGTACACAAGTGGAAATAAAAGGTTTACACAGTGACTGCTTCTATGCACAAGAATATTCCCATATTAATTCTGATTATGTAAATGTCATCTTGAAGCATTTACCTGACTGCCATAACCAGTTCAACATTTCGGTTTCTGAAAATCTGAACAATTTCAAATCTGTTGCATGTCTGTTTTAACCCGGTCATATAAATTTGTGTCATATAAATACCTATTTTCAGAACATTATGACTGAATATCCGCATATCCAAACATCTGTAATACTGGGTTATACAGTCGTGTAAAGTCAATCTATTCATTAGAATAAAATTACTGGAACAAAAATACTTTAACTAACATTCTTCAAACATATATAAAAAAAATATCTCAACATGTTTCTCTCATCACGTTCTTGTGTGCCATTAAGGACACAATAAAAAAATATTTGTTTAAAGTCCCCCTGTGGTCAATAATTTAAACTCATCTTTGATCACCAAAATTACATATTTAAATGTTTTTTCCTTGAAAAAAACAATTCTTCATGCCTTAAAATATCTTGAATGTAACTCGACACCCTCGCCTCATTTAGTATGCGTGGTTCTATGAATATGCAAATGAGCCCCGCCTCCACTCACTCACTCAGCTCAGAGATCCACTGGTTGACGATCACACGTTGATCTGATTGGTTACAAGGTAGTTTGTGACGTCACCAGCGATTTCAAAGTGTGTTTTTGAGACTGTCTTTGGTTCACTGCAGTTTTAAGGAGAAAATACTCAGCAATGCTGTCGACTTATGAATTTACACATGGTTTGTCTTAAAAGCACATTAAAAACACCACATAGACACATAAACAACATTAAAAGCTGGATTTACACCACAGGGGGACTTTAAATAGCTAAAATAAACCGTCACCATTGTTTCCAGAAGAGAATAAACAGGGAAAGAATGCACATTGGTTTATTGGGATAATGCTCATTACATGTACACAGTTACATTTAGAGCCGTGGAGTATGTAAACATCTTTTCAGAAGAAAGCTTTAACCAGAATATAGACCTTAATTTGAAAACGATGTGCACTTAACCACGGCCCACTGATCCCCAATCCGAAGTTCATCCCAATCCTGCACTTTTCCGCAGGGGGTGGAAAACAGGGTAACGCTACATGCTCTGATCAACCAACAGCACACCACTAATGAAACAGCTTAATGTCTGGTGGGAAAGTGTGGATCCTTCACACATTTATGCAAGTCAAACAGGTTTATAAAGAAACCAAAATTAATGCTAATTAACAAAAATAATGAGCTGACGTTGAAATTAAGTGTTTTATACTCAAGGGACTAAGAAAGTTTTTGGCATCTATAAAAAAAGAAAAACTCATGAAAAAGTGACAGTAAGATTCTTCTATGATTTTCATTAGTGATTCATTATATTTTCTTACTTGTTAAGAGCACTTTGATGGCAAGATAATCTGGCAAAGAATCAGGACAGGTGATTTCTGTCATCCTGTAGCACCAAATATTAAAATATGAAACAACATAACATGACAATCACAAACACAGAAGAACAACAAGATGCCAGGCGAACCCCACGTTTAAAGAGGTTCGCCGGTACACCGCAGATACAACAAGGAAAAGTGCCGAGACAGAACACAATATTTTAAAGACTTGAAGGTTGTTTCGGTAGTTCACCCAAAAATGCCCATTAATTTACTGACCCTGAGGCCGTCCTAGGTGTTTATGACATTCTTCCTTCAGACGAATACGATCTGAGTTATATATAAAAAATAAAATAAAAAAATAAATAAAAAAAAGTCCTGGCTCTTCCAAGCTTTATAATGGCAGTGAATGGGCACTGTTTTTTTAAGTCCATAAAAGCACATCCATCGATGATTAAAGTGCTCCACAGGCTCCGGGGGTTAATAAAGGCCTTCTGAAGTGAAGCGTTGCGTTCGTGTAAGAAAAATATCCATATTTTATCGACTAAAGAAACACTTTATGACAATGTATGTACGTCACGTACGATGTAGTAGTAGGTTCAAACAAACAAACTCAAGCTCCTCCCACATTTCTCTTTTATTAACACTGGAGCTTTTATTTCACCTTTATTAACCCTGGAGCCTGTGGAGCACTTTTATGATGGATAGATGCACTTTTATGATGGATAGATGTACTTTTATGATGGATAGATGCACTTTTATGATGGATAGATGCACTTTTATGATGGATAGATGTACTTTTATGATGGATAGATGCACTTTTATGATGGATAGATGCACTTTTATGATGGATAGATGCACTTTTATGATGGATAGATGTACTTTTATCTGCACTTTTATGATGGATAGATGCATTTTTATGATGGATAGATGCACTTTTATGATGGATAGATGCACTTTTATGATGGATAGATGCGCACTTTTATGATGGATAGATACGCACTTTTATGATGGATAGATGCGCACTTTTATGATGGATAGATGCGCACTTTTATGATGGATAGATGCGCACTTTTATGATGGATAGATGCACTTTTATGATGGATAGATGCACTTTTATGATGGATAGATGCACTTTTATGATGGATAGATGTACTTTTATCTGCACTTTTATGATGGATAGATGCATTTTTATGATGGATAGATGCACTTTTATGATGGATAGATGCACTTTTATGATGGATAGATGCGCACTTTTATGATGGATAGATACGCACTTTTATGATGGATAGATGCGCACTTTTATGATGGATAGATGCGCACTTTTATGATGGATAGATGCGCACTTTTATGATGGATAGATGCACTTTTATGATGGATAGATGCACTTTTATGATGGATAGATGCACTTTTATCATGGATAGATGCACTTTTATGATGGATAGATGCACTTTTATGATGGATAGATGCACTTTTATCTGCACTTTTATGATGGATAGATGCGCACTTTTATGATGGATAGATGCGCACTTTTATGATGGATAGATGCACTTTTATCACGGATAGATGCACTTTTATCACGGATAGATGGACTTTCAAAAAATATACAGCCGATCACTGCCATTACAAAGCTTGGAAGAGCCAGGACATTTTTTAATATAACTCCGATTGTATTCGTCTGAAAGAAGAAAGTCATATACACCTAAGATTACTTCAGGGTGAGTAAATCATGGGCTAACTTTCTTAATTTTTGGGTGAACTATAGGTTTAAAGTACAACATGATTACAACATGATTACAAAACCTAAAATCAAAAAGAAAATCAGTTCAAATAAATAGACAGTTACATAACTAATATATACAGTTTAAAACAATCCTCTTTTTCTAGTATTCACAATGAGCACTGCTAGCTAGCGGGTACCTTCCCTGCACCGCCACAGGTGTATAACCAGGTCAGTGTAGCGAGGAGGAGGAGGGCGTCTCCAGCAGAGAGGGCGGCGGCGGCCCCGGCGCAGGGACTGGGACGGGCGCGGCCGGCCTGGGGTTGAGGCGGGGGGGCAGGGGCGCGGAGGGCCGGATGAGGGGGGGCGGCTGGTGCAGGGCGGGGCGGGGCTGCAGGAACCGGGCCTGTTGCTGCAGGGGCGGAGGCTGGCGGTGTAACGCCGGGGTGGCGGGGAGAGAGGGACGCAGGAGAGGCGGAGGCTGGTGGAGCGAGGCCGGCAGAGATGATGAAGATGATGATGATGATGATGATGTGGCTACAGGAGACGGGCCCGAGGCCGGGGTCACCTGACCCTAATCGTGAGAGAAGGTTGAAGAGAAGACAAGGTTTTACGAAGAGCACAACCACAAAAGATCAGTTTAATCCAAAACAACTCATCTTGGTTATTAAAGGAGTCGTTCAGTCAAACATGTGACATTTGGCAACACTTCACAATAAGGTTCATTAGTTAGCATGAACTAATAATGAACTGCACTTATACAGCATTTATTACTCGTTGTTAATGTTAATTTCAACATTTACTAATACTTAATTAAAATCTTGTTAACATTAATAATAATTAATACACTGTGAACAACAATGAATGACAATTTTTATTGACTAACGTCAACAAAGATGAATAAATACTGTAACAAATGTATTGCTCATTGTTAGTTCATGTTAGTTAATACATTAACTAATGAACCATATTGTAAAGGGTTACCTGACATTTTAAAGCCCACTGTACTTTTGATACACAATTTCTAAGGCTTCTAAATTAGCAATAGGATCAAAACTTTGCCTGTAAAACCTGTTGCACACAATCTACTACGTGCCTTCTGTCATCTGATTATCATCTGTCATCATCAGTTTAGACTTTTTAGCAAGTAAAAGGTCTATTAGCATAAAGCCTCGTGCACACCGGGACGATTATCGCGCGCGTTCTTATTGCCAGCGTTTATCAAGACGTCTTTGTGTTCAAGCGATTTTCACTGGCGATGCGCCGAGTGAACGTGCGCATACATACATTGGCGCCCTTTGTTTAGTCACGAGGAGTTAAACGTTGACGATAAGCGCGCGCGATAATCGTCCCCGTGCACAGGCCTTAATTCTAAAACATTACTACCTTCATTTTCGTGCTTCATATGCAATTTGGTGCAGATGCTGATATTTATAAGATAAAATTCTGATGCTTGATAAAGTACGTTTTTGCTCAGTTTGGGCGTCTGAATAAAACTGAAGTGTTTTTTTCATCCGTATTCTCACTATATCAAACTATATGAGCCATAAATGTTTATATAGTTTGATATAAAAAAAAAGAAAAAGATTAGTCTTACTCTTATTTCATCAGTCAGGCTTCACAGGGTTAATCATTACTAGGGCTGGGCAAGAAAAATCAATTTCTCAATTAATGTTTTTTTAAATATGTTTTAGGTTCTCAAAAGCCACGAATCAATATTTTTGCGTATTTATTTCCGTAAGCGTTGAACATAATATTTGACTGACGTTAATCTTGTAGCTAGTCTTCTCCACTAGACGTCATCCTCTTATTTAAGGATTAAATGAACGTAAACCGTAGAGAAAGATCCATGCAGCACTTAAAGTGACAGCAGCCTAATATTCCTGCTGTCTTTAATGTTAATCAAACTACAAAAGAAAGAAATCTCTCCCTGTTCTTCTCTGAATAACTGTTTTGTAAGTTTAATTAGGCCTGTTACAATCACTACTTTCTGTGGTGCAATATATTGTCCCTGAAATAATAGTGATAAACAATATTATTGTCAATAATTCTTAAGAATATTTAGATACTGGAAATGCGGTCAAAAAAATAAATATCCTAAATGAATAAAAAACCTTGAAAAAAGAAACTAAAAGTGCACAAGTAGAAAAAAAAAACACCTGCAAATGCACAGAAGGGACTTATATGGATTTTTCCCTGACCTTCTTGCCTCTGTAAAGTAAGGGTGCACACTATTGCTGAAAAACACAAACACTACTTAGTCAGATGTTCATATGAGCAAAGTCACAGATGCCTCGACAGGCCAAATCTGCTGATAAAACGGTGTTTCTAGAGGCGTGTTTAAATTATTATTATTTACTTCTTATAATTTGAGCACCGCATGATTACGACGCCATTATAATGCAAAAGACGGTCAAACGTCCGTTTACATAGAAAAAAAAAAAAATGGGAAAAACACACAGTGGACTGGAAAAAATCCACAATATATCGCGTCAACAACATATATCGTGAGATCAGTTGATATATTGATTATCGCGACAGGTTTAAGTTGAATAAGGATTAACCTTTATTAAATTTGTACAGTGAAGATTATATGCAGCGTTATTTTACATTGATTACATTTCAGTACCTGAAAACTACTGTTAGACCCACCTGAGAAACCTTTAAAAGCTGTTTATTTCATTTGTACCTTTGCTCTAGTGTATTTATTTATTTGTGCTATTGCTTGTAGTCTAATTATTTGTTCTTTATTTAAAATGACTGTTTACTTGTCTTTAATAATCTCTGAAATTTACATTAGATAGCAGGTTTAGCTGTGGTATCGAAACTGGAATTTCACTGGTGTCATAACCTAATTTATTACAATAAAAGGACTCGTGGGTAAAAAAAAATAAAACACATTTTATATTTATTTAGGCTATAACTTTTTTTGTGGTGGTGCCAGAGAAAACGTGGTTCATTGAATAAAAAATAAATAAAATAATGATATTTTGATGGATGGATCCCCAGCCCTAACCCTCACCTCTTCCTCTTCCTCATCTGTGCTCTTCCCTGAGGAGGTGTTGCTGTTTTTCCCATCCTCTCCAGAATTGGCTCCATCTCCGTTGGGAGTGCGCGTTCCCTGTTCCGCCTCCCATTCCTGAAGCACCTCGTCCAAGTTAAACCGCCGCCGATAGTTCACAAAGAAGTTCTTTACCTGTCCCACTGTTTTATTCCCAATGACGTCAGCAATAGCCTGGAAGTCCTTCCCATATTTTCGTACTCCTGGTTGAATGGTGCAAAAAAGGATGTCATGAATGACAGGAACAGTTGTGAAACGGATACGGTTTTCGGTTTAAGTACCTTGTACTGCCAAGAGCTGCTCGTCTGTCGTCCAGCGGGCGTTGATCTTCTGGGTGCACTGGAACAACCACAATACTGTTGTTAAACCGTTGGGGACACTTAATATTCAACAATATTATTGATCTGCACTGTTATATGAGAACTAAACTGAGCTGGACGATGACATTTTTTGCAGAACTGCTTGAACCAATGAACCAATTTAATAATTGATGCTCTTTACAACTGAACTGAATCAACACTAAACTCACTTCAGCTGAAATACATAAAGTCCCTGTTATCACTGTAAAGCTGCTTTAAAAGTCAAGTCACCTTCATTTATACAGCGCTTTTAACAATATGGACCGTTTCAAAGCAGCTTTACAGTGATAATAGGAGATTACAGTAACAGAGATTGTTTTGGCTTTACAGCAGCTCTAGAATAAAGTTATTGTCCAGATAAAGTTAGTTTTGATCGATTCATTTCTGTTGCAAAGATCATTAGTTCATTAGTCAAACAATCTGTATTGTACATAGAAAATGCTATAGAAAAAAGATGACTCATCGTATATTAACATGCAAGCAAAACCGGACATACAGTACCAGTCAAAAGTTTGGAAACATTACTATTTTTAATGCTTTTGAAAGAAGTCTCTTATGCTCATCAAGCCTGCAGTTAAAAACAAAAAAAAAACAAAAAAAAACAGTAATATTATGAAATATTATTACAATTTAAAATAATGGTTCTCTATTTTAATATACTTTAAAATGTAATTTATTTTTGTGATGCAAAGCTGAATTTTCATCAGCAAGTACTCCAGTCTTTGGTGTCTTATGATCCTTCAGAAATCATTCTAATATGATGATTTGATACTCAGTTATTATCAATGATGGAAACAGTTGTGCTGTTTAATATATTTTTTTGGAATACTTTTTTCAGGATTCATTGATGAGTAAAACGTTAACAGCATTTATTCATAAAAACAGCATTTATTCAAAATAAAAACATTTCTAACAATATAAATCGTTACCATCACCTTTTATCAATTTAACGCATCCTTGTAGAATTAAAGTACTAATTTCTTTAAAAAAAAATAGTTATTGTTTCCAAACTTTTGAACGGTAGTGTATATTGTTACAAAAGATTTCTATTCTAAATAAATACAGTTCTTTTTAACTTTTTATTCATCAAATAATCCTGAAAAAAGTATCTCAGGTTATAAAAAAAATATTAAGCAGCACAACTGTTTCCAACATTGATCATAAATCAGCATATTAGAATGATTTCTGAAGGATCATAAGACACCAAAGACTGGAGTACTTGCTGATGAAAATTCAGCTTTGCATCACAAAAATAAATTACATTTTAAAGTACATTAAAAAAGAGAACCATTATTTTAAATTGTAATAATATTTCATAATATTACTGTTTTTTTTGGTTTTTTTTGTTTTTAACTGCAGGCTTGATGAGCATAAGAGACTTCTTTCAAAAGCATTAAAAATAGTAGTGTTTCCAAACTTTTGACTGGTACTGTATTTCAGATTGAAGTGCGCATAAGTAACTACCTCAGGCAGTCTGAATTCATCAATGCCATCTTCAATCTTCTGTTTGAGTCCGCTGTTTAACTGCTTGGCATTCTGGACCTAAAGAAAACCAGGGAAAATGTGAGGAGGAAAGAAGACGTCTAAAATCTTTGACTAAAGGCTTTGACTGTCATTTACTAATTCTGTAATTCACTTTACAATAAGGTTCATTAGTTCATTATAATAGTTAACATGAACTAATAATGAACTGCACTTATACAGCATTTATTAATCTTTGTTAAAGGGATACTTCACCTCTGGAAAGATGAATGTGTATTTAAATTGGGTCATTTATGTAGAAGAAATGTGAAATTATTTTTGAATTTGGAGCTTTCTAGACTGAGAAAAGCCAGATAATGTATTTTTGGCTCATGTGGATGAAAGACAACAACATTCACCAATCGGAATGAATCCAGTTAGATTGAAACAAAAGGTGTGCATGTAAACAATGAATGGCGACCGTAGAAAGCAAAGCCGAATCCCGGACAGTTTGGACGATCTCGACGGCTGGACATGCAGGTTTCTGCCGGTGAAATCAAACGCACTGGCACTGATCTGTGATAGGTCTGTTAGCGCATTAGGTCCCTATGGGCGGGTTTGAAAGGGTGGGAACTAGTGCTTGTAGTCTCAACAGAAATCCCCCCCTCTTACACTTCCTCCGACAATGACGCAAAATGACGATTTTTGCGTCATTGTAGGAGGAAGTGTAAAGAGGTAAATACGGATTTCTCCCGTCTCAGGGGAAAATGAGAAAATGTTGCACGACCATTCTTTTTTTTTTTTTTTTTGCCACCACCCCCCCTCTTCGGAGGACAACTTTATTGTTTAATAAAGCAAATTATATACACAATATATTACAATACTGACAACAGATTTATATACAGTGATTAACCATTCAACCAGTTTAGTGAGACCCTGGGTACATGAGGGGAGGGGGGATTATAACACCACGAACAGACTGTAACACGTAACATATAAGACATGACAAGGTGACAGACAGACAACAGAGGGACAAGACAGTTGACAAACACAAAAACGTATTATTATTGATTGAGTAGAATAATCTTAAGCAAATTCTATTTGTTACTCAGATTTATATTAGTTGGTCATGGCTAGGGTGTTTGAGGGGAAAAGGGTTTGGAAACATGTTATGCATAGGTGTGGATACTGTATGCCTATGTGGATGTATGAAGTGATAGCTGCAAGGGCAAAAGCAAAAGTGAAAAGAAAGAATATATAAACTTACATAATGGAAGTAGTGAGGTATATATCTGGTAATGTACATTTGGCTTGTAGTTATGTTTGTGTGGTATTAAGAAATGTATTAAGAAATGTCAAAAATGGGGACCAGGTGTCTTCAAAGGCTGATGTTTGCTTCCTTCTGTGTGCATTGTGTTTTTCCATTGAAATGTATTCTGAGATTAAATTTGTCCAGTGTTTGATGTGGCAAGATTTTTTTGATTTCCAGTTTTGGAGAACTACTTTCTTAGCGACAGCTAGAGAGATGAGCAACGGATTCCTGTATTTTTGCGGGATATGGATTTCGGAAAAGTCGCCTATGAGACAAAGTGTTGGTGATGATGGGATTCTATGGCTCAGGATAGTGGACAGTGTCTCAGTGACTGTAATCCAAAAAGAGTGAACTGGTTGGCAATGCCACATGGCGTGCAACGACCATTCAATAGTATGACTGGGTTTCTAACATTGCAAAGCTTAATGCAAATGGGTGGAGTGTTCCTTTAATGTTAATTTCAACATTTACTAATACTTTATTAAAATCTTGTTAACATTAGTTAATGCACCGTGAACTAACATGAACAAATGTATTGCTCATGGTTAGTTCATGATATTTAACTAATGAGCCCTACTGTAAAGTGTTAGCAGTGATTGTGAGGCGCGCACCTGTCGTTTGAGGGACACGAGCTCGGTGTCGAGCTGCCGCAGGACTGAGCTGGCCGCGCTGGAGCTGCAGGAGATCGCCACCACGTCCTCCTGCGTGAGGAACATGCCTTTGGGCGGCCGGCACTTGGAGCGCTGGCTGTGGTGCCGGTGCTGCAGCGTCTGGTGCTCTCGCCGGCCCAAACCCATTTTAGAGCTCAGCGTCTGAGGCTCTGGTTGACTCTGTCGGGGGGGAATCACATTACTAGGGGTGTAACAGTACCCTCATTTTTTTTTACTGTTGATTAAAATGCAAAATTTGGCATTTCATTGTGTGTAAATGAATAGTCTTGGACTTGGTGCTGGAACCCAAAGCACAGGACAATGGAGACACCAGAATAACAATATTCATGAGTTATTTTAGACAAACATTCTTGCACTCTGTCACTGACTAGATATATTTAAAATAATGTAGGCCACTTTTTACTGGTAACATCAGAAATTTGGCATTATCAGGCCCACAGATATTCCCCCAGCGCATTATTATACATTATATTCAACATTATATATAGTAGTTTAATGTAGTACTGACACTAAAACTCTGAAAACACAGTAATTTATTTTGGGTGAACTATCCACAATACAGTCACTGTCCACGATACATATTGTTGCATTTTTGTATTGCGATATATTGTGACACAATATATTGTTACACCCAAACAAATGCCACAATTTTGACATAGATACCATGGGGAAAAACTGTCATATAGATATATTTTATATTATCTCATAATTTGTCAGCCGGTATATTAGGCTGCTGTCACTTTAAGAGCTGACGCATGGGTTCATTATACTGTTTTATATGGCAATATACTTGTGTTTATGTGCACACACTTTGGGTGTGAGCACAAAGTCTGCGGGATTGAGTAAAATTATGCTCAATACACACAATCCCGCACCGAAATTCAAGCCCTGTAACATCAACAATATTCATCAGGAGCAAATTAATATATCTAGTTCAACAAAAAAACTCTAGAGGGCACCGGCTGATGCTCCTTTAAATGCAATCACATCACTAACGCATGGCACAAGCTGACTGGCCTCTGCTGATCCTTGGATTCAGACATCCAAATAATCTGGTTCAGTGTTTGCTATGGGCTAGTCCTGCAGAGTTCCTCTGAACCCCCCCTCATCCCCTGCCTAGATCCACCGAGACCAAATACATTAACATTGCCATATTCAATAACATGTTAAAGGGGTGGTTGATTATGATTTCACTTTTTTAACTTTAGTTAGTGTGTAATGTTGCTGTTTGAGCATAAACAACATCTGCAAAGTTACAACGCTCAAAGTTCAAAGAAATAGCTTTTTAAGGACTACAACAAACGGCTGGTAGAGACTACAGGACATTCCTCCCGGGTTAGTGACATCACTAACCCTAAAATTTACATAAACCCCGCCCCCTCAACACGATTTGTAGATGATCAAGACAGAATATGCTAATCGATGATTAGAAGATAGTTAAGTCCACATCAGCTGCAGAAATTTAAGCATAAACAAAAAAAGGTTTTAAAATTTTCAGGACACAAGCTGTTGTAGCTCCGCCCCCTGTGCCGGGAGCAGCAGCTCATTTGCATTTAAAGGGACAGACACAAAAACAGTGTATTTTTGCTCACCCTCAAAAAGAGCATTATACCACCCCTTTAAAACTATTTCGAGAGTTGTCATGATTGAGATGTTATCATAATGACATTACCTCCTTCTTTGCCTCTTTCGTAGGGTCATAATCACTGTCATTGGCCTCAATGGGGTTGGCCTCTTCCATCTCTTCCTCACTAATACATCAAATACAAAAATAAGTGAGTCCCTGAAACATTAGAAAGGCTAAAAACTAAATGCTGAGCTCAAAGAATGAATGACCTTTCATCTTGATTATTCCGGTTTGCCAGCTTTCGCGCTTGCCGGTCCATTAGACTTGTCCGGGACCGTGTTTTTTTCCAGGAATAGTAGTACTTCACGAGGCTGGATATGGATTTGTCCGGCAACTACAATCAAGTATCAAATTCTAGAATTAATGATGAAAAAAGGCAAATAACGATGGTTGCCACTTCCTATGAAGTGACATCTCGAGACTTCAATAGGGTGAATCTCATAAAACACATTTAATCCCAAAATAAATTATACTTTGCAGTAAGTAATGCATTAGTAATATATAATAAGTTATACATTTTTACAAATTAAATTTTGCATTGTAATAATAATTAAGCACATGACCTCTTGATGCAAAAACAAGACTTTCACCTATACAATTTTCACATATAAAGCAACAAAAAAAATTGTATTGCCAGATATTTAAACATAATGGCAGTAATTATCGTACTGCCTTCTAAATTATGCTAATTTAAATTAAACGGTAAATGCATTTTAGTAACCTAATAAAATAATATGAAATGTCACTCTATTACAATATCAAGAACATAATGAGAATCATTTAAAACCTGGATGAATTTTAATGAGAACATTTGATTTAAAAATTTGTTATAAAATATATATCAATGCAAAAAGTTTGTTTTCTTTATCCAAATTGTGATTTATTATCTCTCTCTTTTTGATTTTGAGATTAAATGTGGTCTAGACATGTTAATAATGAGATTAACCCTCTTAGTTTCAAGACATGCCACTGTTCCCGCAGGAATCCCGGCAGCGACTCACCATCTGCTGGATCCTATGGAAGCTCTTCCCGTGAAAACTGAACGCCTGTTCAAACAACACCTTGTCCTCCACCGTCCACTCATCAGGGAAGGGGGTGAAGTTGGGGAGATCAGCGAGTGACTTCTCAATGTTGTGTTTATGCCAGAAGAGCATGCCGAGAGCCTGCGGATCACAGAAGAGGAGCATCCTTACGCCATCCTTGACAACAGAGACCTTTGACCTCAGTGTTCTCGCAGCTTACCTGCTCAACATTGTATCCGTGCTTTTCTTTCGCGATTGCAATGTACTCGTCCACTGTGGGGGGGAATGCATTACAGACACAAACCGCATTATTCACAATATAAATATGAAAGTATTTTTCACAATAAAAACATGTAAATGACAAAAAAAGGAAGTTGCAAAAACTTACATTTCGAATCAACTATTGTGTGATATGGAGACCAAACCAACATGCCACCATTGTCTTTATCACTGTATTTTGTGGAACCTACAAAATACCAACACAAAAAGTATGTATTACATGTCAAAAAAATCATTCTAATGTCATTAAATTGTTTAAAATGTAAAAAATTCTTACTTAAACTGAATGTACTATTGAAAACAACAAATGCAATGTTTGCATTTCATTATTCATTAATAAAATGTTTGCATTTCATTATATATTCAGCATTTGTAGTAGTCATTTGTAAACATTGTTAATTAAACAAAAAACTTCAACTAAGTCACTAAATTTGTTCAAAACAACGTCAATAAACAGCAACTTCTTGTGTGAGAATTTTAATTGGTAATTTCTGTCCTGTCAGAACTGTTAATGCGAGTTTAGTTTTACCAGTGTTTATTAAAAAGGTAGTAAGTGTTGCATTTTACAGCAAGTATTTGAGGGTTAAATTCGCTCCCATTTCCAATTCTGCGTCCTATTTGCTAGATTCAGGAATGAAATAGGAATTTAATAGGATTCTCAGTTCAGTTCTGAATGGCACACAACATTGCTACTTTAACAACTCAGCAACTTTTAGGCGTTAACTTATTTCCTGATTAAATATGTGGTTTATAAATTAACACATAAACAGCATATACCCGTGCCTCACATTCATTCATTTGTCAAAGTTACTGGGTATATTAGCTAATAAGTGGCTAAGCGAGGATGCTAACATCATTTCACAAAAAGCTTTTTATGATTATAAAATCATTCAATAATATTAAAAAAACGATTTAAAGGATTATTATTGACCATTCGATGCTTAAAATACCCCAAAGCGACTTTTTGTACATTCATTATATAACAAATTATTAAAGGTGTACCGAGGCTACCACAGTCCGTCAGGTTCTTAAAGGCGGAATGCAGAGTTTATTCCTACCTGGATCAAATTCAGGAATATTAGCTTGATAATCTGATCCCACACGCATGCCCACATCTGAAAACAAGAACCATTGTGTGAGGTTTCGAATTTATCAAACTGCTTGTGTTATATCAATATGCATAAACAACCTCCGCAGGGGTGTTTGAGGCTATACCGTGCTCGTCGTCACTGCCGCTCTCGTCGGAAAAATGTCCGTTCGAGGCGTTAGACGGGCTTTTCGTCCCGTTCGAGCGACCCTTCCCCAGATACTCCGAGCCTTTGTCCATCATCCCCGGCATAGTCGCGATGCGTGTGATTATTTAGAGCAGAAATGAAATATGTCAACAGTCCAGCATTTATTCTCGCTCTCTCTGTGTCCTGCGCGTGTCTGCGCAGCCGCGCCGCTGTGCGCTCCTGTGTGTATCCCTCCGCTCGATCGCGCGCGTGTTCCCTCAGCTCCACTGCATATCTCTACACCGCTAACAGCTCTTCTGGGGTTTCATCGAATGTTCAAAGTAAATGTACAGGTTTGCGTGATTTTAGTTCTTTGTTCATCGATAAATTAAGTGTCCGGGTCTAATTTTCCACGCGGAAGGAAGTGTTGCGCATGTAAACAAAGGCGAAACGCGGCTCGTGTGTGCGCCACTGTTGCATCAGTTATTTTTTTATTGTAAGCATGTTTTAATTTTTCCTTTCAAATGTGTCCAAATATATATGTATATATATATATATATATATATATATATATATATATATATATATATATATATATATAGATAGATATGCATTTAATATATTTATGCACTGCGTATGAAATGTTTATCTCGTAATGAATATTAGTTGTTTTTATTTGCAACGAAAATGAATGGCAATTAATGGTGTTGGTTATTAATAAACGCTTCTGTTTTAAAGTGTAAATCCATGTCTTATTGATTTGCAGTTACACGTGACATAGGCATGTACTCAACCGTTTACAGATTAGGATTTAGATACCTTTCATTTCAATCAGAAGGTGATTTATAATCCGATGAGTATTATGCTTATGTCACGCCCCTTGCGAAAATTAATCTTGGTTTTTCTACAAAAAAAATGTTATTCTGCTACACTAACCATAGTTTAACCACGGTATTATAGTAAAACTGTGGTTATACAAATGGTAATCAATGCCAAAAAACATATTTACTACACTTTTACTATAAAACCCTGGTTAATTTTCATAATATTTACTGCCTGGAGTGGCATAAGGTAGATTACTTTGATTTAGTCCACTGTGAATTCATTTCAAACAGATGTTTTTAAAGTTTATAGGTATAAAAGCAAATGGGACGTGTTTTACTGTACTGTTGGGCCTATTAAAGGTGGTGTTTTAAAAAAAGTATGAAAAACAAACAAAATATTGCTACTACCTGACATGTCTCAGACTGGAAATTGTGTTTTACAGCGTTGCGCACTATAGCCAATCACACACGACTCTGTTGAGCTCATGAATGAAACGGCCAATCAGAGGTGTGGGATTATAATCGCTGAAGAGTTGTGTCCAGTGCGCTCTCGCGACACTCTCATCATAAACATGAACAGATTTGGTCATTGTGCTCTTGAGAGTTGAAACTAATATAAATAGGTTTTTCTATTTACAAGTAATTTTAGCAGTAGCCAATCACAAACATATCTGATGATTTCTTGGCCAATCAGACGTGTTTAAGTTAGACTCCCCTCAACGGTGCTGAGATCTCTCAAATCCTCCCGTTATAATTTAACTTGTAACAAAAAAGTGGAGACATTTTGTTGGCTAAATAAGATATACATTGCTTTGGAATATTCTTGATCACTTCATCAGCCGCCCTTCGTTATTTGAGAAATGCATAATAAATAATCATAAAGCAATGTATGGTTTATTTAAGCTGCAAATGTATAACAAAATAAAATATTGTGACATATATGAATGAGGAGAATTTATTAATGCGTCATAACTGTTTCGAAAAGTTTTAATTGTTCGCCGCTAGGGCGATTCATTAATTAATTCGGCATGTGACTCTCACAGTGCATTATGGGTATTCTCTAATGTTGGTTAATTGTACATTGGTTGTACACTCGTTATTGCGTGCATTGTGGGATTTAATGAGTGAATATGATAACATATGGTTTCGGATAACACTACAAATGGCTGTTCCCTCAAATAGTGCCCATTTAAGGGTATAGGGGGCGATTTCAGACACAGACATTTTAATGCCACATAAATATTGCACATTGTGTAATAAAAAAGTTAGTAAGTTAATTCTCTGCTAACCAAGCCCTCCATAAATCTCACAAAACACGACGTAATTAATAAAAGAAAACAATTAAATAAATAAAAAAACAGATATTGTACAGACAATTAATATTTAATGATATTTGATGATAGCCTATATTTAATAGATTGCACCTTAAATTAGGTTTTTAAAAGGAGACTGTGAAATGCTGCATGCATGGAAGTTTTTAACTAAAATTAAAATGCTGTTCAAACAACTGTTCAAATGATAAATCAAGAAAACAGTAAATAATTCCGATTAGCTCCTCAATTGATTCGAGATTTAGAAGAAAACAAATCGTTTATTTATTACAGCCAGTAAGATCGCGCGCGCGCACGAACACTGAATCATCTCGAGTTCTCGACATCGTTTACTATTCATGAAATAGGCTAATTATGATTCATTATTAATGACAATGCTACAAATGCAAATATTATACGTAAAGATGTTGGTAGCTTTTGGACAGAGGCGGACTAGTATGTATAGAGCAGTACGCTAGCCTAGTACGCTTCCCAGCACGTGCGCGCGCGCTCCTCATCACACCTTGACCAGCAGCACCTGTGGGTGCACGAAGGTCCCGGTCTTTAATGGTTACCCATCTCTCATTGTTCAATAGCGTTTGAGGGAATCGACACGATGCTCCCTGATTGGGTCATTCACATGGCAGTTTATTTAGAGTCGCCGTTTCCCGCCATCGCCCCCCTTAACGTGTGAACGCGCGCATCAGCAGACGCCGCTAATTTATAAACCGAATTAAGGTAAGAAAGACGCTTTATTTCATTGCTTTTTATATGAAGCGGTTTCTTCAGATGTTATGCGTTTGTTTTAGCGTTAAATGAACAAGAGGCGTGAGTGTTAAGCTTTCATTAGATGCATTTTTGTAATATTTAAAGTGGCAGTAGTTAGTGTTCATTTTATTAAATGCTTTTGTACTTTTGCGCTTAGGCTTACTGAGTGTGTTGGTAAATTAGTTTTGTCGGCAGATTAATGTAACGTCGATAATTAACCTTTTGGTTTCTCTCATTTACTGACCTACACCTGAATCTTGTTGTATTTGCAGTGTGTAACGTTAGTGGTGTAAATGCCTCGGTTTACCCGAGTTTATCTACGTTTACTCGCTTTTACACGAGTTTATCTGGTATTGCATTTACCCGAGTGTGTGTAACTGCTGAGTTTAAATCCGTGTTTACATAGTCTACGTTTACCTTCGATAAGTTTCCATTTATCTGAGCGTTTTACTTTTGTACCTGCTGATGCTTGTTTAGGTGATTCGTACTGTGACCTTTGACCTTGCAGATCTGAGTCTAACGTTAGGAACTTGCTTCGTGAAGCTTCGAATCTTTCGCGAATCATTTGCTTCGAGATTCGACTAAACGAGGCTTTGCTACGTCATTTCTGTGTACCCAGTTATGATTTTTACCTGATCTCGGGTCAATTTTATGGAGTTGTAGACATTCAATTAAACATTTGTATAAAGGCTGTGTTATAGTTAAGTGTCTTATTGGTCTGATTAACCAAGCTCTCCATAAGATGAATTAAACAACCCCTACAATTTAATAAAATAACACCTATTTATTTTATATACCTCATATTTGAAGGTATTAGATTAATTGTTTTATAATAGATTACACTATAAATGAAATAATTGCAGTTGGTTTGTAAAAGATGTTTGTGTTTTTGCTGCATTTACACACTTCTGGCCAGCAGGGGTCGCTATTTCCAGAGACTCCAAACAGTGAATCATTTTGCGAAGCAATTGATTCAAAGTTCCGAAAAGCTTTGTTTCGTTTCTCCCATCATTAACTGGAGCAATTAACTGAAGCTAGTTTTTTAGTGAATAAGATTTGACGTGTGTGTGTGCTAAAATGACCATTCACAATCTGTAAATGCAGACACTCTTGACTATCTGAGTGTTTTCATCAAGGCCTTGTGTTATGAGGACAGTGGTGTGTGTTGTACATAAACAAGGATCGATGTGTAAAATCAGTTTCACTTACCTTGGCCTAGTCTGAGAGACGGTGAACATGTCTCTTGCTGATGTTCTTCAGGTTTAATTCTCTGATTCCTTCATCTGAATGCTTGCCCGAGTGTGTTGTGTTGTGTGTCGGGTGTTCATGAGGCCAGTGTTTTCCTCAGTTCTGGAGGTGTGTGTGTGTGTGTGTATGCAGGTGCAGATGTTAGTTAGTTGTCCACTAAGGAACGATCTGTTCATGTTCAGTGATCACATCTGGCATGGCTGATATAGGAACTGGCACACAAATGAGCCTTAACATTTTTTGGTAAGGAGTCTGACATGCCTAAGGTTGTTGCACACATTTCTTTATAAAGCCTACTGTATATGATATGATTTTTTTGAAGAGTGCAAGTGATTTGGCTCAGTGTGAATATGAAATCGAGTTTGAGTCACTTATAATGTGCATTTGGAAAAACGACTTCCAAAACTTCACGTTTATAAACCTGTTGTCCAACAAAAGACAATGTTTAATAATGTTTAATGTTTAATGTTTCTAGAATAAATAAAAAAAGCATATTTTGAGGGAGCCTGAACTCTCTTGTTCAATCTCGTTCATCAAAATTAACAAATCTTGTCATTTTGTTGATTTAAGGGGCTTTAAATGTTATACTTTTAACAGGCGAATTCCCTGAACACGTCCACCTACACAATCTTAGTCATATTCTGAATTAAGAATTACTTAAGGGAATATAAATAATTACTTTACCTTCCGAGTCTTTCGTTCATCAGTCAGACGTTCATGAAAGAGCGTCACTATTAGAGACTCATATGTCATATTAAATACATGGACTCAGTTTTGATTTTGTTTACCCCCTGGCAAACATTAAAGGGTTAGTTCACCCAAAAATGAAAATTCTGTCAGTAATTACTCACCCTCATGTTGTTCCAACCCAGTAAGACATTCGTTCATCTTCGGAACACAAATTAAGATATTTTTGATGAAATCTGAGAGCTGGATCACTCCTCCATAGGCTTCTAAGTGATTGAAACTTGCTGGCCCAGAAAAGTTATTAAAGAGATCGTTAATATAGTCCAAGTGACTACAGTGCCTCAATCTTAAGTTTATAAAGCGACGAGAATACTTTTTGTGCGCAAAAACAAACAAAAATAACGACTTTATTCCACTTAGGGCTGCTCGATTATGGAAAAAATCATAATCACGATTATTTTGGTCAGTATTGAAATCACGATTATGTAACACGATTATTTCACATGACTTTGGGAACGTGTTGCATTTATTAAAAAGACACGGTAACACTTTACAATAAGGTTAATTAGTTAACATTAATGTATTAACTAACATGAACTAACAATGAGAAATACATTTGTTACAGTATTTATTAATCTTTTTTTAATGTTAGTTAATAAAAATACAGCTGTTCATGTTAGTTCACAGTGCATTAACTAAATTAATGTTAAAAAATACAACCTTTCATTTTAATAACATATTAGTAAATGGTGAAATTAATATTATGAATAAATGCTGTAGAAGTATTGTTCATTATTAGTTAATGTTAACTAAGGTAGTTAACTAATGCTAATTAATGAACCTTATTGTAAAGTGTTACCAAAGACACCTTTCAAGAATTCTTAAAAAAATCGAAATTTGAACATTGATTGTACTTTTTGAACTATTAAAATAAATAATATATAACAGATAATACTTCAATGAGTATTTTAATAATTCCCGCAGGTCTACCACTTATAATGCGGGAAATTCCCCCGCAAACATTGATTCACTTTAACATGTAGATTGTATGAGTAGCCTAAATGAATCCACACAGATTATAAAATCAAATCAATAATTTTAAAACTTTATCCAAGACGCAATTTCACAAACCGCGTGAGTGTTCAGCGGTGCCGCGTCTTCTCTCTCTCCGTCTCTCAAAATGGGTTGGACAAGGCAACCGTCGAAACTACACTCTCTCGTTTAGGAGTCGGGACTCGGGACATGATGGAATAGTCACTTGTACAATCGGGCCAGCATTGCATCGTAACTAAAGTTTATCATTTTCACTTCTTTTTAAGTTTTATCAGTTTAAACATTCAAGCTGAGAGAGTTTATGGCATCGGGAGGGGCGGATGTGCGCGTGCGCGAGCGTCATTCAGAACACAAGACAAAATAAGAGCGTTCTTTCAAAACAGAACATGGCAAAATAATCGTTTTTACTCGATTATACTATTTTGGTGATCGTTGGGAGCAAAAATCGAAATCGAAATTCAATTAATTGCACAGCCCTAATTCCACTATTAATTTCCTTCTCTCTGGACCTCGAGTCTTTTTACGTAGTGTTTAAGCGCAGCGCGTCTGTGTTGCACGTCACACGTAGGCTCACTATTGGCCGACGCTGGTCATGTGTGTGATGCGTGTGACGTGCAACACAGACGCGCTGCGCTTAAAGGCACAATATGTAACTTTTTTGCTTTAAAAATAGCAAAAATCACTATCTATGTTATATATTTTTTTTAGTTGTGTACTTACATTATCCCGACTGTCTCCAACAACTTTCAAACCAGGAGAAATTTGTAATTTAATTCGAGAAACGTCCCGTTTCTTTATTTCCGTTTTGTCGCAGTCAATGGCGTCATATCCGCGTTGTCCCTGGTTTCCGCTCGTGCTGCCATGGTAACCAGAGCTATGAACCAGAGCCCTCTGATAGTAACCAAAGCGACTGACGTGGACCACTGTAGTTCGCAATGTCTATCTGCACGCTGTTGTTTCGTTCAAACATTATGGACCATGGCAAGCAGACTTTGGATAAAAAAGGAGAACTAAAACAAGAATCAATATCAGCGCAGTGTTTTCGAGATGCTGAGAGCTCCCATAGACAGTATATAAACGAGAGCTCCACGTCCGAGACTTCGACCGCTCCTACATGTACTTTATTAAACAGGTGAGCACATTTACATAAAACTAATCAATGTTTTATAGTTCAACAATGATAAAATGTTTTTTTCTAATGTTGATCTAGTTTACTGCTAGTCTCATACAGACAAACTAACACATACATTTCAACACATTCAAATGCAGTTTAGTGTGATAGTGTAATGTTAGACCAAGTGAAACAGCGCGGCGTTACCTCACAAGTTTAATTTGTCTAATAAACTGACCTGTGAATTGTAATTCTGCACTTGCGTGTAGTTCGGTAGAATGAAATGTCCATATTTCTTTTATATCCGCGGGACTCGCGTCGCGTGTGGAGCTGATAGCTGTCTCTTAGCAATCCCGAACTGCTTCATATCACAGTCATGATAAAAACATCGATGTATTCAGTCATCCATAAACATTATTAGATCGGTCGGCTTGACGTTGACGACAAGATCCATAATTCTTAGCAAATGTTGCGTCATCAAACTACGCCTTTGCTATTGTAAATAGATTAGCGACCCCTAGTGGCGAAAAATGCTATACTGTACCTTTAAACACTACGTAAAAAGACTCGAGGTCCAGAGAGAAGGAAATGAATAGTGGAATGAAGTTTGTTTTTGCGCACAAAAAGTATTCTCGTTGCTTTATAAACTTAAGATTGAGCCACTGTAGTCACTTGGACTATATTAACGATGTCTTTAATAACTTTTCTGGGCCAGCAAGTTTCAATCACTTAGAAGCCTATGGAGGAGTGATCCAGCTCTCAGATTTCATCAAAAATATCTTAATTTGTGATCCAAAGATGAACGAAGGTCTTACTGGGTTGAAACAACTTGAGGGTGAGTAATTACTGACAGAATTTTCATTTTTGGGTGAACTAATCCTTTAAGAAATGATTTCCATAGATTTTATCATAATAATTTATAATAAAATAATATTTTATTTATTCTTGAATACTATATTTTTATTTTTAAATGCAAGTGTTATTGCTATAGTAATATTTTTATTTAGCAATAATAATGATTATTAATAATCATAAAATAATTATTAGTCATTAATTTACAAGCACAAACGTTTGGGGCAAATTGTGCAGCCCTAGTGCGATTAGGTTTACAGAAATGCTGTTAAACAAATAAACTTTATCTCCCTTTCTCTGAATATGGCTCTGAATCTTTATCATTATTTCCTTTGTTTTCAAGAAAGATACAAAGATACACATTACATATATATGCACAACATGATATAGAAATGAAATAAACAGATGTATTTTTCAGCTACAGGTGTGTTGACCAGTAGCATTCAAGAACGAAATGAAATTAACAAATATAAAAATAAAACATAGACTTCACTGTATAAATTATACGTTGATTCTTATTAAAGCTACTATTAAAGTTCTCAGTTAAGAGGAGTGAGTGATTTTTGTGTTTTTTTGTTTTATAAACATTGAAGGAATCATTCCCCCAAAAATGAAAATTGTCATAATTTACTCAAGTTGTGTTAAACCCGAATAAGTTTCTTTCTTCTGTTGAAAACAAGTTATTTTGAAGAATGTGGGTAACCAAACAGCTGCTGGTCCCCAGTGTATAGTTTTCTTTCTCCTATGGAGGTCAATGGGGACCAGGAAATTTAGCATTTAGTAATATCAGGATGCCTTTGCCAGAACAGGATTCATCATATGGCCGGATCTGTGCACGTTCATGTCTTCATGAAGATCAGTTATCAGTGGCTGCTAATGCGCACAGTATTGTGACGCTAACATTACTCGGCGTGTTTGTGCTGAAGCATTGCAGGTACACAGAGGCCGAGAGCAGGGAGCTGATGTTGGCGAGTGTGTGTGACTGACTCTGATGTGCTCTTGTTTGCAGACGTCCTCTCCAGCCATCATGGCAGTCAGGCTGTGTGATGTGGCTTCTCTTCTGAGAAGCGGCTCGTGGGCAGCCGAGCCGTGGACTGGGGTTTGTGGGACTTCTTCATTTCTTTCATCACTGTCAGTCCAGTGTTACTGTGGGCTGTGCTGGTCTCTGGACAACTGTGTCTAAAACCATTTGTGTTCAGAGGAGTCACTTGTGTGTGTGTAGGGTGTTGTGACTGGTTTCTTTTAGGTTGTAGAACTTGATTCTGATCTGACGGTTGCATGAATTCTTCCTTCCTTTCGTTTGTTTTGCTTTTCTGGCACTTTCCACAAAAAGGGTACTAAAGTAGGGCTGCACAAATCATAATTGTCGATTATTCCCTTGAAATTGTAATTGCGACTATTAACTACGATTATCATAATTTACATTGAAGCGGGTCCGCTTACATCCACATGTTTCTACGGTGGCCCTGAATGGACAAACACGTTTCGTCACTGTTGTTGTTCATGCAAAGAAGCTAAAGTCAGCGAATAAAACACTGACACAATGAAGAATAAGTAATGATAATATTCGCAATAACATCGTTTTACTGAATAATTAAGTAAACCTAATTTCTTACTTTATCTTTAAGAAACCTCACTGATTAACTGGCTACTCTCTGCTGTCTGTCGACGACATCACTTCCTGTCGGCCACCGTAACTTCTGTTGGTTGCAATTTGCAAACTCACCACTAGGTGCTGCTAAACTTACACACTGCACCTTTAAAATAAGCTATAGAAACACAAACAAAAAGCATTTAAGCACACAGAATAATGTACTTTTTTTTTGTAATTGTGGCATCCATAATTGTAATCGCGATTACAAATTTGATTAATTGTGCACAATGTGCAGTCCCACTAAATAGGGATGCATTTCTTTATTTTACATAAGCACAATGTGGTGGGGTTTTTTTTGTGAGTTTACACAAAAGTAAACCTTTACAGTTTTGAATGATTGTCTGACCATAAATGACAAAGTACAGGTGCTGGTCATAAAATTAGAATATCATCAAAAAGTTGATTTATTTCAAGAATTCAACTTAACAGGTGAAACTAATATATTATATAGACTCATTATATGCAAAGTGAGATATTTCAAGCCTTTATTTGTTATAATTTTGATGATTATGGCTTACAGCTTATGAAACCCACGAAATCAAAATCCCAGAAAATTAGAATATTACATGAAATCACACAGTAATTACACAGTGATACCATGGTCATTGAACCAGGTTTTGGTTATTTTGGCAGTGTGGCCAGGTGCAAATCCTGCTGGAGAATGAAGTCAGCATCTCCATAAAGCTTGTCTGCTGAAGGAAGCATGAAGTGCTCTGGAAATGTCCTGGTAGACGGCTGCGTTGAGTGGACCAACACCAGCCGATGACACGGCTCCCCAAACCAACACAGACTGTGGAAACTTCACACTGGACTTCAAGCATCTTGGATTGTGTGCCTCTCCATTCTTCCTCCAGACTCTGGGACCTTGGTTTCCAAATGAGATGCAAAATTAGCTCTCATCAGAAAAGAGGACTTTGGTCCACTGTGCTTTATTAAATCCAGAGTCAACGCAGCGTCTACCAGGACATTTCCAGAGCACTTCATGCTTCCTTCATTTTCCAGCAGGATTTGCACCTGCCCACACTGCCAAAATAACCAAAACCTGGTTCAATGACCATGGTATCACTATGTAATTACTGTGTGATTTCATGTAATATTCAAATTTTCTGGGATTTTGATTTCGTGGGTTTCATAAGCTGTAAGCCATAATCATCAAAATTATAACAAAGGCTTGAAATATCTCACTTTGCATGTAATGAGTCTATATAATATATTAGTTTCACCTGTTAAGTTGAATTCTTGAAATAAATCAACTTTTTGATATTCTAATTTTATGACCAGCACCTGTGTTTTTAGTAGGGCTCTGAACCGGTTCAAGGAATGAAAACAAAAACCAGAAACAAACGAAAAACGAAGGAACATTATAAACAAAATGAAAATTAAATCAAGTTTAAACGTTTGGAACAGAAACGCTTATTTAAAATGACCATTAACTGGTTTATTTTATCGTTCGGTTTAAGATTTGAATTCGGCAGTGAGTCGACCAATCTTGAATTCAAATAGTACGGCCTACTCAAATGTGACGTTGACGCATCTAATGTTGTCAGTGTGTGGCATTAGCTGTGGATCGCAGGAGCTTATCCGAGGATGCGTCCCCATGGCAGGTTAGTGTAGAACCACTTCTATTCAGGAAATTTAAAATTATTTAAATAATTAAAGTTAGTATTGTGGCTTTAAGCATGGTCAGACTCTTGCGTGTCGTTATATTATTAACATATTTCCAAAATTAAGCTCAAATTGAGTTATGAGGTTTTTCACCAGTGAATGTCAGTTTTTTTTTTTTTTTCGTCATTAAAATGTCCGCATCTGAGGCACAGTAAGTGCGTCGCATTAAGTTTCATATTACAAAGATTATTGTTGCTATGTGGGTGCTCAGTTTTTACTGATTACTTGGTTTTAGAGTTAAAAATCAACATTGTCATTCATGATGAACCGTCTGCATTCTTGGATGCATCTGTAGATCCAGACATTTGATGTTTATGCTGTGGAATTTTATATGAAATAATAGTTAACCAGTTCTAATAGCTCTGTTAAAAACAGTCAATGTTTTAAAGCAAAGATAATTATCAGTTACAGATTTCTACCCTGTTTGTGGAAGTGCCTTTTGTTCTGAAGTTTCCCTTTCCCAGAATCCTTTCCTTGGTTTGCATGGTGGGAATGACACTGGTTCTGGTGCTGCTGTTTGTTGGGTTTTTTGCATTTGTGCTGGTCTTCTTTTATGATTTAACAGACTCACAAACTCCCCAGTTGTTTTTTTTTTTTAATTTCCCTGATGTACCACATCACAATGCTCTTGGTATAGTTTGCTGAATTAAAGGGATGGTTCGGAGTAAAATCAACCTAGGGTCCTTTGCACCATGACCTCGAGCCAAACACCCCCCAGAAGCCTTTTCCCCCTTGGTTGAACATTATTAAAGTTAGAGCTTATTCAGAGATATCAGCCGAATGGTTTAGTGCAGGCGCTAATGGATCCAAGGCTGTATCTGGTAAAATACCCCACTAATAATGCGAGAATGGCACCAAACTTCTACAGTAGTACAAATAGGTTCTGTACTCATAAAACGAGGCATTGGAAAGTTTGTAAGTACTACATCAGGAGTTATTTATTTAAATAACACTTGCCTGACGGCTAATGCTACCGCTAACCCGGACACCGTCACTTCAATGATTTGGGAAAAGCACGTAAAAGTTCTGGCAGAAAGCGATGCGTAAGGATGTAGTGTAACGACAAATTATTTATTTTTTTCCGAAGTGCTGACAACTTAGTGTTAATTAATAATTGTTATAAACTGGTACTAGGGGTGGGCGATATGACCTAAAATTAATATCACGGTATTTTTCATCTTTTGAACGGTGACGGTATAATATCACGGTATAACTTTTTTTTTTCACCAATAAAGAAATTTTCATTGATTTACTCCTTGATATTTATTCCTTTATAAGCAGTTATATATTACTGTATTCTAAATATAATTAGCCTATGTTTTATCCACAACTTTAAATGCTTTAATTTAGGCTATTTTGTAACAGCGCCACAGTTTAGCGCACCACGTAGAACACTCGGGAACCGCACCTGTGGCTGGCTGCACTGCTGCTTCGTGCTCAGTAAGGAATATAGGTAGTAATCTCTATGTGTCTGTCTGTCCGTTTGCATTTTGATTATTTCGAGAACCGTTCATCCAATCGACTTCACAAGGGAGTGCAGTGTCGCATTTGGTGCAATATAGACAGACACGCGAGACGCGACACGTTCAGAATTAATAGTAAACTACAGAACAGCGCGAGCGGGAAGCGGCGCACCTCACGCGAGCAGGGCGGCTATATTCTCCGAGAACGGACACTGCACTAGTGATATAAAACGCACACAGTCTGTTAATTAAGCAATACTTTTAAGGTAGTCTAATATTTTTCTGACTAACAAATTACTGACACAGTAAAGGGTAGATTTAAATAAAGAAAAACGAAATTTAAATAAAGAAAAACGAAATTTAAATAAAGAAAAAAACGAAATTTAAATACAGAAAAAATGAAATTTAAATAAAGAAAAACGAAATTTAAATAAAGAAAAACGAAATTTAAATAGGCCTAAAGAAAAACTAAATTTAAATAAAGAAAAAACGAAATTTAAATAAAGAAAAACGAAATTTAAATAAAGAAAAAAACGAAATTTAAATACAGAAAAAATGAAATTTAAATAAAGAAAAACGGAATTTAAATAAAGAAAAACCAAATTTAAATAAAGAAAAAACAACATTTAAATAAAGAAAAACGAAATTTAAATAAAGAAAAAACGAAATTAAGTTTGCCTAAATTAAAAACGAGATTAATTTAGATTGATAATAACGGGTAAAAAGTCTAATACATTTTGTTTATTCTATTTTCCACAATGTCAAAGCAACAGCAGCAATACAAGCTCAGGCATGCACTTCGGTTCATACAAACTCCGCTGTTCTGCGCTCTAGCCAGAGAACACTCTTGTTGCAGGAACACTCAGGCGTCGGTTCTATTTCTAGCATGCACGCGTTTTCCGCGTGGCTCGAGCAGCGCCTGAGACGCGTGTCTCACGCAGGCAGTGTGCAAACTCCAAACTTTTAACATGGGAGCCGAAATAAAAACAGACACCCAACGCAGCTGAGACTCTCACGCCAGCAGCCAGTGTGTCGCCGGCCTTATTCAAGCGCGAATGAGAACCGTTTCGCGGGGGATCCCAGGTGTCAATAAAACAAAAACAAAAACGTTTTTTCGTTGTTGTTTTATAAATGCTCTGACAATTGTTTAATAAATGTTCAATCAAAATGCAAAACATCGCGTCTTTTTTTATTTATTTTTTTTATTTTTATTTTTTTTAGTCGACTAATCGTTGTGCAGGACAGGACTTTGGTCGACTAAGCATTTCTTTGGTTGACTACAGCCCTAATGTAAATGCAGCCGTTCAAGGAACATAATTGATTTATTACGGTATTGACGGTATTAGAAAATCCATGTCGTGGCGCAATGTCACACCGGTGATGACTATGACACCGGTGTACCGCCCACCCCTAACTGGTACTACCAACAAAATATTAGTGCATTCCTGGAACTGGGCGTCGTTACACTCCATCCTCGTGCATCGCTTTCTTCCAGGGCCCGTATTCATAAAGAATCTTAATGCAAAGAATTCTAAAATTCTTAGAAATGTGGGCGTTTACTCTTAAAATTAAAGAAAAAATCCTAGTAAAGAAAAAAGTAATTCAGGAAGCATCTTAACCCTTAAAAGAGGTTTTAAGGTTAAAATTGTTAGGAGCACGGACGAGGACTTTTAAGAGGCTTAAGAGTTAAGAGGAGAAAATGGCAGAAAGACGAAGAGGGAGAAGAAATGTGTTGCAGACGATGGATGACAGTGAGTTAATAAGACGCTATAGATTAGATCGTGCAGGGATCATGTTTGTGACTGATCTTATTAGAGACACGCTAATATCTCCAACACAGCGCAGAAATGCCATAGCGCCTGAAATGAAAGTAATCACTACATTACGATATTTGGCAACTGGGAAAATTCCATGTTTGATACATTAAAACCAACATTCAAACCACCACTTAAATAGACATGCCAGCAATCAGTGTAACTGGAAAGAGTGGACAATTTTTATCATTCTAAGCAATCAAATACCTTATAGGAAATTAACAGCATGGAAAATAAAAAAAGGATTTATATACACATAGGCCTATAATGTGTGTGAGACGCATGTAATTTCAAAGTGAAGGCTTAGAATAGACCCTATACTTAAAATCACTCTTTTTTTTTTTTCCTTCTTGGTCAACCAACCAATCACAGTCTTCAAAAGATTGTGTCATACATAGCAACAGGGTCAACCCCGCCTCCTCACTAAGATAAAAGTTTTTGTCTTTTCCTTACTCAGAGTTGCTCTCAGATCGGTCCCGAATCGCTTTTAAGCTAAGACTCCTACGTAAAAGTTTTTAAGCTAAATTAAGAGTTTTCTGAGAGGATTCTTAGAATCTTTATGAATACGGGCCCTGGACTTTTGGTGCCATTCTTGGCATTATTAGTGGGGTATTTTACGAGATACATCCTTGGATCCATTAGCGCCTGCACTAAGCCATTCGGCTGATATCTCTAAATAAGCTCTAACTTTAATAATGTTCAACCAAGGGAAAAAAGGCTTCTGGGTTTTGACAGCTCTGGCAAGTGACGAGTTACCCTCAATAGCCTCTCATTTGCCATTTTCCCCTGTTCTTCACTCACTCAGTGTGTGTTTGCGCCTCTATAGCAGGTGATTGCAGCCATGGAGACTCAGCTGTCCAACGGGCCGAGCTGTCCCACCAGCAACGGCCCCAACAGTGTCTCCAACAACTGCACGGCGCCAGTGGAGATGCCCAGCGACACCGAGGACAGTAAGACCAATCTGATTGTGAACTACCTCCCGCAGAACATGACGCAGGAAGAGCTCAAGAGTCTGTTCGGCAGCATCGGAGAGATCGAGTCCTGCAAGCTCGTGCGAGACAAAATCACTGGTACTTGTGGCTATCTCTGTCATCATTTTTTTTATAATTTTTTTCAACTGGATATAGCACAGCGTAGTTTATAATCAAGGGTTTAAAGTTGTAATTCGCATGGATGGACAATCAGAGTACTAGTGGTGTTAGGCAGGCTACAAATGCACACTTAAGTGACTCTAACTGGAATCACTAAAGTGTGTGAGGTTCATGGAATTAATCAGATATTCAAAGACTTGAAAATGTAAATGATAGATGCATATTTACTGAATGTTGATTGGTATATGACTATTTGCATTGGCTTTCTTTAGCAGTTTATATGTAGCCTAATTGTTAATCAGACAATAAACTAATGAAAGCAAAAAAACTGGAGTTCCTTTGAGTCTCTGCGCATGTGCCGACTGTCAAAATAAAAGTCCCGCTTCCAGCATTTATTGGCCAAACTGAAAAATGCCAAATGTCAGACGATATATCGATATGAATTGGTTGGGTCTCTGGTTAAACCCTCTTATTTGGTTTGATTTTGAAAGATCTGATTTTCATATGGAGGCTTTACAGCTCACCTCACAGTGCATATTACATCATGTGTGTTAGATACTGTGACAGTCAGATCCATAAAACACTGCAATTCTTATAAATCCTCACCTCGGTGTGTGTGTAGGTCAGAGCCTGGGTTACGGCTTTGTGAACTATGTGGAACCCAAAGACGCAGAGAAAGCCATCAACACTTTAAATGGACTCAGACTGCAGACCAAGACCATCAAGGTAAGGTCAGTCTGATATGAGGCTGCTGTCATAGATGTACTGCTCATGTGTGTTGGTGTGTGCCCGTCACACGACTCTACACTAAGTTTGTGTGCGTCCAGGTGTCGTATGCTCGACCAAGCTCAGCGTCCATCCGTGATGCTAACCTGTACGTGAGCGGTCTTCCTAAAACTATGACCCAGAAAGAGCTGGAGCAGCTGTTCTCTCAGTATGGCCGCATCATTACCTCCAGGATCCTCGTGGACCAGGTCACAGGTGAGATTTGACCGACCTCGTCACGCTGGGGTCATGCACTCGTCTGTGTGCTGTGTTTGGCCAAGTAAAAAGCACATTTAAAATATTTTAATTTTTTAATTTTTCCTTTATTTTACCAGGTGATGTCCCATTTGAGATATTCAAATTTATTTTACAAGGGAGCCCTGGGGCAACAATTACACAAGTTACACAGAATCACAGACACACACAAAAAAAATAATAATTTTTTACAGTACATAAAACAATTTAAGAATGACATAAAGGGGTCCATAACCATTTAAAATATGGTTGCAATCGCAAGACTTTCATATTGCTATCAAAATTGTGTGTATGTATTAGTGTTGTCAAAAGTACCGGTACTTTGGTACCAAGTCGGTACTGATTTTTTTTTAAATGTGACGATACCAGCATTTCTGTAGTACCGGTACCCACCAATAGGCAGCTGCACTCTGATTGGTCTGCGGCTCTGCAGCCTCATATGCAGCAGAATGCGATGCACTGTGTTGTGACTAGGCATGTGCCGGTATCAAATTTTCATGCTGCGATTAATTGATTGAGCTTTTATCACGGTATACGGTATTATCACAATATTTTAATTTAATTGGGGGGTGTAGACAAAAAAACAACTTGCATCACAATAGGTGTAATTGTGATTGTCAAAACATTTGGTAACTAAACAGAATTTTACACGATTTCAATTCTTGGGATTAGATTTCAATCTTGATTCAATATTGACTCTTTGGATAAATATTAGGTAGGCTACAGTAGATAGCCTACATGTTAATTTTTCTCAAGAAAATATATCTCACATAATGCTGTAAACATACAGAGAGCCCTGTCAGCTGGTATATTATTAAAGGTTAAAAATTAAATTAAATATAATTTGGTTTTCATTATAATAACAATTAAGTAAAAATATAATACAAATGTTTTTTTTGTAATTTAGTGTTTTTATTTATTTTGAAAAAGTTTACAAAATATTTGCATTAAAGTAAAGAACTTATACGATTACTAATTTCCCTCTAAAGCCCCCCTCCCGCACCCACCCCATTGCACTTCGGGACATTGAGCAGTATCTGAATAACAAGGGATAAAATAAAATTCATACAGAGAAAGACAAATAAAATGATGCATATAGTCAGGGTTCCCGCGGGGTCTTAAAAAGTCTTAAAAAGTCTAAAATTCTGAACTTCAAATTTAAGGCCTTAAAAAGTCTTAAAAACGGCCATATTTTCATCCGCGGTCTTAAATTTAATTTAGGCAGGTCTTAAAAAGGGTTTCTTTGGCCGCAGAAAGTTATTACGAAGTAGCAAAAAAGTATCGAGTCGTAGCCTACGAAGCGGAGCTCTAGTGCTGGGTCTCCAACACGTCGCTCGCGGCCTGACTGGAGGTCGCTCGCCAAGAGGCCGTTCACATATCGCGTCTTTTGCGCGCTCAAGTTCGTTCAAATGTAGGCGCGCGGTAAGCGTGCTCATAATAGAAGCGACGCGCTCGTTTTTTCCAGGCGCTGTCTGAAAGCTCAGTCAACAGGAATGATGGGGGTGCACCCAAACACTACGGGTGGTGTTCTCTTCTCCGTAAATAAATCTTGTAACAGAGCTACACAGCAAGCGTTTCTCGGTGGTGGAAATCTATTAGCCACTAAAACTTTTTTTGTCGTTGTGGAGAGCGCAGGGCATGGTTGCATAGCAACGCCAGACGGGAAAATCGGACCTAATTTTACTATTAATAATAAAAGATAAGCTAAAGTGCATTGTAAATGTCAGTAATTTATCTTTTTGGACTCATTCTTTTTATAAAAAAAATATTTAAAGTCTGAAATATGTGAGGTTTATCTTTTTATAAAACCTTTTTTGTCAAACCTTTATTTTAACTTGTACATGTTAGTATATAACATGCAAGACACAAATATTCATTTTTAATGGAAATTTATTTATTTGCTGGTTTTCGACATAAAACATGGTGAATTGATTTCATTGTGTAGTATTTGAACTTTTTGAACATGATTCTGTGATAACCATGATCATTTTTGTCACTATAATCATGAAATTAAATGTTCATGCCATTTCATCTCTAGTCATGATCAACTATGATCAACTAAAATCAACTAATTATGTGTTTTTTACAGTATAATATGCAAAGTACAATTTTCTATAAAAAAATATATTTGATTCTTTTCTCTGACACGCGTTGTTGGGTGTGGAAGGTTACTAATGTGATTTATCTGTAAATTAAATTAATGCTTTTTCAATTACTGAATTCATTGAAATAAAATTAATTCTTTGATTTGAATTTTTATTTGGTAGGTCTTAAATTTCAATCTTTATGGTCTTAAAATGTCTTAAAAAGGTCTTAAATTTGACTTACTGAAACCTGCAAGAACCCTGTATAGTGCACATATTTAGCAAAATACTCCTCTCTATAACGTTAGCTATTTTTTCTAGTCAACTAACGTGTTGGTCAAAAAATGGCTTTCCTGAGGTAAATGTAACGTTCTGTGACAAAATTGTTCACCTGCAGTTTTATTGACCTCTTTGGTTGAAAAACACTGATTGATCGATATTATGTATGAGGCATAAATACCTTTCGGTAAGTTGTACTGTATCTTTAAATAAAAAGTAACAGATGATCGGTTTACTTGAACTGAGGCGCTACAGCGATCGGTCACGTCACATTTACAAGCGCCAAAACGGTATTTATTGTCTGAATTTCGTAATAAAATGGACAGAACATGAGAGCTGAGAATTGTTTTCATATCAAAAGTAACCTGCTCTGTCTAGTCTGTGGTGTCAGTGTCCTCTTTGCTCCGTGATTTTTCTCTGCGTGAGAGAATGGATGTGTGGCGCGAGAGCCTGTGAAAAGTGTAAATTGCGTGAGTCTCATGCTGAATGTGTAGAGTTGGCAGCCCTGCTTTTAGAAAGGGGATAAATCGTCGGCAGCGTTCCTCCTTCCGCCATGCTTCTTCTCCATGTGAGGATTCATTACATTAGACTAGAGTGCGCCCCGCGCGCATGCACACAGTGCTTCATGTGGGGATTGTTTACATCAGAGTGCGCACGTGTTTCGCGCAGCATATATGCAGTGTTTAAGCGGTTGATGGAAAATAAGCTAATGCGCGTTCTATAAATATAAATTCTGATCTATTATTTTTCACGGTATTTTGAAGTGCCCGCGATAACAATATCGTGCATATTCATTACCGCGATTTATCGCATTACCGAATACCGGCACATGTCTAGTTGTGACTCATTCCTCCCATAGCCTTCATTACAATTGTGCCACAGTAGACCACCTGTTGGGTGGGGTTGCAATACCGGGAGCAACCCACAAGCCTTACCGTTTCAGAGATGCTCTAACCCAGTCGCCTCGCCATAATTTCCCCTCGTCAAAGTTGATCAGATCTTTATTCCTGCCTATTTCACTTGCATTCAACTTGCAATCAACTCATTTGATTATGATAACTGATTGTTTTGATTACCATCTGATCTATGTGATCTTAAGGCCTGATCTATAAGGCCTTAATATGTGGCTTTGTTAGGAGATGATCCATGTTAATCACGTCACCTGTGATTGGTCATAATGTTTTAGCTCTTCAGTGTATGTATGTGGATTGTATTTAGTGATGCATCAAAATAATTTTTTTACTGAATTAGCGAAAGCAAAATTAAAGTTCCTTTTCTGTTGGTCACTTTTAATGTTGTTGAAATGCCAACACTAGGGGTCGCCCCAAACACCTCTCACATATTCAGCTTAATTTCTCATTCTGGGCTCAAGAGGAAGATAAAGCGTCACTCACAGCATTGGAGGGCGGGCTTATGCCTTCCGACGCTGATGACTTTAAGCATGATGTTGCAGTCTGAGGCAGCCATGAGCATCGGGCTTGAGTGGTCTCTGCCACCCTGTCCTGAACTCTCACGGCTGAATGATTGGTACCTGTTGTTAGAGCGTGACTTTGCGCCCTACTGTTCCTTTTTTTTTTTTTTTTTTTTTTTTACTGAAGTGCATGAGGAGACCTTGAAGTCGTGGAAGGCACCTTCGCAGGCTCCTCCGTCATCGCTACCCTTGATGGTGGGGCAGCACGGGGGTACTCGGATGTTCCCCAGGTGGAGTGTGCTATTGCGGTGTATTTATGCCCGCAAAAAAACACCGTCACCTGCCGGAATCGGCTGAGGCTCCCCTCCAAGGCATGCAAGTTTGCCTAGTCTCTCACAGCAAGGGCTTGCAATGCTGCTGCCCAGGCCTCCTCGCATGCCAGGCCAAGCACTGAAAGATCTGCACGAGGATAGTCCGGAGTTAATGCAGGAACTGCGTTCGGTCACCGACTTATGCGCTTCGTGCTTCAAAAGTGTTTGAGTAGGGACTGGGTCGGGTGGTGTTTCCGTTAGTGGTCCAGGAGCGTCACCTATGGCTCAACCTTGTGGAGATGTGGGATGTAGTAGAAAGTGCACTTTCTCAATGCCCCCATCTCCCAAAGTGGCCTTTTAGGCAACACTGTCGAGGACTTTAGCAACAGCTCTTGACAGTGAAGAAGCAGACGGAGGCAAAAAAACACCTTGCCTTGTCGCAGGTTCGTCTACCCCCGAGAGCCAAAGCTCCGGCCTGGAGCGTCAGCCAGAACCCAGAGGTCGAGCTGCAGGAAGGTAGCACTGCCTGCCCATCGACAGGATACTAAGGCTGCTTTCCAGTCCAAAAATTATTTATGGACAACTCAGACAAGTAGTATGTGACGATGCCATCACTCAGGCCAGAGTCCCCTCTATTAGGCGGCTCTATGCCTTGTTGCAGTGCCTCTTCACTACATGGAAGGCTTCCTGAGATGAAGACCCACAGAGTTGTGGCATCGGGTCTGTGCTTACTTTACTTCTGCAGGGCCTGGAGAGGCACCTGTTGGGCTCCACCCTAAAGGTGTACGTAGGCCACAACAGTTTCTAACCATGACACTGGGTGGCAGGTCCTTGGGAAGCACAGACTTGATCGTGAGATTCCTGAGGTGCACAGAGGCTATCCTTTCTTGGGATCTTTCTTTGGTCCTTCAATCCCTGCAGAGAGATCCATTTGAGCCCTTGTGATCAGTTGAGCTTAGCACCCTCTCTGTGAAGACGGCCCTGATGATTGCGCAGACCTCCATCAAGGGGGTGGGAGACCTACAAGCCTCATCCGTTAGTGACTCGTGCCTGGAGTTTGGGGCAGCCTTCTCTCACGTTGTCTTGAGACCCCGGCCTGGATATGTGCCCAAAGTTCCCACTACTCCCTTCAGGGATCAAGTGGTGAGCTTGCAATCAATCCCTCCTGATGTTAAAGACCCAGCCCTGTCTCTGTTGTGTCCAGTGCACGCTCTGTGAATATATCTGGACCGAACGCAGAGCTTCAGACAATCTGAACAGCTCTATCTGTTAAAGAGGTCAGCAGAAGGGGAAGGCTATCTCCAAAAAAAGAATGGCTTGCTGGATTGTGGATGCCATTCTCTGGGCTTATCAGGCCCAGGATGAACTTTACTCTTTGGGAGTGAGAGCTCACTCCACCACGGGTATCGCATCCACATCAGCTCTAGCGAACTGTGCTTCATTAGCAGACATATGCAGAGCTGCGGGCTGGGCTACACCCAACACCTTTGTATTTGCTTTGAAGTTTTCTAATCTTCGCATGGAAATCCTGAGGCCTCATTTATAAACGTTGCGTACGCACAAAAGAAGGCGTGTGCCGCTCTCTACGCAATAATTGGTATTTATAAAAAGCAAACTTGACGGGAAAATGTGCGGTCCTTCACGCAAACTCTGACCCAGGCGTACGCACAAAAATTGGTAGATGGTAGATGGAAGAAACATGTGAAAGTGTGTGTATCTGGCGCATCAGTGTCCCCCTCCGCCTCAGTCGCCACTCCACTTAAGAGGGATTCCCCAATAATTGCCGCCAGTCTCTCATCAAGAGGGGTCAGCTCCGGTGTCCCCTTTCCCCCACTCGTGGCAGACACACTCTGGCGATGGAGCGCTAGACGCTTTTTTGCATCGACTTTGATGTCCGACCATTTCTTTTTTATTTCGGCCACGGTCCGAGGTTGTGAGGCTGCAGCATTAACAGCGTCTGCAACCTTTTGCCACTCAAGTGCCTTTTTGGCATTAGTAATGCCCACACTGTGCCCTCCAAACAACATGTTACTCCTCTTTTCTACCTCGCCAATGATAATTTCTACTTCACATTGAGTGAAGTTACGTTTCTTGGTATCCTCTCAGTGTTTGTCATGATTTCGCAATCGATGAATATTAACTTGTGGGCGTTTCACAGACTATTTATGGGCAACTATGGGCGTGACATGAAGCCGCAAAAGCTGTGCTACATTTAGAATTGATTGTGATTTATTAAGGGAAAACTGCGTAGGATTGTGCGTGCGCACGGTTTTATAAATCCGATCATTTCTGTGCGTACGCACGACCTATGTTTCATCCGTACGCCACTTCTGACGCAAATCCTACGCAAAGTTTTATAAATGAGGCCCCAGATCGTGTGTGTGTGTGTCCAGGCGCAGGTCCTTCATCAGATCTGGATACGGCGGATGTGAAAGTATCTGAATAAATAGTATGTTAATATCAACATAATACAAACGCTATTATATGATCTAGTTGCTTGCTTGTTGGTGGTGTTAGTAAATGTGTTTTCTGTGATTAGAGTCAGTGAAGTGAATGTGGATGAAGTTCCTAGAGTCACCAGCAGATGGCGCCAGAGTCTCAGTGATGATCAGTCACATGATGCTCACTGCAGTCAGTGGGCGGGGCTTAACCTCAGGTTAGGGTGTGGCTGGACCTTAAAGGTGTGGAATAAACCTGAAAGCAGAAAGTTACTCCGTCTTCGATAGGATACTTGCCTCACAGACATGAGAAATAGGCCTGTAGAAGCTTAAAATAGGTCTACTTTTAAATGAACCAATTCGAAACAAATCCAAATAAAAGGTACATTTCTCTCTATAGGTGTGCGCGGGTTCACTGTACTGCAGGAATGACGAGTCGGCATCATCATCTTCATCTTTGCAGCCAACACGGACTCGGAAAACACTAGTTTATATTAAACGATTAAAATGTCTCCTTGCTATTTTTTTTTTGACACATTCATAATCATTAAGCTACTTTTGCCAGTGCTTTGCTTTAAGCCTTATGTGTGCTGAGCGCGAGGCATATATCCCGCCCCCCAGTGTAGATTTAATTCAGTTCACATTTATTTGTATAGCATTTTTCACAATACATATCGTTTCAAAGCAGCTTTACAGAAAATGCACATGTCTAAATTACAATTTAGAGTGATCTGTTATCAGAGGAGACTGCAAGAAATGCATTTCAATAACATTTTCATTGTTTCTTCATTGGTTGACCTTTGTGTACAAATCAATAACTGGACACACTCCTTCATATTTAACTACACTCTTAGCGTCTAGTAGATCTGAATACAATCTAAGATCATGTAGATACACACTGTATGATGTTCCACAAACTAAAACAGAGTTTGGCAAAACTGCTTTTAGTTACAGTGCTCCAACTTCATGGAATGAGTTGCAAAATCAGCTAAAACTGCAGGTTTTTATTTCACATACTGAATTCAAGTCCTACATAAATCAAAATTATCAACATGTTTGCGATTTTTGTTTTAAAATTTAACTTTGTTTTTATTTTTAATATTCCTGTGCAGTCCTGTCTGTTTGTTACTTGTTGTCTGTTAAAGTGTATCCTCTATGTGCTGCCGTCTTGGCCAGGGCTCACTTGTAAAAGAGATTGTAATCTCAATGTGTTTTTTGTTTTTTTTCCCTGGTAAAATAAAGGTGTATTAAAAATAAAATCAAAATGCATTAAGTTGAGGCAGAAACAACGAGCTCATTTAAGTAAAGAACACATGCTGTTAAATTATTAGGATACATGGAAATCTTTAGCATTGGTGCTTTTTTACAGACTCAAAATATGAGTGTAAAAAAGTAAAAAAAAAAGTTAAAAAAAACCCAACTTTTTTTTTGAGGTAATGTAATAAAATTGGTATCAAAAAAAGTATTGTTCAGGAACCGGTATCGAAGTCAAGGTATCTGTATTAGTTTATTTATTTAATACCCAGCCCTACTATTTAAAATTGTTCTAGAAATGTAAAGATCTAATAACTCTTCAGGGCAGATTCAAATATACATTAAATATTGAAGAACAGGTTTGGTAAAACGAGTATATATTCCCCCCCCCCCCCAAGCTATGGACATTGAATGGCTTTCCTGAGGTAAATTTAGCGTAATGTGACATTGTTTACAAGCGTTTTTTATTGAAGTCTTGCTCACAAAAATTTCAGACAAATGTTTTCAGTTGTCGAAATCAGTGAATCGCTAAGTTGCAATGTTTCATGGTGTGTCTGTTTCCGTGCCCTGTTAATCAGTCTATGGTACAGCAATTATAATTTACCAAATTAGTTTGTCACAGGACAGGTCCTAGTCTAGTCAGATTTACAGTACTTTTTTGTGGTGTTCAGGCGTGTCCAGAGGTGTGGGCTTCATCCGGTTTGACCGGCGCGTTGAGGCTGAGGAGGCTATTAAAGGTCTGAATGGACAGAAACCACCAGGCGCCACCGAGCCAATCACAGTGAAATTCGCCAACAACCCCAGTCAGAAAAGCAGCCAGGCGCTGCTGTCTCACCTGTACCAGTCGCCCAACAGACGATACCCAGGACCGCTGGCGCAGCAGGCCCAGAGATTCAGGTACCCGCACACTGGCTCAGGTTCACTGCACTGGTGCTGACTTTAACCTGAGCCTGATTTCATTTTATGTGTGTGTGCATGTGTTTCAGGCTGGATAATCTGCTCAACATGGCATATGGAGTCAAGAGGTATGTTGCTTTCTGCTGCTGCTCGTGGGAAATCAGTTAAAGCAATGTTTTAGTGATTTTACTAAATCTACTTTTATAGTATCATAGACATTTGTAGATCATGATAACCACAGGTTATACCATAGCAAAAAGTATCTTTCTAACTTTGTAATGGTTTCTAACTTTTTTTTTTCTGGAAAGTCACACTTGGTCAACGTTGCTTTAAGAGGAAAAAAAAAATCAAAAGGTGCATTGCTGTATGTCACATTTTATTATTTCTGGATATAATAATGTAAAATACCGGTGAAAACTAAATCTTTATAAACTATATAAATACTGTAAACATGTATTTAAGTTCCCTCCTCTCCACAAGTCCTTTAAAATTACCTGCGTTTGTGAAATGGATAGCGCATTAAACTCGGCCTCACATACTTATCTCATTCAGCACAAATGAAAATGTGCGCTTTGCACATGTTTTACTTGCTTGACATTAATTGCATTATTTAATCTGCTGTGGAATATAAGTTTCAGATGATAAAATACTGTAACTTTTCTTCTGGTTTATTGGTTCTATAAAACTATGGTATTTCTGTCATGACAACTCTCGGGAGCGATTGGCTTGGTGATGGATATGGCAGTGTTCATGTATTTGGTCTTGGCGGAATAGATCTGCTGCAGAACAAGTACCGAGACTTGCTACTGCCAATACATTCCTGTGAGCATGTAAGACGGGCAGGGGGTAAGACATGAGGAAAGTGCAGAGCCTTCCCCCACTCAAACATTTTCTCCAGATAGCTAAAGGCTGGACAGTTGCACAGCTTTTCCCAGTCGCTTTAGATTTTCAGTTTGGAGCACAGTTGTGCAACAGCTGAATTATGCTATTGCTATACATTTGTAGAGCAACTTTTCACCCTGCACAGTTGCACAATTAAGAAATAAACAATACAACCATAGACACACCTGCTGTTGAGTGAGAGGACAGGCTGCTGCATAGCCAGATATGCATATCTGTACATAGAATGAACATAGGCAGACATAACACACACCCCAAACAAGCAGATCTACCACCAAGACAGATGAATTTTATTTTTTGTTTTAATTTAATATCTATGTGTTCCTATGCTACCTTGCAGAATGGCTTAACACTAGTGGCCTATGATTGTGTGTACCTGGGCTACCATGCCGAATGGCTTAGCTCTAGAAATGCGCATCTAGAAATGCAAGCCAATAGAGATAAAACATGTGAAATGGAATGATTGACAGATGCGTAAGGCCTATCATTAAAAAGAGACTGAAAATTGACACCAATAAAGAGTCCCGCTTGATCCCCCTTCCTCTCCCGCGGCCCGCCGTCTGATGGACTTCATAAGCGAGGACAGTACAGTGGTCACGGTACTTCTGACTCCTCAAGGTCAAGTCATCTTCATTTATATAGCGCTTTTAACAATGTAGATTGTTTCAAAGCAGCTTTACAGAGATAAACGTATACTTTAAGGTAACAGAGATTGTTTTAGCTTTATAGCGGTTCTTTAATAAAGTTATTTTCCAGCTAAAGTTAGTTTTGATTGATTCGCTTCCGTCGCAACGATCATTTGTTATTAAATTAGGGGCCGCTAAGACGACACCATTCTCTCTACACAGACTTTAAACACAAACCTGTGAGAAACGCTGATGGTGTTCACATGCGCATTAAGAAGTGGTTCTATAGTTATGTGTGTTTGAATATATGTGTGCAGGTTTGTAATTCCCTACAAACCAAGCCTAAACAAAGTACTGGTGTTTCCTTGTAAATTTTGATACGGAATTTTTATTTTATTTTGTCACTTCGGGATAGGAACGCGAAACGAGTTTTCCCGACGACGCTTTATCTGTAGAGTGGGAAAGGGATCCTCCATAGGGAGAGACTAGTGGCACTTCAGCACTGCGTTGTCATCGGGTCCAGGTGAAGGTAAACGGCCTGGGGTGGATGTGGAAAGTTGAAATATTGTATTGAGTCTTAATCCTCTGGATTATCTTAAAATACTCTGTCATTCATGGTCACTCAGATAAGAGGAAGACATCATTCAGCCATGCAAATTATAAAATGCTCAAGTAATGATGAACAATGAATAAATCTGAAATCGCTGTGGCTTATAGTGATTATGAAAGTGCTGTGATTTGTGGATAACTGATAAGCGCGAGTCTGGAGGCGTTTATTTATTCATTCTCAGTGTTGAGAAACGTAGCCTGCATGCGATGCGTAATTGTGTTAATAATAACTAAAGTGCCTAATTATGATACATATTTATTTTGTATGAAAACTAGCGCGTTAGTTACTTGCGGATTAAAAAGTGCCGTTGTCTCAGTGCTGCGCGAGCTCTCACAAACACGGACACACACAGAGAGAGAAGATGATTGTAAAATGAAAATTGACGGGCTAAGTTTAAATTTTGTTCTTGCTTGTTTGTTTTTTTCTGTCAAAATGTCAAAGCATTTTTGTATTATCCATCCGTGTTTTTAAACTCTGTTAAATGACGGACGTACTGTTAACACAGCCCTCATATGTCGGATTCGTCTAACTTACACTTGATTTATTCTTTTTAGAATAAGTGATTCGTTATGCTATTATTGGACGGTTATGCTATTATTGGACTCGTGTCTATTCACTGTCAACTGTTTTCTATAAATATGTTTGTATTGGCTCACATGTATTCAGCGAATGCGTGTCCTGTTTAAAATGTGCAATGTTCAAACGCAAAGACGGCACGACACAAATAGAAGCCCTTTTTCCTGTTGGATTTAGTGTCATATATGGATATTGGAATAATAAATTAAGTAGCCTATCTTAAATGTACAGGGTGGGCCATTTATATGGATACACCGTAATAACATGGGAATGGTTGGTGATATTAAAGTCCTGTTTGTGGCACATTAGTATATATTAGTACACACCACCCATCTTGAGGAGTTTTCCCCCTCACATATACTAATGTGCCACAAACAGGACTTTAATATCACCAACCATTCCCATGTTATTACGGTGTATCCATATAAATGGCCCACCCTGTAGATTAATTCATTAATCTTAATTCAGATACATTCACACAATGTTCCTGTGTTGTTGTTTTTTTAATGTTTTCTAGGGGTTTCTTAATTTTAGACTAGTTGACCAGCATTATATTATTATTATATATATAATGACGCATCATTATACACTCACCTAAAGGATTATTAGGAACACCTGTTCAATTTCTCATTAATGCAATTATCTAATCAACCAATCACATGGCAGTTGCTTCAATGCATTTAGGGGTGTGGTCCTGGTCAAGACAATCTCCTGAACTCCAAACTGAATGTCAGAATGGGAAAGAAAGGTGATTTAAGCAATTTTGAGCGTGGCATGGTTGTTGGTGCCAGACGGGCCGGTCTGAGTATTTCACAATCTGCTCAGTTACTGGGATTTTCACGCACAACCATTTCTAGGGTTTACAAAGAATGGTGTGAAAAGGGAAAAACATCCAGTATGCGGCAGTCCTGTGGGCGAAAATGCCTTGTTGATGCTAGAGGTCAGAGGAGAATGGGCTGACTGATTCAAGCTGATAGAAGAGCAACTTTGACTGAAATAACTCGTTACAACCGAGGTATGCAGCAAAGCATTTGTGAAGCCACAACACGCACAACCTTGAGGCGGATGGGCTACAACAGCAGAAGACCCCACCGGGTACCACTCATCTCCACTACAAATAGGAAAAAGAGGCTACAATTTGCACAAGCTCACCAAAATTGGGACAGTTGAAGACTGGAAAAATGTTGCCTGGTCTGATGAGTCTCGATTTCTGTTGAGACATTCAGATGGTAGAGTCAGAATTTGGCGTAAACAGAATGAGAACATGGATCCATCATGCCTTGTTACCACTGTGCAGGCTGGTGGTGTTGGTGTAATGGTGTGGGGGATGTTTTCTTGGCACACTTTAGGCCCCATTAGTGCCAATTGGGCATCGTTTAAATGCCACGGCCTACCTGAGCATTGTTTCTGACCATGTCCATCCCTTTATGACCACCATGTACCCATCCTCTGATGGCTACTTCCAGCAGGATAATGCACCATGTCACAAAGCTCGAATCATTTCAAATTGGTTTCTTGAACATGACAATGAGTTCACTGTACTAAAATGGCCCCCACAGTCACCAGATCTCAACCCAATAGAGCATCTTTGGGATGTGGTGGAACGGGAGCTTCGTGCCCTGGATGTGCATCCCACAAATCTCCATCAACTGCAAGATGCTATCCTATCAATATGGGCCAACATTTCTAAAGAATGCTTTCAGCACCTTGTTGAATCAATGCCACGTAGAATTAAGGCAGTTCTGAAGGCGAAAGGGGGTCAAACACAGTATTAGTATGGTGTTCCTAATAATCCTTTAGGTGAGTGTATAACTGACGTAAATAAGTCAATTTTAACATGGTATAAGCGGTGTAATCCACAGCTAGCTGTGCATTAAACTATTTGAGTGAATGAATGAACCACATATCTCACGAAATGCTGTGGTGTTGCATTTAGTGTTACTTCAGTAAGTCCAAGCTGGAGATTTATGGATTGCAAAGCCTAATAAACAAATGGTTTCTCTTGTTTTCAACATCACTTCTGCTGAGAATGTCAACACTGTTTGATCTGGCTAAAGTAGTTCGTTCAGAGACATTTGTGGTTTGTAACAAAATTATTAAAATATCCAAATTGTACATGATGCACAGTGAGTAAATGCATTAATGCATCCTTTTATAATCTCTAAATCTGTCACTCGCTGCAGATCAGCCTGAGCTTGCTGAGGCATTAAAACTTATTTACATTGTCTGCATCTTAATATAATAAAAATACTAATTGTTTTTAATAGAAAGGAAAATGTTGCCCATTACTGAACAGTACAGCGTACTACTGTACCATAGAAAATGATCTTCATTTTAGCTGAAATGCTGTTTTTGTTTGTTTTTGGCAGTAGATTCTCACCCATGTCCATTGATGGGGTCACCAGCCTGGCGGGCATCAATCTTCCGGGTCACGCTGGTACGGGCTGGTGCATTTTTGTGTATAATCTGGCGCCAGACGCCGACGAGAACGTCCTCTGGCAGATGTTTGGCCCATTTGGCGCTGTGACTAACGTAAAGGTCATACGAGACTTCAACACAAACAAGTGCAAAGGATTTGGCTTTGTCACCATGACAAATTACGACGAGGCTGCTGTTGCAATCGCCAGTTTGAATGGGTACCGGCTCGGGGACCGAGTTTTACAGGTCTCGTTCAAGACAAACAAAACACACAAGGCCTGAATGAGTGAAGACGTGCAACGTCATGCAAACATGACTCTAATGACAGGAAATATTTCATGTTTTTTTTTTTTTTTTTTTCCTTTTCTTAAAAGTTTACTTTTTAAGACATACGTTTAAAATATATACGTTTAAAGATTTAATTAGAATAACAGCCGACTGTTAAGTGTGTTTGTTTTGGTGTATAATGTGGATGGTGACCTCCATGATACGGAGATGGAGAGCGTTCCCGTGTTGGTGTTCCCATCTCTCCTCATGAGCTTCTGCGGTGCAATCCACTGCATAATGTACATGCATGAATCTTTAGTTTGACCATTTCAGTTTTCTTTTTTGTGCTAATGACTCTCTTTATGTTAAATATTTAAATGACTATCTTTATGTTAAATATTTAAATGAGTATAAAACAAGATGTACATGTTATTTTTTTGTTTAAAATAATTTGGCATTTTTGTTTTTATTGTTCAGTACATCAATAAATGCGTTAAAGGGAAGACATTCTGTATTTTGTTTAATGCAACTTATGTTCATTTTATTGTACCTATTAGGGCTGCACAATTTAGGGAAAATCCAATTGTGTTTAATTAAAAAAAATTGTGATTACAATTTTAAAAGGTGTTTTTTTATCATTATTATTATTATTATTATTATTATTATTATTATTATTATTATTATTATTATTATTACTAAATAAAATGGAAAAAATAAGAAATATTACTATTGTAATTTTTATTAAATTCATTAGTGTTTTTAAAAAAATCTAACAGTATAACTTCAAAATTACGCTGTTTTTACAATACTATAAATGTATTTATTTTTTCATTTTAAAAGGTTAAATCATCAAGCTTTTCTTTTGGTGGAAAACTGCAGGGAGTTTAATTTTAAATTTTTCTGCTATAATTTTTAAAAAAATCTCAGTCACAAATGATTTGCTCTTATCATCCGATCGTGGTTGTATCTCTCTATTGGTGTTACTCGATCTTAGTGCTGCATTTGACACCATTGACCACAACATTCTTTTAAAGGGGTGTTGATTATGATAGCAATTTTCTAACATTAGTTAGTGTGTAATGTTGCTGTTTGAGCAAAAACAACATCTGCAAAGTTACGACGCTCAAAGTTCAGCAGGGTTCATACAAGGTGCTTAAAGTGCTTGAAGTACTTGAATTTGACTTTTTGAAATTTAAGTCCTGGAAAACCCTTGAAAACAGACATATTTTTGAAGAGGTACTTGAAAAGTGCTTGAATTATTAAAAATAGGGATGCACTGATACCGAGCTCATGTACTCGTACTCGTAAAAATGCTCCGATAACAGCAACTGATAGGCCTACCAGGATGCTTGTGTATAGTAGATGTGGTGCGCGAGCTGATAAGAGAAAAACGCTCAGTGGCACTGACGTAAATAAATAAATAAATAAATAAAAATAATATAGATATTGTTTGATAAGTGCTGATTGAAATCCTTGAAATCCAAAAAAGTGGTGCTTAAAGTCTTTGAAAGTCCTGGAATTTCATTTGACAGAATCTGTACGAACCCTGGTTCAGAGCAAAGGGAGATATTTGCTTTTAAAGAAATCACTTTTTAAGGACTACAACAAACGGCAAACGACATTCCTCCCGGGTTAGTGACATCACCAACCCTAAAATTTACATAAACCCCGCCCCCTGAACACGATTTATAGATTATCATGTCAGAATATGCTACAGTGGGCTTGTTTGAGATGCGCCTTGCCTCGCCTGAAATGTACACGAGAGTATGCGGCTGCAGTGAGAGGAGGAGTGAAAAAAGCGCAGGCAAGCCGGACAGTTCTCTCTTCTCGCAGTGGATCTGACACCTGCGAGATCAAAGACGGATATCGCGGGATTCACCGGATTCACGCTCGTGCACAGTGTTGCTAATAAATTGGATGGAATTTAAGTTCTGTTGCTTTTATAAGAAAATAAATATAATGAACAAGACACCCAAAGTAGCCTACTTATTTAATTCCATTTCAAATACGTTTATCAGTCTTTTTTTCTTTAATACAGACGTTTTTTTGTTTTTTTTTAATAAAAATTACATTGCATAACCCATAGAGATATTCACACATAATGTATACACATAAAACATGATATCAGAGTTTTAAAATCAAACTTTTTAAAAGAGAACAATGCATCACGGTTGTTTAAACCAATGAACATCAAGCTGTGTCGTCAGCAAGTCGTTTCCCATCATGCTTTTGATCAGCGCAGTCAGTGGAGAGCAACTGCGCTCGACTGCAGAATCCGACACGTCTGCCTTGCGCTCGCGAGAGATTTTTGACATACGTCAGCATGACATCAGAGCAAGGCGGACCGCACTCGGACAAATTTCTAACCGGCATGCATCTCCTGTCATCACTGGTGATCGATTCTGCGCAGATTTTGCTCATCTCAAACAAGCCTAGTGACTAGAACAGGGGTGTCCAAACTCAGTCCTGGAGGGCCACTGTCCTGCAGAGTTTAGCTCCAACCCCAATTAAACACACCTGAACCAGATAATCAGACCTTGATCTGCAGGACAGTGGCCCTCCAGGACTGAGTTTGGACACCCCTGGACTAGAAGATAACTACATATCAGCTACATAAATTCACCAACTAACCATTCAGAAATCTGTTGCCTCTACATGTCACTTCTTCTTGAGTCTCTCCATCTTTGTCTGAATCCGGTTTGAACATAAAAGGCTAAAAGGCTAAAAGTTGTTGAAATTTTCAGTGCATGTCTGTGTGAGTGAAAGCTCTTGAAGCTCCGCCCCCTGTGCCGGGAGCAGCAGCTCATTTGCATTTAAGGGAACAGACACAAAACGGTGAGTTATATATAAAAATATCTGTGGGGTATTTTAAGGTAAAACTTCACATACACACTCTGGGGACATCAGAGACTTATTTTATACATCTTATGAAAAGGGCATTATACCGCCCCTTTAAATAGACTCGAAGACTATGTTGGGATTAGTGGAATTGCACTAGCATGGTTTAAATCATACTTACCTGACCGTTATCAGTTTGTAGCAGTAAATGAAGAGTGTCTCATCGATCACAAGTTCAGTATGGCGTACCACAAGGCTCAGTACTAGGACCGTTGCTGTTCACTCTGTACATGCTACCATTAGGAGATATCATTAGGAAGCATGGAATTAGCTTTCACTGTTATGCTGATGATACTCAGCTTTATATTTCTTCACAACCGAACGAAAACTACCAATTCACAAAATTAACGGAATGCATAGCTGATATAAAAAATTGGATGACTAGTAATTTCCTACTTCTTAACTCTGAAAAAACAGAGATTCTAATTATTGGACAAAAAACTCCCACGCGTAATAATCTAGAATACTGTCTAACACTTGATGGCTGCTCTGTCAAGTCCTCGTCGTCGGTTAGGAACCTGGGTGTGCTCTTTGATACCAATCTTTCATTTGAAAGTCACGTGTCTAGTATCTGTAAAAAACGCATTTTTCCATCTTAAAAATATATCTAAATTACGCCATATGCTCTCATTTACAAATGCTGAACAATTAGTTCATGTGTTAATGACCTCAAGGCGAGATTATTGTAATGCTCTACTGGGTGGTTGCCCTGCACGCTTAATAAACAAACTACAGCTGGTCCAAAACGCAGCAGCTCGAGTTCTTACCAGAACCAGGAAGTATGACCATATTAGCCCGGTTCTGTCAACACTGCACTGGCTCCCTATTAAACATTGTATAAATTTTAAAATATTGCTGATTACTTACAAAGCACTAAATGGTTTAGCTCCGCAGTGCTTGAGCGAGCTCTTAACGCATTATAGTCCTTCACGTCTATTGCGATCTCAAAATTCCGGCCAGTTGATAATACCTAGAATTTTTGTTGTTTAGCATCAAAACTTTGGAACAGTCTTCCTAACATTGTCCGGGAAGCAGACACACTCTGTCAGTTCAAAGCTAGACTAAAAACACATCTCTTTGACCTAGCATACACACAACACATTATAGACTTCTGTAATTCCATATTAGGCTGCATAGATTAGGCCAGCTGGAACCGGGAACACTTCCCATAAATCCTGATGTACTCGTTACATCATAAGAAGAATGGCATCTACGCTAATATTGGTCTCTCTGTTTATACCGAGGTTTACAGCAGTCCGTCTGATCCAGGCCGTATCCAGATCTGATGAAGGACCAGCGCCTGGACGGGATGACAACGCAGTCCTGAAGTGTCAACCAGTTTCTCCGTTTCCTGAGGTGAGGTGGACCCCGGCCGTATCCAGATTATAGAGACACCAGCCACCATAGTCACATGTTTGCCGGGAGCAAGAGCGCCTGACATCAAAGCAAATTTAAAAGTGCTGGCTAATGCTAATCGTAAATTCTCTAAAATTATTATTCACGTCAGCACTAATGATGTTAGAGAGGTGTGTGAACTCGTAAGTACGATGTCAGGCACTGTAATTTGCTCTGGCCCCCTTCCTGTTCGCAGGAGTGATGAGATAGTTAGTAGATTGTCCTCACTCAATGGCTGGCTGTCGAGGTGGTGTCCGCAAAATAATATAGAATTCATAGACAATTGGAAAAGTTTTTGGGGCAAACCTGACCTGTTGAAAAGAGATGGTATTCATCCCTCCTGGGATGGTGCTGCTCTTCTCTCTAGTAATATGGCTCATAGTCTTAGAGCTCAAACATGACAGTCTGGGGCTCAGGTCAGGAAGCAGACAGACTGGCTTAACCGACCGTCTGCTAGCGGCCTCGCGTCACCAAGGTCAGATAAATCCCATCACATAGAGCCTCTTTCACCTAGATATCATCATATAGACACTGTGTCTGTTCCCCGAATTTGGAAATCCAAAAAACGTCCAAACCCATCTAAGGTTAAAAATTGAATTGATGTTCAACAAATAAAAAACAGCTATAATACAGACGAGCAAATGCTAAAGCTCGGGTTGCTGAATATTCGATCGCTTGTTCCAAAAGCACTCATTGTTAATGATATGATTACAGACTATAATCTAGATGTTCTGTGTTTGACAGAAACCTGGCTAAAACCAGACAATTATATTACTTTAAATGAGTCCACCCCGCAAGATTACTGTTATAAACATGAGCCTCGTCTGAAAGGCAAAGGGGGAGGAGTTGCTGTAATTTATAGTAATATTTTCAAAATCACTAAGAAATCTAGTTTTAAATATACTTCTTTTGAAGTGTTGGTGCTTAATGTAAAAGTATATAGTGTAAATGACAAATCATGTTTGAGATTTGTGCTGGCTACTGTATACAAGCCACCAGGGCACCATAAAGATTTTATCAAAGAATTTGCTGACTTTCTATCAGAGTTAGTATTGGCTGCACATAAAGTACTAATTTTTGGTGATTTTAATATACATGTGTGGATAACGAAAAAGATGCATTGGGATTGGCATTTAAAGACATTCTGAACTTTATTGGAGTTAGACAACATGTGTCAGGACCTACTCATTATCGTAATCATACTCTAGATCTAATATTATGACACGGAATACATATACATATATATACAAACACACACTTTTATAATATGAATATTACTATTATAATAAAATAATTTGAATTATTACATGTTTATTTTAACTTCTTCAGGGTTGGGCCATTTTCTAGGCTTGAAAGTAAATAAAAGAAAGAGCAATTCTGCCTTTCCCACTGATGTAAAATTGCTGGGTAGCAGCTAAACTGTAACGTTAGCTGCTACTCACTCACAGCTTCTTGTTATTAGCCAGCAAATAACTAGTACAACCACATCCACAAAGATTGTAATTTGGACAAAAGATTAGTTGTCATAAAATCGTTATTGGTGTCAGTAAAACCTATGTAATTGAACAGCTCGATTGTGGTCTCAGCCTTGATAACGTTACTGCATTTGTAGCTCTCTTATTCACCAGAGCTGCCAACTCACGCATTAACCGTGAGACTCACGCGACTGACGCTTTCCACACGCTCTCGCTCACACACATCCATTTTTATCACGCACAGAGAAATCACAAAGCAAAGAGGACACTGATACTGACAGACTAGACAGAGCGGCAGAGCCGGACAGTAACGGAGTACATTTACTTGAGTACAGTACTTAAGTACAATTTTGAGGGATCTGTACTTTACTCGAGTATCATTTTTGGGGAGTACTCATGACTTTACTCAAATACATTTGAGAGGCAAATATTGTACTCTTTACTCCACTACATTTCTATCCATAACTGTGAGTACCCGTTACTTCTTCTAAAAAAAAGAAAAAAAAGAAACATCTCGGAAACCCTCAATTTGTTGTTTCCCTCTCAAATGTGATTGGATTGTGCAGGCGCCACTGATTGAGACAGCCTATCAGCAATCACCTTCAGATTTCCGCCAAAGTCAACTCCATGGTCAGATTTAGATAAGAGACGAAACCATGGACGAAACAATAGATGAAGACGCAGCAGGTCCATCCCGGGAGTATTTTTTTCCCAGGATGGTAGGGGAAGACTCATGAATATTCATTAGGGAAGTCATCCCTGATTGGTCTTAACCCCAGTGACGGGTAAGTTTAGGGGTGGGGTTAGGGGTAGGTCATCAGACCAATCAGGGATGACTTCCCTAATGAATATTCATGAGTCTCCCCCTACCATCCTGGGGAAAAAAAATATCGCATCCCGGGAATGTGCCAAGCCGTGGCCCCACCTCGCCAGACTATTTCAATTTTCTGAACAAGTTAATGATAGTTTTCGCTTCAAGTGTTTGCTGTGTTTACCAATGTAAGCACTGTGGCAGTAGTAATGCAATATTTAGAAAATGTACTCTTGATACTCAAGTACTTTTAAAAACAAGTACTTTAGTACTTTTACTTAAGTAGACATCTGACTGTAGTACTTTTACTTGTACTTGAGTAAAATTTAGCAAGGGGTATCTGTACTTTTACTCAAGTAATGAAGCTGTGTACTCTGTCCGCCTCTGCAGAGCGGTTACTTATGATATAAAAAAATCTCAGCTCTCAGATTCTGTATTTTATTACGAAATTCAAACAATAAATACCGTTTTGTAAATGTGACGTGACAGATCCCTAGCGCATGTGAAATAACGTTATGCTGGGTACACACCAAAAGATTTTTTACATCTTATAAGATTTTCAAAATGTGATAGACCACAAACATGAGGACAAAAAATCCTAGATTTAAGCATTTTGCTCCTTTAGTGTGTGTGTGCCATGATATGACAAAGACAGCACACCACACACGAACAGATTTTCAACCAGAGTCTCAACTGTGAACACAGGAATTCTCACAAAATCACGCGAGACTTCAGAATAAGCATGGCGGATGATATGCAGGAAGAAATTGCGATAGTGTTTGGAATGATTTTCACATAAAATTCACGTAAAAAAAAACATTGTACCCACCATTAGCCTATATATAACCTTTTATACAGAAATATATTCATTCTTTATTGTCTTTATTAATTCTTTATTGGATTTATTGTCTCTTTAGAAAAAGTTATTTAATCCCTCTTTTTTTTAAAACATTTTTTAAATTGTTTTTAAGAATTACAATTACAGTCAGGGGGTACAAAGAGTAAAGCCTATAAACAAACATAAAAAGACATATACAAACAGTGACAAACTTAAAAGTTAAACAAAAAATTTAAAATGTTTACAGATTGAAACGCACTTTGCAGCTTTCTTATTTTTCATACCCAATATTGTGTTTAGGTATTGTAAAATTTCTGCTCTTAAAATGAAAAACAAAGGCTTGTTTCCTCCAAATTTACACTTATGAATATTAAATCTTAAGCTTCCTGCAAGTGTGTGTGTGTGTGTGTGAGAATGACCGTGTCTTCCATCATCTCGCTTTGATTGGATATTGTTTTGTTTCACGTGATAATCTCCAGAACGTGCGCGCGTTTCTCTTCGGGGTTCCCCCCACACATCAGGATTTCTGATTGTAAATATTAAACATGTTGAATATTTACGATTCGCGATCGGGGCGGCTCCGACGTTCTTCCGAGCAGGTTAGGACACTTAACACACCTCACACCAAGGGAAAATCTGATAAGATAATCTGTTGAACCATCAAGATAATCGGGACATAGCTAGGGGGGAAATCGGCCCAAAATCAGGCCGATTATCTTTTGGTGTGTAACGTTACCCAGCATTAGCTAATGGTAAAAAAACACGAACACTGTTGAAAGATACGGTACAACTTACCGAAATGTATATTCCTCATACATAATATCGATCAATCAGTGTTTTTCATCAGCGTGAAGAGGTCAATAACACAGCTGGAGAACAATTATGTCACATTTACCTCAGGAAAGCCATTTAATGAACATAATATAGGCTATAGTGTTGGCTAGAAAAAAGAGCTATAGAGAGTATTTTGCTAACTATGTGTACTGTATTACATATTTATTATATTTTTACTTATCATTAGAAAGTTGTTTTTATAATAAAAAAAACGCATTATATTTAATTTGAGTTATTTTTAACCTTAAATAATACTGCCAGCTGATAGGGCTCTCTGTATGTTTACAGCGTTAGGTGAGTTTTTTTTTTTTTTTGAGAAAAATTAACGCCTATCTTGTGTACCTAATATTTATCCAAATGAGTCAATATTAAATCAAATCACAAGAATTTAATTGAATTGAAATAGTGAAATTTGTGTCAAAATCGTAGCTTACCAGAAATTGTACCATGTAGGCCTAAACATTGTAACATGTTGTCACTAAACCTAATACAATTCAGGGGTGCGTTTCCCGAAAGCATCGTTAGCCAACTATAGTTGGTCGCAAGTTCCCTCGTTACCAATAGAGTTCAATGGACATTGCGATGAACTTGCGACCATAGTTGGCCAACGATGCTTTCGGGAAACGCACCCCAGTTTAGTTCCTAAAATGGGCACTTATGACAATTATGTATTATAATACAGTATCTTAAATCCTTGTTAATGTTAATATTTAAAATACAGCTGTTTATTGTTAGTTCATGTTAGCTCAGGTCTATTAAATACTAACAGACTGACAACAAAAAAATGTATTAATAAAATTAACATTAACTAAGATCAATAAATGTTTTTGAATTATTTTTCATTGTTAGTTCCTGTTAGCCGTCGTACTTAAAGGTGCTCTAAGTGATGTTGGGTGACGTCACTTCTTGTTGACGTTCGAAGTATTGTCAAACAAAATGGAGGCTAGCTAGACCCTCCCTCCTCCTCATCCGCGCACTAACCCCCCAAACCCCACCCCCAAATCATTCTTGTCAGTTATTGGCTGGAACAGTTTGTTATGTTATGTTTTATGTTTAAAATAGCGATAGAACTTAAAAAGTTTATAAGGGGAAAGATGAAAGCATTGGTCAGCGTCTGTTGTTGGAGTGTGAATTGGTTTTAAGACATCAGACATCAGGTAAACTATCAAGACCAATCTATTAAACATGACTAATCAAAGAAAATGAATAAGCAATTACTGGCCTTATGAATGGAAAATTATCTTGTGACAGAAATACATTTCTTTGTTCATTTTAAACCTTACAATTATAGATTTGAGAGAAAAATAAACCTGTAAATGACATGAAGAGTGGGACAGTGCCATTATTACAGCCAACACTAGAGGAGCATGAAGGGAAACGTACGTCAGTCACCCTTATTATTGTGACGGGCAACAAAACCGAGATCAATGCCGAACAGACTCCAGGAGCTTTCAACCGTATCCAAACACTCATTCTTTACTGCCGATTGCTTTATGTCGATGATATAACAGCAGCTCATCTCCAGACAGACTCTTTCGACACAGAACCTGAAGACACTCATCAAATCCCTCTGAATGATCAAGAAACTCTACCACTCTCTTCCTCCTGTCTCACCCGAGGAGACTAGAGACATTTTATTTTTATGTAATTTGGTGTAGTCAGCATGTTACTTCTCTTAGTCCCCTTCACAGCATAGAGAAACATGACACAAGGAAAGAGCAAGAGACAGAAAAACAGGTGATTATACTATTATAGGGATTCACCTTCAGGGAAAGACAGGTACCTTGTCCAAGAACCACATAATTAAAGGGGTGGTTGATTATGATTTCACTTTTCTAACTTTAGTTAGTGTGTAATGTTGCTGTTTGAGCATAAACAACATCTGCAAAGTTACAACGCTCAAAGTTCAGAGCAAAGGGAGATATTTGCTTTTAAAGAAATCACTTTTTAAGGACTACAACAAACGGCTGGTAGAGACTACACCACATTCCTCCCGGGTTAGTGACATCACCAACCCTAAAATTTACATAAACCCCGCCCCCTGAACACGATTTATAGATTATCATGACAGAATATGCTAATCAATGACTAGAAGATAACTACACATCAGCTGCATAAATTCATCAACTAACCATTCAGAAATGTCCTGTTGCTTCTACATGTTGTCACTTCTTCTTGAGTCTCTCCATCATTGTCTGACTCCGGTTTGAACATAAAAGGCTAAAAAGTTTTTGAAATTTTCAGTGTATGTGTGTGAGGTAAAAGGACACAAGCTGTTGAAGCTCCGCCCCCTGTGCCAGGAGCAGCAGCTCATTTGCATTTAAAGGAATAGACACAAAACGGTGAGTTTTTGCTCACCCTCAAAAAATGTACTGCCATTTTACTGCATGTAAGTGTCATCTGATCAATCTAAGACTACTTAAACAGACAATGCAATAAGACAAGAGATTTTATTTTCTTGCATCATTCCACCTAAAACAAGCAATTTGACATATTTCTCCAAATGAATATGGTTGCTCTCAAAACAATTAACACAGCAAACTAACCACACTCTTAAAGCAATGCATTTTATTCTAGTAATGCATTTATCAAAAATAAATAGTAACATCAAAACTACAAGTGTGTTTTCTGTTGATCTGACAAATTCAGCTGTAGATACATGTTGTGTTCTTTAATTGTGTTCATCAAAGTTCTTTAATTACGAGTTTAGTTGTATAACAATGAGTTTTGTTAAAAAAGTAAATAAATAAATGTACTGCAATCAATGAACTTTATTTACATTTGGTCATTTCATCAACATCACAGCATGTATTTTCACGAGTCATGGATCGTGGGGAAAACAGCTGTGAATGCTGGATCCATCCGTGGGCCTCAGCTTCTCCACCGGCCTGAAGAAGACTTGCTTTACTGGTTGTGATCACATACTTTCCATCTCCAAGAGGAGAATCCGCTGGAAGGAGCAGCATCCTGAAATGTGAAATGTGTCTTGCACCAGCGCTAAAAAGGTGAAATTGTCCCAAAAAACAACTGAAGTTTGCTCAATTAGCTCCTGATAACCCTGTAGAAAGTAGATTTTTTTTTTTTGTGTTTGGAAAAACGGTGCACAAATGATTGTGATTTTTGTTAAACCAATAAAAAAAAAGCTCCAATTGTTTTTTTCCTTAACATGTATATTAAAGTTTTGGTTGGCAGCATGCATGAACTACTTTTTTTATGTTTTGAGAAAATGATGCATGTGATTTGTAGTTTGCATGAAATGAAGGAAAATGTACAACCTGTTTAGGACAATTACAGAGTGTTCAGGTTACTGTGTGTTAACTGTTTTGAGAACAGTGACCTGAGTTAGGAGAAATGTGTTGGAAAAACTGTAAGCTAAAAACATTAAAATACTCAGGCTGAATGTTTTGGATCCAAACACAAGAGGGCAGCAGAGCATCAGTTTCTGTGTTCATCACTGCAAAGTAAGGAAAAGAAAACGTCTCAACAACTAAAACTTTAGTTTTTATTTTATTTTATTTTGTATCCAGTGCTCAAGTTAGGGAGTGAAAACAGACTTTGCATTTTATGGCATTATCAAAGTTTTTTTTTTTTTACTCAATAAAATATTGACATTGATCAAATAAAAACACAAACAAAAACATTTACCCAATGTGTATTTATCAAATAAATACAACTAAGAAGTCTTCTTATAGGTTTTGTGTAGCATAAATATCATCCTATGTCTACATGGTCATAACTCAGAAACATTCTTTCAACCGATCCCTCTTTAGGTGATATCTTGAAGGATTTTCCTTTATTTATTCAGTAATATATCAAATAGTTTGGTCAAATCTGATATACACACTGACAAGACTAAAACATTTATAAAAGGTTGTTTTCCCTGTAGATCAAATCAAATCATTAATTACTTGTTCTAAATCAAATGTGATTTACATGCTAAAATGTCCTTGTCCAGTAATTTACATAGAAAATCTAGTCGTCCTTTAAAAACGCATATTAGTGAACATAAATCTGCGATTAGGAGATGTGATGTCAATTCGCCAATTGCTAAACATTTTCATGACCATAATCATGAAGTTAAAGATTTAACTTGTATAGGTATTGAATAAGTGAAAAACTCTAGAAAAAACCTTTTACAATGAGAATACTGGATATATCAATTAAATAGCATGATAGCTTGTCTCGTCTGAGGCTTAATGAAGACTTTGACCTGTCTTGTTTTCTGTCTTGTTTTGTGTTGCGTTTAATCTTTTTCTGACGCCACATCAACATTGAAATTATTATTTTTTTGTTTTGTGAAAATGGATGGCGATATGGATTTATGAACGGCTTTTGGCCTGTGTCGGATCATCTCCCATTTGATTAATTAATTTATTATTATGTTTTGGATTGAAGGTTTTTGTATGTTATGTTATAAAGTAATGATTTGTATGTGGTGCAATTAATGTGCTGAATATTTTGTGGTTTTGTTGATACAGTATATTGATGCATTTTGTTTATTTTGTATATGGTTTTTGTGCGTTTTTCTAATGTGGACATGGTTGTTTAGATTCATTTTTTTATTTCAAAGTGTTTTTATTGTTTTAAATGTACATAACACAAACCAACATACATTCTCTTATGTCATACAAGGCATCCCCATCCACAAACCTCATACTTTGTATACATTATCTCACATATCCCTTTTCGTTGCAGATTGGCATCCAAGGTTCGCACAAATACTGAGAATGCACACAGAACCCACAAAAAAAAAAAAGAAAAAAAAAGGAAAAAGGGGAGATGAGAACAAATTTTTTAATCTAAAGAATTAGCATCAAATGCATTTTCATAATAATCCAAGAAAGGTTGCCATACATTCTGAAACCTTTCTGCTGAGTTTTGGACTGTAGTTCTTAACTTTTCAAGCTGGAGGAAGGACATAGTTTCGCACACCCAACGTGAGTGTTTTGGGGGTGAGGAAGATTTCCAATTTGTAAGAATTAGTCGGCGGGCTAACAGTGTAGAGAATGCTATTAATTGAGATTGGCCTCTTGATACCCCAACTTTACTGTGTACCACCCCAAATATTGCAATTATAGGATCTGGATTAATATTCTTTTTACAAATGTAGGTGAATGTATTAAATATCTCAGACCAGAATGTGCCTAAGCTTGGGCATGACCAGAACATGTGGGCCAGAGAGGCAGGGGCTTGGTGACAGCACGTACAGTTGGGATCCACATTAGGATATATTTTGGCCAATTTGGTCCTAGAGAGGTGCAGGCGATTAAATACTTTGAATTGTATCAACCTGTGCCTAACACAGATAGACGATGTGTATATTTTATGTATAGCTCTTTGCCAAATTTCATCCGTCAATTCGGTGTTTAGATCCTCCTCCCACTGTACCTTAAGAGACAGAAGAGATGGGCATTTCATGGCCTGAATAGCAGTATACAGCTGGGAGACACCACCCGAGACATGGGGCTTGACCGTCAGACAATGATCAAGAGGGCCGATATTTGGTTTTAAGGGGAATGAACAAAACTGGGAACGGACAAAATCACGGACCCGAAGATACCTAAAAAAACCAAATAGTCAAAAGAAACAAACGTGCCATCTACAAAAAGATCTCCCACACTGTTTATGCCTTTTCTAGCCCAGGTGAGAAAGGCCGTATCTATAAGCGATGGCTTAAAAAGAAAGTTTGAGGACAGAGGCATAGACACCAAAGCTTGTATGTGACCAAAATGTTTCCGAAATTGGGTCCATATGCGTAAGCTGCCTCTTACAATAGGATTGTCCGTATGTGGCTTAAATACACAGCATTGAGGCCAAAGAGACGGACGAGCATGAATGTTGTTCCATTAGACACCAACTCGGACTACTCCCACCAATAGAAGCTCCATACCATATTACTAATTTGTGAATGTTTGCAGCCCAATAATAATATAAAAAATTTGGTAGAGCTAGTCCATCATTCTCCTTACGTCTCTTGAGAACTGTTTTCCGTACGCGAGGTATAGTTTTGTTCCATATAAATGTACTGATGTGCCTGTCAAGCTCCTTAAAGAATGATTTGGGTATGAAGATTGGGACTGTTTGGAATAAGTACAAGATTTTAGGTAGCGTTACCATCTTTATTGAATGAATGCGTCCAGCCAGGGACAGGGGCAGAGTAGACCAACGATTAAGGTTCTCCTTGATCTGTCCTAAGGCTGGTTTGAAGTTATTTTGGAATAGGTCTACTTCTACTTGTGACACTTACTCCCAGGTGTGTCATGGGGCCCTCTGTAGTCCTGAATGGGTATGAGTCGAAGGATCGATTCCGAGCCAAAACATTAATTGGAAACAAAACACTTTTGGTGAGGTTAATCTTGTAGCCAGAGGATTTACCAAATTGAGAAATGGTGTCTAGGCATTCTGGGATTGAAGTCTCCGGATCTGATATAAACATCAGCAAATCATCGGCATACAATGACACTTTATGAACCAGGCCGCCCCTCGTGATACCCCGTATATTGTTATTACATCGCAATGCCTCGGCAAGTGGCTCAATGACCAGATCAAAGAGAAGAGGGGACAACGGACAACCCTGTCGTGTCCCTCTCTGAACAGTGAAATATTGCGAATTAAAGTTATTAGTCCTCACTCTAGCTTGGGGTGCTGCATACAACGTCTGAATCCAAGAAACAAAGACTGGACCAAAGCGTTTTGAAAAGGTGTCCATACTCAATTCGATCGAAAGCTTTATGCGCGTCTAGCGAGATCACTATTTCTGGCGAGTGAATCGAATGTTTAGAATATATTATGTTAAAGAGGCGACGTAAATTATGAAAAGACTGCCTGCCCTTTACAAAGCCTGTCTGGTCAGGATGCACAATTTTTGGTACTATAGGTTCCAATCTTCAGGGTTCGTACGGGTGCTTGAAATCCTTGAAAGTGCTTGAATTTTGATGTTGCGTTTTCAAGGTTTGAAAAGTGCTTGAATTTTGGATAAAATGCTTGAAAATGCTTGAATTTGTAACTGTATTTCTTTCACAAGAAATATATTTCTGACGAAATAGTTCTTTATTAAATGGAGAAAAAAATGTAGCCCTTCAGAATCAGATACAGATTGATTTGCGTTACGCTGGCCAGGGGTGCGTTTCCCGAAAGCATCGTTAGCCAACTATGGTCGCAAGTTCCCTCGTTACTAATAGAGTTCAATGGACATTGCGATGAACTTGCGACCATAGTTGGCCAACGATGCTTTCGGGAAACGCACCCCAGAGCAAAAGTAGGCGGAGTTTTCATTTTGATTTCCGCGGTTGTTTGGATGCACCGTTTTTATTGGCCACGCAGCGGCAACAGTTGAACTATTTTAAACTTTGACCGCGGCGTGCGCGCGAGCTCGCTGAGCTCCGCTTTGGTCCGAGTCGTGCGGCGCAAGCCATTGAAATATATCGGTTTCATTTCATAGCGCAGCGCGGTCCGCGTCCTATCTGAAAGGGCCATTAGTGACTGAGAGTACTTGGTGTGATAATGTAATGTAAGTATTGCATGTCCGTTATGTTCATTTGTGGAATATGCAGTGAACATTGCCAAAATTACAGAACTGTAACGTGCAAATTAACCTGCAAACGTTAGCCCAGTGCATAACAACAGTCGCTGATTGCTGAACTGAAATCAGTCAGTGTCATAAGTAGTATACTGTTACTGTAAGGTTTAGGATGGCCCTATGCAATATTTACACTGCTCTATTCCAGTAAATGTATTAGCTAACGTTATGTCTTGGCCCAAGACATCTGAAATACAGCTAGGCAATGAAATACATTTATCAGGCAGGTGCCTGTGCACTCAGATATTGTTCAAACCTTGTCTATATCAAGAATGTGTCCCAAAACGGTCTTCATATTTGAAATTAATTCAGTTTTACAGCCTATAAATCACATTATCTGGTCAGCAATATTTGGACATTAATATAATGAAAAGTATATTATTCATATACTTAGTGATACATTTTGAAGAATAAAACTTGTGATTGGCTTAAATATTAGGGCTGCACAATATATCGAAATATTGCAAATGTATATATTACAATATGCATAATTGCTTGCATATCGCAAAGGCTTGCAATAACGGGTCATGAACAAAAGACAAAGAAAATCACTCACTGCTTTTGGCTGAATAGGCTAACTTTTGTAGCTTTAATAAGAATCAGTATATTTAATTCATGCAGTGAAAACTAAGCAGTGTTTATTTTTACATTTGATTAATCAGTTTCTGTTGTTAAATAAACCTAATGTAGGAATAGGATAACCTGAACCCCTAAACCCCAGTGGTGTTAAAATAACACTTCTTATGCTACAGTAAAACACTGATGTTCACTGTCTTGAAGTTGTAGGGATATTTTCTTATCACAAAAAGAATGTGAAACACGTATGTGTAGGTTATATCATTTTAAAGATAATTTAAGTTAATTTGACACACTTTAAGCATTATCGTATCGCATATTGAATATCGCATTATTTAATGAGTTATCGCATATCTCATTTTTCTTCTATATCGTGCAGCCCTCTGCTATTATGAAACATTTGGCTGTTTATCTCTTTTGATGTGATAAAAACACTAAATAAGAATTTTAACTATGTATTGGTATGTAATTTACGGTAGTGTAAGGTGCTGGAAAAAGCTTTAAAATGGACCTGGAAAGTGCTTGAAAAGTGCTTGAATTTGACCTTGGAAAAAGTGTACGAACCCTGAAACTTGTAATTTCTAAAGAATGTCTTCAAAACCTAATCGACATGCAGTTGCCCATCCCCTGTGTAGCTAAGCTCCTGGGTGTCTGCAAAAGGACAGTGTATCGGCGGATGCGTGAGTATGGACTATCAGTTACAGGATCATACAGCAATCTCACAGATGAGGAGATGGACAATCTTGTGCGCTCAGTTAAATTGAAGATGCCGCATATAGGCTATAGAATGATGAAGGGTGAACTGCAAGCGATGGGACACCGTGACAGATGGGACCAGGTTTCAGCATCCATGCACAGGGTGGATTCTGCAGGGATCTTGGAGAGAATAACACGTTTAGGCTGTGTTGCTAGAAGAACATATTCTGTCAAGGGTCCCCACTCACTGGTCCACGTGGACACAAACCACAAACTTATCAGGTGTGTGTGTTATGTTTCACAAGAATATTGTTATAATATGTTCATATATTTATATTCATAAATGTTTGTTGAAATAGTTTGCAGATTGAGTCTCTTAATTGAGCTTTTACAAATAAGTTCCATTCATGTTTGAAGTATGCGGGTAGATTTTGTATGCTATTACAAGATAGGCTATAGATTGCTGGAGCTGTATTTCAACAAAAAAACCTTTTTAATACAGTTTATTAATGAAGCTGCACATAGAGTTAGTTTGTGCCGCCATTCTATAAAATTCCAACATGTGAAAGGGTAGCTATTTAATGATTGGTGCTTAGTGACTCTTAATCCATTCCACACTGTGTGGATCAGTGTGCATGCTGTAAATTAAAAACATTCCTCAAGAAGGCTTGATTATTTTAGCATGGTTCTTTAGCGTTAGGCAGTAAATGCATTGGTTTACCATAAAAAAACAGGATGAGGATGACATACAGTCAGGAAAAAACGCATTATGATACATGGCTATGTGTACAACATTGGTTTAACTGTTACATGAAATAAAGAAGAGAAAAAAACAGTAATTTACACACTGAGGCTAGCTTAATTTCTCATATTATAGGAGATGTCCCATCTAAAGTGCAGCTTTTACAAATAATTGGACTTCACTCTTTGAGACTATCTCAAGAACATCATATTGAATACTGACAGTTTTTCTTTAAGGTCTTTGCAGTGTTTTCTCCAGTGATGTATACCTGAGGATGCTTCCCATCTTTGCTGATTAAACCTTTTTGAATACCCTATTTTTTTATTGTAATTTGGTTAAAGCAGAACTTTTTTTTTTTTTACTTTTTTTTTTTTTTTAAGTATAGCCGCACAGTAAGAAAAGAAACATGCAATTCTGTGAAAAGATTCTAAAGGTTAATAAAATCTGAATTGACCACCTTAATAATTTGTGTACCAAATTTAGAGGTATTATAATTTTCAGAGGTGATGCACTTTCTGAAAATGTATTTTTCCTTTCAGATATGGTATTGTTATTTTCGCTGGGATTGATGGTTATTCACGAAAGGTAAACATTTGACACTTTTTCAAAACAATGTGGCTGAGCCTAGTATTACTATATTCTATTTAGTATGGCACATTCACATAATTATTTTGTTACTATGCTCCAGATAATGTACCTGGGTTCTGCAAATAATAACAAGGCATCAACAGCACTTGGCTTCTTCATGAGCTCAGTTGAAAAGTTTGGCTTTCCATTAAGGTAAGAAAACAGCAAGAGCATGATTGCCTGTTTTATCAAAATTCATTGACTGAAAACATTTGACTTTGTCTCTGTTTCTTATGTGATTATTTAGAGTTAGAAGAGACCAAGGGGTCGAAAATGTCGGCATTTCTCAATGCATGTTCACTGTTCGTGGCTGTGGCAGAGCAAGCTACATATCGGGAAAAAGTGTGCATAATCAAAGGTAAATATCAAAGTTATGTTTCCTTTAGGTAACCCTAACCCAAATGAGAAAAAAAGCAGTTTTTCCACACATCAGTGTTTTTATTTATTGAAATTTCCGTCTGTCACTAACACTTTTGTTCTCACAAAATACAATGGAGGTGAATGTGATTTATTTTTTGATGCTCAAAGCATTAAAGAATTGCATTGCGAAGACTGTAACACCAACATCTCTGTCCTAGTAAATTTGGATAATCCGTAAACAGTCTTCACCAGAAATGATTTCATTAAAAATGATCCAAGTAAAAATGATTTGTCATTCTTACTGATGCCCAGCCAGGGAGACTGGCAACAGCAATACAGTGAACACTGTGTACAGGGCTCTACAGTGCAAGTAATTCACTCGCATTTGCGCCTAAAAATAGTTATGTGCGAACTTGAAAAATAATTTACGAGCACAGTGCGCGAGTGACGGGCTGTTCTCAATACACTGAAGACAACAGCGCGATGAAGCGAAGCATACCATTGATTTCACATGGAAAGCAAGCAAGAGGACGGGGTCGCAACTGCGTGATGTGAACATTTGATGACGTGCTTAACTTTATTCAAATGGGAGCGGCGATTCGCAACCATTGAGCCAATCACTGGAATAGTGTGGGAATGTGCGGGAACTGCTGGATTTTAAGTGAGAGAGTCCTCCCAACAGTGCTAAAAATAAACGTGTGAGAGCGTGTTATTGGCTATATGTCATGTTATAGCCAGATATGATGACGCTACTGCAACACGCATCGCGACAGATGAGCGATCCATTCATCAAGCTAACGCGCAAACTGCCGCGAATTAAAGTGAAAGTAAGTCGTAGACGCTCATCACACAATCATATTCATTAATAGTAAAGAAACGAAATGATATTAGGCTAACGGTTACCAGTGCTGCTGTCGCTCTCTCCTATCGCTGATTTTGAAATGAGCTTATGATGATCAATAAAATGCTGGTCATATCTGTTGCTTTTGGTGACATGAACTAGGCCTACATTAAATCTGCATATAACGCGGGAATAGAAGATCCGATTTAGTTTTGCGTAGACTAGGTGTAAATGGAATCGTTTTGATCAGTAAAAACGCATGAAATCGTTTTGATCAGTAAAAACGTATGCAGTGACCAGGTGTAAACAGGCCGCTACACCATAAAAAAAGTAAAGTAAACACTTAGTGAGCTAGATACGCAAAACAGTATGAAGCCTATAGTCATTATCTCAAAAGACCAAGTGCAAAAAAAACAAAATAATGAACTCCCGCACACTATCAATAGGCCTACTTGCAAATGAGTATCAATTTTATTAGCAACCCACCAAATTTTATTTTAATTATGTCCCACCAAAAGACCAAGTGCATAAACTGAAGTTACGACCAAAACACTGAGGACAGGAAGACGACAAAAACTCATTTTTGATGTAACTTAATATAGGCTACTGCAAGTACTGCAAAGGGAAAAAGCAAGCAGGCATTTGTTTTGTTTTTAGCACTTCATACTTTATTGAGGTGTTCATTCTTTTTATATATTTTGAAGTAGGTTAAAATAATAATTGCATAATTATTAAACAGGTAACATTAGTTCACCCAAAATAGAAAATTCTGCAATTTATTACTCTCCATCATGTCGTTCCAAACCCGTAAGACTTTCACTCATCTTCAGAACACAAATGAAGAACTTTTTGATGAAATTGAGAGATTTCTTTCCCTCCATTGACAGCCTACACAACTACCACTTTGATGCTTCGAAAAACGTTCATAAAAAGATCATAAAACTAATCCAAATGAATTGAGCAGTTTAATCAACTTTTTTCACTGTGCTCCTATATTTCTTTGTGTGCTCCTAAATTTTTTCATTTAGGAGCACATGTACTCCTTGGGAAAAAAGAGTCTATCTGTAATGAAACAAAATATAGATTTTTCCAACCTTTGGTTACCTAGGAAATGGATGGCAGTGAACCCCTGGCTGTGATTCTAATATTAATACAGTGCACTTTTTGTATTTTTGATCTCAAAGGGTGGAGCGCTTATGGCGTGATGTGTGGATGGCAGTAACAAGGGTATATTATGAGCTACTTCATGGTCTTGAAGATGAGTGCCTGCTTGATCCCTCCAACAGCCTTCAGTTATTCTGTGCCCAGTACATATTTGTACCACGCCTCCAAATGGACCTCGACACTTTTACAGCCGGGTGGGATAACCATCCTCTGCGAACGGAACAAAACCTGACTCCCAACCAACTTTGGACCATTGGATTGCTCCAGTATCCTGTGGCTGCTCCAGAGAATCTAGAGGTAGTCCTTAAATGTTGAATCCAAGCTGTTTAATCAGGTTTACCAATTGTCTCATATTTTAAGATATGAAACAATTGTGACAAATAATGCAAAAATAGATCAAATCAGAAGTCTAAATACATTTTAACGACAATGTATATTCAATATTTGTGTACTCTCAACAAATTATAATGAATTATTTGAAGATCAAATGTGTGAGGTACACAAAAGGCAATTGCAAAGTGTTATAACAAAATGACTTGCCATTTATAGGATTTGCAAGATCACTTCTTGGATTTCAACCCTGACAGAGAAGATGCTGCTGGTGCTGGTGGTGGAGTAGTTCTACCACCCATCCAGTGCCCTCTGGGGCCACAGGCTATGGCTGGACTGAGGGCAGCTATCAATCCTATCACTCCCTCCCAGGACAATGGAAAAGACATTTACCAGGCTGCGCTTGACTAAGTAACATTTCACTCAAACTTGGCAGGATAACATGCAGTCTGCAATATAAATGTTCAATGTTTGTTCATCTGATTCTTACAAATGAAATTGGAATTGCTTGCATGAATAGGTACATGGTTGGCCATAGGTTGGCATCTAAGGTGATCCCTGACTCTCTGTCATGAAGTTTCTCAAGAAGATCCAGGCATTCTGTCAAAGTTTTCAGAAGACAGTTGATTAGTCACGTTTGAATTTATAGACACTCATAAACAGATTTTGAGAAATGTAGTTCATGTAAGGTCATGTTACCATGAAATACACAGCATTTCTTGCTGTTACTATGATATTTTCTGGATGCCCATGAACATTTATTCATTGCTAAACATTCATTGTCAATCTGCTGTGTTTTACACTTTGCTCATCATTGACACTAATAATTTTACTGAGCTTTATATGTTTTTTAAGCAATGTTATTTCCATTTCGTTCTTGTTGTTGGTCTCACCTTTGGACATAGGTGACCTTTGGGGAAACCCAAGGCTTATTCTTGTGATCAGCTGATCCAGCAGTTTGTATATGTCCTCAGTCGCGTTGCGCTCAGCGTACGGTCTGATCTCTATGTATAATCTGGGGTTTTCGAAGAACAGTGTGTCTTCGACGTCCGTCAGCTTGATTTTCAGGGTGTTTGGATTGATGAGAACGTTCTCCATGTGTGTTCTTTGATAAACATTATGATCTATGCAGTGCCGCGGCGCAAAAACAAGCTGCCAAACAATGTATTTCACTACGGTTTCCCTCAGGGAACCTCGGTTTAGTTGGTGGAACTCAAACAAGGTAATGCTGCTAAGTGAATATTCCAGAACCAGAGGGTTGTTCCATAAAAGGCGCTTAGAAAAGCGGGGATTAAACTCCAAAACCGGACTTGAATGAGCCTAACAAATAAGTTGGGGCTAAAGTGGTTCCATAAAAGGTAATTGAAGTTCACGCAATCTCACTACCGGTAATTTGATCCAGGTTTATCAAGTCTAGATAATTGCGTGTGCACGCGTTTCTGAAGCAGCCCTAGAGGTCGATCGTGGATCAAATCGATCCACCATCAAACAGCGTATATTTTGTGCTGTTTTATGCGTTTGTGACATGTTTTTTTTCCCCTCAGTGCAAAACTTACATTTTAAAGTTATATTCTCCAGCTGTAAATGTTAGAAAGTCGAGCAAATGTATCCATTTTGTAAAATGTAAAAATTTGTCCAAATGTATGCCAAATAGGAGCGGAATAATTCTGACTGAAATATACATTTTGCTTGGAAAATTAATATGCGATATTTTATAACACTAGAAATATCTTCTAATTATAATAATTTATCTTTAGGATGTTGGATAAGTTGCAGTGAACTTCTAGCGAACAGAAGTACTTCAGTGAACAGAAGTAGCCTAATTCAGGGAAGATTTTTTTTAAGAAACTAAATATATAAAGATACAAAATATAGTTTTGGGTATAGGACCTATGCTACTTAATAAAGATGATGTATACTTATTTAGAATGCTGAGAATTACAGCTTTTAATGCAATAATTTTTGGAGAAAGCAAGAATCCCCAGTTTTAAATGAGTAGATTTAGTTTCTAAAGTACATTATGGAGAGGATAACATGAAATTAAGAGCAAATGTATACATTTTGAAAAGATATGTGCAACTCTAAAATCAAAGAATATTCCATAAAATAAAGGAATATATATTAGCCTACATTAACTACATTTTTATATAACCCTCCCTCCCTTTTATTTCTAGGCACTTATTTGTTATTTTATTTATTTACTTATTTAATATCGAATATTTGATATTCAAATAATATTACTTGAATAACTATTAGGAATTATGTGTCATTATAAGAGTTTGATATAAATATGTAAATGTTAAATTTTTATTAATATTTATTTATTGTTTTTTGTCTTTTCCCCCTTAAATCATATGTAAAAGTGTCTAACTATGTACTTTTTGGTTATTGTTCTAATCATGTGTGTTGGTGGGTATTATCACAAAAGAAAAAAGTAGAAGGAAAAATAAGGAATATTTATTGGGGGAAAATATGATGTCTTTAAAGGAACTGTCAATTTGTATAATTGTGTTAAATGTGTTTGAATTGAAAGACATAATAAAGTACATAATAAATATATATATATATATATATATATATATATATATATATATATATATATGCTAAAATATTTGTTATTTGGACATTAGATGTGCCTTATTTAGAATTTTAAACCTACAAGTGTATTTTTATGATAGCAATAACTGTAAAGAGACTATTGTAATGGGGTAAATCAAATGTAGGCTAATATACTGTCAATTACTAAGCTCAGATTCATCTTACCAGTTAAAATTTATACTGTGCTTTTGTAATTATTTATTTTTAATTTTGTGATTTTAACTTCTGCTTTACAAAGCTTTTTTTAGATTGTGTTCTAATGTTCTTCTAATCATAAACATGTACTACAGCTGCCAAACAAAACCAGAGAGAAATGTATTCATAAATCTTTAAAACAGTCTAATTAAATCTTGGGCACAAAACATTCAGCCAGTAAAAAAAGAAAACCTGTAGTATATATTGTATTTAGGCCTATCTATCTATACAGTATGTGTATATATATATATGTCTATATTGTCTAATTTATCATTGTAGCCTTATTTAAGTTGATTTTCTGTATACTGTGTATTTATTTTTGGACTAATAGTGGTTAATAAAGTCCAATAATGGTATGAGAGAGTGTCAGTGGTAATATCATTGTGTTCTTGTCGGTCAGTGTTAGAGGATCTGTGTAACAGCTGAGGCTTAGCCTGACAGTTAGCCTGCCCTGGACCAGGCTAGTTTCCCAGCATAAGTTGCCAGGGTAACTGAGTTTGAACTATTTTAAGTTTGCTTTATGAAACAGAAATCACCGACAATAAGTCTGACTAACCAAAATAAGCCTGGCTTGTATTCTAATCTTGTTTTATGGAACAGCCCTCAGGACGTCTTGATCTTTCAGTATATACATGTCATATAACTATGATACGTGTGCTAGTTGGAGGCTTTTGTAGCATCAACATTGCACCTACCTCTTGACTCATAGGTATGAGAGACGTAGGCTAAAGAAAAGAGATAGACAGAAGGTTAGTTGACTTCTAACTAATCTCTAATCTCATAACTGAAGGCCCGGGATACTTCATTTTCCATCTCGTGAGCTTTTCAAAGTAAACTCTTGGGCTGCCCTGACTAAAGAGTAGTCATTCATTCAAGCCAGTAGTTGATTAATCGCATGTTTATATTAATTGAATTAATTAAAAATGAAAGCAATGTACTTTACAACTGATGTTTCTAGACTTTCAGCTATATCTTATACTGACTTCATACAGGTGTATCAATTACCAAATTACAATTTAATAAAACGATTCTTGGAGAATTTCATGAAGAATAAAGTTGTCAACTTACCGATTCCACCAGTTCCTCAGGCCGGCTCTTCTTAATACAACGGATGAGCACCTAAAAAATGAAGAAAATTGTTGAAAACGTAAGTAATCTGATCCATTTTTGTTTGTGTGCATGGTAATCTACAATCTTTACATTTCTGATCAAAACTGTAAACACTGATGTTTATGTCGGGACTAAAGACTAAAGATGGAAGGAAACAAGAGGGGAAAAGTTTGAGCAACATACACATTTGTCATCCGAGATTCGAGATCCAAAATAATCACTGCGATCGCCTCTGGATTTCAGCTTCCATTCCACTTCATAACGAGCTAGAAAATATACTGAAAAACACACGTTAGCATGTTAATATAGAGCATGAGACTGAACTCCAGCAGCAAACACACCTGAGATCAGGTGAGGAACCGACAGAAGTAGAGATTACACTAAAGCCAGAAGCATCAGGCTGAAATGGAGATGAATCAGAGTGATAATAATAAACACTCACTGCCTTCCCGTATGAAGTCGAACGGGACTTGAGCGAGGCGGGTCGGCGACGACACAAAAGCACCCACTTGGGTTTCGTTGGTTTGGAAGAGACGTTTCAAAGCCCTCCACGCTCTCGAGACGCCAGCACAGAACCTCATCCATCTTGAGTGGTTTTCTGCAAACAACAATATTGATTAGAAACATGTGTTTTATTAGCACAGATTACAGCTGAGTGATTGTCCTCATGTACAGCTGCTTTATGTTGCAAGTACAAAACATATGGGGGAAAACATTTGTGAAAAATGATATTTTAACTAATACTGTATATATATAAAAATAATAGTAATGTATATAAATATGAAAACACAAAAACACATTTTAAAAATCACAAACTCAATGACAAAAGCAGAAGCAATTCCCCCAGACTCGTCACTGAGAGCCGCTCATTAAACTCTACAAAAAAGAAAGAAAAAACAACAACACTATCTTTCATTGAAGCATTTTCCTGAAAAGATTCCCCCCCCCCAATTTGTCTTCCTAAATCTCAGGCCGGATGGTAATCTCTCGAACCCATTAAACCGAGCATGCCTATGGTCCGATCGGATCTTCATGGCTTTGCTGAGGAATCTGGTTTGGTAAATTAGGACAACATGTAATGAAAAAAAAAGTGTAATAATGATATCGATTCATTTAGACAAATATTAGGTAGGGTTACAGTAGATACATGTTAATAGATAGCCTAAAGGTTAAAAATAACAACTCAAATATAAATATTATGCGTTTTTTATTATAATAACAACGTAATAATATTTGAATGATATAAGTAAAAAAATTATATGTTAATACAGTGCAAATTATATTTAATTCAATTCACGTTTATTTGCATAGTGTTTTTCACAATACACATCATTTCAAAGCAGCTTTACAGAAAGTGCATGGGTTTATATTACAATTTAGAGTAATCTGTTATCAGAGGAAACGGTCTAAGTTATACATTTCAGAAATGTTCATATAGTCAGTAAGCTAAAAATGTATTAATTTAAACAATGCAATCATTTAATGCAGAAACAATGAGCTCATTGAAGTAATGAATACTTGTTTGTTAACAAATGATTATGACATTTAGAAAATATAGCATTGGTGCCAAATTTAGCAAAATACTCCTCTCTATAGCAATGCTAACGTGCTATGGTCATTAAATGGCTTCCCTGGGGTAAACGTAACGCTATGTGGCATATGTTCTCCAGCTGTTTTATTGACCATTTCCACGGGTGAAAAACACTGAATGATCGACATTCTGTATGAGGCATAAACATTTGGGTAAGTTGTAACCTACTGTATCTTTCAACACCTATCGTTAATTCGTGTTTATTTACTATAGTGCAAAATGCCCGTGCAAAATCAGTTTTTGTGTGTGTTTTTAGTAATTGTTGGTTTGGTGCCCGTGAAAGAGACTGTGAACGCATTGAATTCAGGGAGCAGGCTAGGTTACTACAAATGATGGCTGTGAATAAACTATAATATTCAGAAGTAAACAGTGTAGCTGACTGAGTGTTTATGAATACCACAACCTTCTAAGTGCTAGTGCAAAATGCCCGTGCAAAATCAGTTTTTGAGTGTGTTTTTAGTAATTGTTGGTTCGGTGTGTTTGAGTGCTCATTGTTACAATTACACAGCAAAAGTTCAGTGACATTTTTATTTGTGCATGGTAGAAAGCACACAGTGAACTCCGAGAAAACGCTATGCTTGAGCAAACAGTTTGTGAATAGGCAACTACAAATGATGCCCGTGAAAGAGACTGTGAACACATTGAATAGGATATGTTTAGTTGGTGAATAGCATAGGCTACTATTACACAGCAGCGATAACGTTAAGCGCACCAGAATGAAATATAATATTCAGAAGTAAACAGCATAGCTGACTTACAGATTCAGTTTACATCCACAAATGAATAAGCGCGTCGATTCAGGGAGCAGTGCAAAGTGCCCGTGCAAAATCAGTTTTTGTGAGCTGATCGCCGTCAAAAAAGTTCAGGAGATATTTCTTAGCGATGGCTGATTTCAACAGTTTCAGTATGATAGCATTTTGAAAAAAAAGTGTCATGAATTTATTGCATTTTTTGGGGAAAATAATCTGTTTTTATAATAGATCTTTGAAAATCCAAATCTGGATTAGAATTTTTTATGATATTATAACCTAAAGATGCTATGTGAAAGTTTGAAACAGAAAATAGTGGTTTTCATCTTGCCACTTTCTTGGTAAAGAAAACACATTTTTACTCAAATTAATCAAAATGGATTTATCACGTTCTGGAACCAAACTATAATATTCAGAAGTAAACAGTGTAGCTGACTGAGTGTTTATGTCAGAATGTTTATTTTTAAACCACAACCTTTTAAAAATGACATATTTAACAATATCTGTATCCATTTCTCATCCAAACAACGTCAAACTTGGCACTGCACTTACTCATGCCCGTGGCAAGACACCTGTCGAGTTTGAAATCCATCGGACTAACGGTTCGAGAGATATGTGGTTAACAGACACACACACACACACACAGACAGATAGACAGACGTTCCTGTAATTTATAGATAGATTAACTAAGTCAGTATTATTAAGAGTAAGAGATGATCGGTTCACGTGACATTTACAAGAGCCAAAACGGTATTTATTGTTTGAATTTCGCAATAAAATTGACAGAATTTGAGAGGTTCATATTTGTTTCATATCACCAGCTCTGTCTTGCCTGTCTGTCCTCTTCTTCGCGATTTTTCTCTGCGTGAGAAAATGGATGTGTGGCGTGAGAGGGTGTGAAGTCAAGGGGGCAAGGATTTGTATTATTTTGAAGGTACCCCCGGACGCCGCCATTGGCTAACGGAACCCCACCTGCAGTTAGCATCCCATTGACTCCCATTCATTTTGGCGTCACTTTGACAGCGAATAACTTCACATCTGAGGCGTTTAAAGACTCCATTTGTCCATTATTTATTTCTAAAGAAACACGACAATGTATAAAATGCTCCATTACCTTGTAGCTTATGTTATGGCCCTGTAGAAGCAGTTTTTGTAAAAGTAGGCTAATGATTGCGTCATAGCCACGCGACTCTCTGTCGCACAGTAAAAAATTACCGTATGGACAGGAGGAGAAGCTCATAATATTTTATGAGCATAGACGTCTATGAGGCAATCGGGGGGACGTAGAGTCAAGGGAGAAGCCCATATAGAGTCCATAAAAGCAACGGGGAAAAATTGTGCAACAACGTTTTGAGGAATTGGAAATAATTCGGTATGTGGCAAGTATACATGAAGTAGCCTAACATTTATCCACGATCTTTAAATAACGTATCTACTTAATTAAATAATGAAGTATGGGTAACGGGGTATTAACGGGGGATGGAGAAATTATCATGAAATTATGCAATGGAAAAAAAAAACATCTCAATGTCAATCGCGGTTAACTTTATTCCTTTATTTATTTATTTACAGATACGCTTGAAGATGAATGTGATCCCTTTCATGAAGATGAAGATGAATGTGATCCATATACAACATGTCCTATCCTACATAACCTAATGTAAAAAATAAAGAAAACCGTTTCTGTTCAAGTGTGTTTGTCCATGATTTATTAGCCAAAACTGCATGATTTAACAGCTCATCATTTTTTATAAATTGGAATATTATATGGTCAATGTATTACGTGAAGAGATGAACTGTACAATGAGTCATTTCAATAATTAGCCTGTAAGTTACCTATTATCTCCTTATGTAACGTTACCTATTGGGTAACTTACGAATTCATATCACAAGTTGAGGTCATTTAACTTCTTAATAGTATGCATTAACTTAATATGGCGTACTGGCATTACATTTTAAAATAAATAAATACTATGCAAAATGACAAATATAATTAATCAGAATATGCTTACTTATCACAGGTTCTATCATAACTTCTTAATATTATGCATTAACTTTAAAGATAGCGTAGGCTACTGGCGTTAAATTTTAAAATAAAGAAATAAATACTACGCAAAATGACAAAATAATTAATCAGAATACTTACCAAAATTTGCTGCTGTTCACGTTCGCCGTCTCTGCAAGATTCGGTGGGTGATTCAGATTGATTTCTCTTGGCACAGCTTTGTAAGAAGACTTACAATTGTCAGACGGGTTGCTCACGTCACTTCTACGTCATCAAGCTCAGTTTGAGTCTGCGCAGTACGCTGGACCCCCAGGAAGTAAGAGTTTCTAATGGGCTTCACTTTGTCTCCGTTGAATCCAATGGGGTCGCTGTGTCCATTTCTTTTACTGTCTATGTGTGAAATGTGTCAATTGTATGGAAGGCGCACGGGGCCAAAAGTCTTTAAACGAAACGCGTGATGTTTGTCCGCGTTAACGCGGCAATTTTTTACGTGTTTCTTTTGTACGTGTAGACACGCCCATTCTGGTCGTGTTAAGGCGTCAGTTATGGTCACGTTACTTTAGTAAGTGTAAAGACGCACAGTTTTACCATGTTAAGACAAATGTTAATGAATTAAAGAGAGAGAGAGAGAGAGAGAGAGAGAGTGAACTTTATTCACTTAACATAATAATGTTTTTGTAATTTGGTGTTCAACCCAAAACCTTTTATTATCATATTTTTTCAGAGGTGTTGTGTAAACAAATTAAAAAAAAAATCAAATAAGACAGCAGGTTAAACTGTTCTCAGAACAAGAGTAGCCTAAAGTGTCTGTTTTATCGGTAAAAGCCAATAACCAACTGGATAGAAACAAACTTCTTAAAATTAATTTTCACTTTGTGAATCACAAGTGGTGATAAATGTTTTTAAAGTCTATAAACTGTAACTGTTTTAAACACAAATTGAGACAGGGGCGGTGCCAGAGAATTTTTAATGCATGTGCTGAGATCATTGACAGGGGGAGCTGCGCAATATATATATATTTATATAGCCTACTATTAATGAGAAACTTGGCCACTAAATATTTAATATTCAATTATTTTAATGATAACAATTAAAGTTTTAATTTTATTAAATTGAACAAGTGCAACATTCAGCATTCAATCAAATATTCTAAAAGATTTATTATTAATAATGTTATTTCAACATAATATCTCAAATATCGACATAATATGTGTGTGTGCAACAAGCAAGATGTGCATTTGTAAATCCGGTGATGCGTGTATTGATTTTTATTAATAAACGAGTATTTTCTGACAGTGTCGACTGCAAAGATGAAGCTGACGATCGCCATATATGGTGAACGCGCCTATAGAGAGAAATGCAGATAATGGATTACATAATCAGATAGTAGCCTTTTTCTGTTCGTTTAGAATTATTTCGTTTAAAGACATTTCAAGCTTTGTGTATTTGATGTATTTCTCATGTCTGTGTGAGGTATACACTGAGTTTCGTTAAAGGACAACTCCAGTGAAAAATGAACCTAGGGGTAATTAACACATGGTTCCATCCATTTTGGAAAACAGTCTCGACTAATCGAGCCACGAACGCCGTGCTAAGTGAGCTCTGGTCAATAGGAATTACGTTTGTTAAATCTAACGTAGCACGGCGTTCGTGGCTCGATTAGTCGAGACTGTTTTCCAAAATGGATCCTGCATGTAAACGCGTAATGTACTGTCTTTATAAAGTATCTTCTTATTAAACTGTCTGTACACTTACAAAGTTCTCTATGCTTCGGTTTGTATGTAAGGACCCTCATTATGCTACCGTGTTAGTGTGAGGCTATTTTGAGCCTTGTTAGTGGTATTAACTAGCGATTTATTTTTACTTACTCTATGCCCCATATACTAGTGTTATGAGCTAATATGTTTTTAAAGATTAAACTCTATACATTCGATTTTCATGAAAACGCATCGCAGGGAACGATCGACTCGGTAACCATGTGTTAATTACCCCTAGGTTCATTTTTCACTGGAGTTGTCCTTTAAGTTAGGATGAGATGCGTTCCAGTTAACGTGCAATGCAAGTGACCGCGGGGGCGCCTCCATGATTATTGTCTGTTATATTGGCCTCCTATTAAATCCAGGCAATTGGTTGATGAAAAATTGATTAAAATTAAGATACAATTTATACAAAACGAAATTCACTTTAAAGAAAGATTTTCTACAAAACAAAACTTAATGAAGTGGTCAAAATCATGTCTCAATCAACCTTTCCATGTCTCTCGATATATTGCGCATTCTATCTTACTCGTGCTGTTCACTTTTTTATAAATCAACATAAATGGAAACAAAATATGAATGGAGAAATGTTCTGCTATGACTATGAGTTTGTTTGTTTGTTTGTGCTGTTCTGTGTGTTGTACAGTAAACATCGTCTTGGATGCTGCAGGCTGATGAGTGCTATAATGAAATTAGTACATTATATTTAAAATATGTAGGCTAATATATATTTAAAATATGTAATATGTAAAATATGCTCGACATTTACGCGTTTCTGGGCCAAGTGGATTTTTGAAGGAGCAAGTGAAAGAGAATTTTTCAGTGTTTTGAATGAATCAGTTGAGTCAAAGATTCAATGAATTCCTATTCATTTACAACTGCCTAATCCCTGAATGAATCAGCCGTTTGAATAAATGACTCACTCATTAAGTCGGTCGCCTGCCGCCTCCTACTGGCGGTTTATAATATTATTTCTATGTACAAATAATATTTCTTATTTGTATATTCCAAAAATATTTTAAATAATCTCATTACATTATTTAATGCTGTTTGAACGTGTTCAAACTGAACGTGTTCAAACTTCAAATATGCGATTTATATATGTTAAAGCTGACTGAACAGTGATGAGAATACTGATTCGTACATAATTATATTTACGACACACAAAAAAAAAAAAAAAAATGTCCCTGTTCAAACAAATGTTTTTACTCGGACAAGTGAATGACCGACCGAAGGACAAATGAAAAGGCTTAAATGTTGAGCCCTGGTATATATTTTATTATTATTATTCATTTATTTACCATAAACATGTCTTTAGGAAGCCATAAGTTACAGTGGCAAAAATAACTTTGTGAAACCTTTGGGGGTGGTGGACAGGGTTTAAATTAAGACAGGTATATGCCTTAATCTAGTTAAACGTGCATTTCTTTTCTTTAATTCCACAGCTGATGTGTGCAGTTTTTTATTGCTTACATTAAAATAATTGTCTCTTGTTTTGTTTTTTAATTGCAGTCTTTTTCTTCTGCCATTCATGCTTATCAGTGCTGTGCAATCTTAAGCTTTTCTTAGTTCAGCTGCACACAGGCTGAAAAGTTTTTTTTGGCAGTTTGCTAAAATAAAAGAGCCATCGTTTAAGCTGTTGACTTTTCTACCCTGAGAAACAACTTTAAACGAACAACTTAAAAGGGCATGACAAATCATGACATAAGACTGACATCACTCACAACGTACCAATGCATTATCCCTCATGAACAAATAGAACGTCTGATGTTTGCATACGTGCATACCAGTATACCATTAAAACATCCTTCATGAATAAACATGACGTCTGATGTTTGTATAGGTATATACCAACGTACCATCGCGTCACATATGCAAATATAGTCTCAAATACAGCAATTTCATTGGCTGCTGTGCGTATTGTCGCGTTAACGCGGACAAACGGTGCGTGTTGACGCGGCCGAAAATCACGCGTTTCGTTTAAAGACTTTTGTCCCCGTTCGCCTTCCATACAATTGTGTGTCAGTTGGTAGCCCTGGTGTGTGTGTGTGTGTGTGTGTGTGAATTCACCTGAGTTGTTCTCCCACGCGACTCTAGGGGGAGCAGGAGCTTCGCACTCCTCTGCTGTGTTTCTCTCCTCAACAGCGCCACTCAGCGGCTCCTCCAACATTGCATTGCATCTCTCCTCATCTATTAAAGGGTTAGTTCACCCAAAAATGAAAATTCTGTCAGTAATTACTCACCCTCATGTTGTTCCAACTGCGTAAGACCTTCGTTCATCTTCGGAACACAAATTAAGATATTTTTTGATGAAATCTGAGAGCTGATCACTTCTCCATAGGCTGCTAGGTGGCCGAAACTTGCTGGCCCAGAAAAGTTATTAAAGTGATCGTTAATATAGTCCAAGTGACTCCAGTGGCTTAATCTTAAGTATATCAAGCGACGAGAATTTGTTTTTGCGCACAAAAAGTATTCTCGTCACTTGATATACTTAAGATTAAGCCACTGGAGTCACTTGGACTATATTAACGATCTCTTTAATAACTTTTCTGGGCCAGCAAGTTTCGGCCACCTAGCAGCCTATGGAGAAGTGATCCAGCTCTCAGATTTCATCAAAAAATATCTTAATTTGTGTTCCGAAGATGAACGAAGGTCTTACGTGGTTGGAACAACATGAGGGTGAGTAATTACTGACAGAATTTTCATTTTTGGGTGAACTAACCTTTTAAGAAGTATAAAGACATTGTGCCCTCTGCTGATCTTGTACTTTATAACTGTTTGACTAAAGGCCCATTCACACCAAGCACGATAACTATCCACCTTATTCTGCTCAGTCTAAACAATAGGGGATTATCACGCTTCCGGGTTTCATGGGCGGGGTTTGTCAACTCTGTGCATATCCACTTCTGGCGCAGTTCTACAATGGCTGAAACGAAGGCTAGATGTCACTGCTCTGTTCCACTTTGTAAATCTAACAAACAACGCTAACCCTACTTAAGTTTTCATGGATTCCCGACTGAATTGAGTCTAAGGAAGAAGTGGATTAAAGCGGTTCGCCGGGATGAAGGGCCAAACTTTAAAATAAAACAAGGTAGCACGTTTGTTTGTAGCCGGCACTTTAGTGAATCAGACTACTACACTAACGTTAGCAGGCTAGCGTTAGCTGACATGGCTAACTTTACCAACCGGGGTTGCATCAAGCGTCTGAAAATCGGGTCTGTGCCCTCCCGTTTCCAGTGGAACAACTGGGGACTGCCAAGAAGGGAGTCCGCTTATAAAAGAGCATCAACTCGCTTAGGCCATGACGTTTGCCCAGCCCTTCCTCTGGAGCAGTCCCTGCCATGTGAGGAAGAGGCGATGGAGGAGGTCGCAGCTGCGGTGGTGATGACTGAACATGATTATGGTTCTGCTCCTAAACCAGGTATGTCATTGTTTGCCGCCTTGCTTGTGTTCTGAAATGTGGTTTATGAGGACATCTGTGTCCTCATAAACCAAACGGCTTAAAAAAACATACTAAATGGTGTTTTTTGAAATTCAAAAAAGGCCAAAAAGTTTTCTGTGATTGGTAGGTTTAGGGGTAGGGTTAGTGTAGGGGGGTAGATTATACAGTTTGTACATTAGAAAAATCATAACGCCTATGGAAAGTCCCCGTAAACCACATATCCAAGCGAGTGTGTGTGTGTGTGCGTGCGCGCGTGCGAATAAGAGTGTGTGTGTAAGTGTGAGTGCAAGAGTGAGTTTTGTGTTTCCCTGCCGTTCCCGCACAGAGTTGTAATTCTTAAATGTGATCTAACAAAGGTAAAGAGAAAATATTAACCATATATGCAGTTTATATTGCTTGTAATTGGGATGAAGTAAACATCTGTTGAGTATTTTAACATAAAATTTTTATGTTGAATTAAAAACCCAAACAGTAAGTGGGTCCACCAGACCCACGAACACTGGCTGAATAACAAAAATATGAACACCACATAAGGGTTAAACGTAAAGGTGAATATTGAGCTATAAAAAGCTATTTCATGTTGCTTTAGAGGTCCAAACTACTACTAATATGCAAGTCAAAGACAAAATAAATACATTTTTTCTCTCATCTCATACAGGTGCACTGGATGCTGCTGCTGCACGCATACAGCAACTGGAAGATGAAATCAAGGAGCTGACAACAGAGCTGTCACAGCTGAAAGTGAGTCAAGTGCTTTTTCACCGATTTTGTGTCTCAGACAAGGACATCCTTTTTTACACAAGATTCACTTCAAGGTATGTTTTTTGTGACTTCTGGGAGGCTATTCAACCATCTGCCTCCATGGTGGTTTATTGGTCGAAAGCTCAGAAAAAGGGACAGACATTTGAACCCCTTTCTCCCAGTCCAACGCGTAGACTGCAACTGGTTGATGAGTTTTTTCTTTTCTGCTGCCGAGTTGCTGCAGGCCTGCAAGAGAAGGTGCTGGCTGACATGTTTCAGGTCAGTGTGTCCAATGTCTCCCGTGTTGTTATAACGTGGGCCAACTACCTTTACCTGCTCCTTGGCTCCCTTCCCATCTGGATGAGTAAAACAGCAAGTCAAGAACACCATGCCAAGCAAATTTGTGCAGTACAGTCCAGATGTTCGGGTAATCATCGACTGCACCGAGGTGCGATGCCAGAATCCATCATCCCTCACTCTCCAGTCAGAGGTTTTCTCATCGTACAAAAACACGACAACCTTGAAGGGATTAATTGGAATTGCCCCATGTAGTGCTGTGACTTTTGTGTCAAGTCTCTTCACCGGCTCCATCTCTGACCGAGAGCTGACTGAACGAAGTGGACTGCTCGACTTACTGGAGCCAGGAGATGGCTGCATGGCAGACAAGGGTTTCACCATCGAGAAGCTGCTAGCTGACCGTGGGGCAACGCTGATTATACCACCCTTCAAGATGACAGGTAGGCATGAAAAGAATGAACATTTCAAATTAAAACTGTGATCAAAATGATAATCATTAAGATGTGCACACAAATGTTTATAAAGTGCTGAGGCACTCACTGAAATAATAGAAATTAACTTATTTCATCTCTAACCACAGCGCAGTTCACCAAAGAGGATGCTCTAAAAACATAAGCAATCGCCCAACTTCGAATCCTCGTGGAAAGGGCAATACGCAGAGTCAAGGAATACCGCATCTGGCAACACACTGTCCCTCTAACCTTGTCTGGGACAGTCAACCAGCTGTGGACCGTCTGCTGTGTGATGACCAACTTCCAGGGACCACTTGATTTAAAAGGCTACATCCCTGTTGAATAGTGTTTCCCCCGATCACATGCATTTAACTGTATACTGAAAACATTGTATATAATTGAATGAGATGTATATAGTTGAATGAGAAGTCATTCATCTATAATCAATTCAGGTCAGTCTGTCCTGAAAGTATTCAAAATGATGTAAATATATAATAATGTTGTAAATAATGTACTCAGAAAAAGGGAATTAATCAAATCCTTTATTCATTCAGTTCATTTCACTTTCTGTTGAAGATACACATTCATATATGTACCAAAGAAGTACAGGTCCACCTTCTTTTTCATCTCTTTGATCATTTCATCATCCCTCCAGACTCTTTCAACGGTGAAGTCTCCCTCAGTGTCTGTTATAAAATCGCACCAACTCAATCCAGTTACTGCCAATTGACCTTGAACCTGCCAGTGGTATTTATGATTCTGCTTCAGTTTTGCCTGACCATTCACCATTTTTACATGTCCTGCCTCAGAAATGCTAGAGATGTCTGGGCATTTAACTTCAGCAAGCCCAAAACAGGGAACTGCACTAGGGTCATATACCCTTGCATCAGGGCTAGCCCCGAGGTGAGGAGCATCAGGATGGATAACAAATCCACAGCGTGAGACATTTACATTAAAATGTTTTGAATATTGTTCCAGCACCTGTGGCTCGCGTTCAAGGCCCCTCTTCATGGCGGGAGTTTGGCCTACTCCCTTAAGTATCCGCCCTGCCAGGGTCTGACCAGAAGATGGCCCTTTCACATGGCTAACCTCATAGAACCTACTAGCTGTCACTCTAGGCTTGCGTAAGGCTTGCCATAATGGGCACTCAGACTGCTCACGTGTCTGCTCCTCTCTCTCAGCTGCCATCTCGTGCGTCACAGTTAAGCTGTCCAAATGGAGAAACTGTTGGGAGTTTGGGTCAAAGTTTAGAAAAGTAGTGGGAAATGTTGACCCCTCTAAAGGCAGTAATAATAATAACTATCCACCTTATTCTGCTCAGTCTAAACAATGCGCGCTGCCATGACGACGACTCAGGTTGCCTACTTCCGGTTCGTAGCGCTTGACCTGTACTAGCAAGCTCCTCATGTGCTGTTGTTGGTTGTTTTAACAATTCAAAGAAGATTTCAAACTTTTTAGAAACTGAGTGTTTCGAGCATAAGATAAGAAGGAGATAAGAATTTATTTTTTAAAGAGCCGTGAGTCAAAAGAAACGCCTCTTTTCAGTGAGCTGAGTCAAACGAGCCGAAATGTTTACTTTTCACATCACATCGTTTTAAAAATAAAAACAGTACAGTATACAGTAGTCAAAACTTAGAATTTTATTATAATTGTATTTCATATAATATACAATAATGTAATTTTTACTTGTCCATAACAAACCGAACTTGCCTGCTTGCCTAATTATGGGCAAAGTTTTCCGACTTTTTTTCTTATGCTTCAGTTTTAACGCTAACCAATCTAAACGTTTACTTTATTGAATGTGTCTGATACGGAACCGAACGTGGGCATTATCTCCTTCTTATGCGCGAAACACTCAGTTTCTAAAAAGTTTGAAATCTTCTTTGAATTGTTAAAACAACCAACAACAGCACATGAGGAGCTTGAACTCATTCTCTCGCTGCTAGTACAGGGGTGCGTTTCCCGAAAGCATCGTTAGTCAACTATGGTCGCAAGTTCCGTCGTTACCAATAGAGTTCAATGGACATTGCGATGAACTTGCGACCATAGTTGGCCAACGATGCTTTCGGGAAACGCACCCCAGGTCAAGCGCTACGAACCGGAAGTAGGCAACCGGAGTCGTCGTTATGGCAGCGCGCATTGTTTAGAGCAGAATAAGGTGGATAAAGATAACGATAAAGATAACTATATATGCGTGCAGCGTCCACACCAACGACCGATAACGTTTTTTTTATTCTAAGCACGCGCGAAAAGTAGCGAAAATGGATGAGCTGCTGCTGCTTTACGTTACAAAAAAATATCAAAAGAAAAACAGGCGCTTTTGGGTATACGATATCCTTAAAAGACGAGAGGAGTTGGGAGAATCCGTCACTCTGATTAGAGAGTTGTCGTCTTTTGAAGACAAATTTTATTCATATTTTCGAATGAATCAACGACAGTTTCAAGACATCCTGGACATCGTGAAAGAGGACATCAGCAAGAGCCAAACACATTTCAGAAATCCGATCAGCGCCAGAGACCGTTTGGCAGTATGTCTTAGGTATATAGCCGGCCCTATAGTATATAGCCACTGACTAATTAGTATTTCATCCAACAAACTTTTGGTTAAATTTCATAAGGCTACAAGAAAGAAAGAAAGATGAGACAAAGGAGCAACATGTTGGCTATTACAGTAATGCTATTTGCACATAGTAGTTTAAAGGATGATAATAATAGTATTAATAATAATAATAATAATAATAATAGCAGCCTTATATTAAAAGCAGTAGTAGGCTATGAAGTTCATATAGTTTACATACACCTTTCAGAATGTGCAAAATGTTAGTAATTTTAGCAAAATAATAAGAAATATTAAAATATAAAGTTTTTAGCACCAGTCTGATTAAACTGTTTTACATAACAGATGTTTATATATATATATATAAAACAGTTTAATCAGACTGGTGATTTAATCAGACTGGTGACATGAAATGCATTTTTATATACTATATATATAAAAAGATATATCCACAAGACAAAATTATAGCTTGATATTCAAAAGTTGATATTGATACTTGATACTGTGTCATGCGTTATGTGGATGATAGTTTTTGTGATGTTTTTTTTCATGAGTCTCTTGTTTGTCATGATCAGTTACTGCAATGTTCTTCAGAAAATTTCCCCAGGTCCTGCACATTCTTTGGTTTTCCAGCCTCTTCTGCATATTTGAACTCTCCCCGCAATTACATGATTTTGAGATCAAAGGGTGAAAACATTCACTGATGCTTTAAAAAAAAGCTATAATTTTGTGTTGTGGACTATATGTTGTGTGAAACAGTTTCACCAGAGTTGTAAATAAAATGCAAAATTTATTATCCTCTCATTTTGCTAAAATTATTAATATTTTGCAGATTATTTAAGGTGTATGTAAACATTTGACCAACAACTTTAGTTCATAAATTGCCATTGCCATTGTTTTTTTTGTTTTTTTTAGATACTTAGCTACAGGAGATTCATACAAAACAATATACCTAAACTATCGTCTTGGAAAATCAACTGTAGCAACAATAATCAACAAAGGTGTGTGACACAATTTGGAAAAAACTGCAGCCTCAGTACATGCCCATACCAAATGAAGATGCTTGGACAAAAATTGCAGATGGATTTCAGGAGAGATGGCAGTTCCCAAACTGCATTGGAGCTCTGGATGGAAAGCATGTGGTCATCCAGGCGCCATCAAACTCTGGATCCACCTTTTATAATTACAAAGGTGGTTTCTCTATTGTTTTGATGGCCCTGGTTGACCACAGGTATTGCTTTACTATAATAGATGTTGGTGGCCATGGCTCCAACAGTGATGGGGGCATCTTTGCTCAAAGTGCTTTAGGGAAAGCAATAAAAAGTGACAACTTGGCAATCCCTCAACCAAGACCACTGCCTGGATTCTCACAACCAATACCCCATGTGATTGTGGCTGATGAGGCCTTCCCACTGTCACAGAATGTAATGCGCCCCTTCCCTGGAAAGGACCTAGACGAATTTATAATTATAGGCTATCAAGGGCCAGGAGGGTGGTGGAGAACTCATTCGGGATCCTTGCATCCAAGTGGGAGGTGTACCAAAGGAGGATCAAGCTGCAGCCCCAAAATGTGGACAAAGTTATAAAGGCCACTTGTGTCCTGCATAACTACATAATCAAAACACAGACCCATCAAATCAACAGCAAGCAAGAGTGTTTGGCAGAATCCAGTAGCAGTGGAGCTGTACAGAATCTACAGCAGTGTGGAAATCATCCATCAAAGGAAGCATTTCTGATAAGGGAGGCTTACAAGGACTATTTTATGTCCACTACTGGAGCAGTCCCGTGGCAGCAGAATGCTTGCTTTGGAGAGGCTCAATAGGGAATTGAACTGCAGTTAGCAGTAGCACAACTATGTCAGTCTATTTTGTTCATGATATTTATGAAGTAATTTAAAAACACAATGTACTCAACACTACAATTTTATTTGACTAGAATGACTAAAAAAAGCTTACCACATAAATTGACTCATTTATTCCTTAAACAATCACAACATTTAAAGACATTTTATCTGCACATTTTAAAGTTAAGTTGTAACAGTATGTGGAAGACTATAAATATGTGTACTCAAATTCACTGGCTGAAGAGGATCCACTAGCTTCATACATTGACTCCATTTCTGCCATATGGACTAGCTCATGAATCTTAAATTTTAGCTTAGCTTTTGTGTGCTCTGGCATCTTTCTCATGGAGGTAGCCATTGACTTAAAAAATGCATCTAGCTCATCCTCCTGATGCTGTTTCCTGCTGCTCAAATACTCCATTATTGCAGCATCAACTGCAGATGGAGCACAAATGCCACTTCTTTTGGGTGCAGAATTGGATTTATTCCCTGGTTCTGCCCTCTTCTGCCCTTTCGACTCTAGCTGTCTCTCATCTGCATCCTTTTCCTCCTCTGCTTCATCTGGTAGATTACTGGATGTTCTATTAAAACATTTTTATGTGGCCTGCATTAGAATTCATATGAGATTTTAAAATAGTTAGATAATAAATTAACTCATTATGAGTGTAAAGCAAAAGTAAAGTTCTGATTATTGATAATTAACTTACTCCCTGAACTGAAGGTGTGGAATCATAAATTCCAGGATCCCTGCATATTTGTACGGCTTCTGAAATTTAGCTGGGTCTCCACTTTTGGTGGCTGCTTTTTTTCTACTTAGGTGATAGGCATCTCGGATGTTAATCCACTTCTTCCTAGCACTATCCCCTATAAATAAATAATACACACACACACACACACATTTTGAACATAAAATGAGAAAAACGTACTACAATAGCTTTAATGATATTGACTGATGTTATAGATTACATTTTATTATAATTGTTGTTTACAACATGTCATTGAATATGTTTTTGCTGTTCTTATTGCATTTACATGTCTTTGCCAGCAGATGTCCTCAGCCAGCATGCTATGTTCCGAGCGCATCTAAACAGTGAATCTAGCAAGTCTAGTGTAATCGATCTAATCTAACAGTGAATTTAGCTGACGAAGTCAATGATGGGATAAAAACATCGCCTAGTCAACACCTTTATGTATACAACGCCTTTTTCACTGCAACTTCAGCAATGTTGTCAAAACTAGCGCTGGATAGCCTAGCAGCTACCTGAGGTAATTTTGTTACACTATGCTAAACTGCATAATATCTCATCGTTAATACTTCTCACCATTTATTCCCAGGATACGACCGATTGCTTTCCATGTATCCATCTTTTTTAACGTATCCTTGAAAAGGGGGTTTGACTTGTCAAACAGTGGAGGATTTTTTTGTACCTCGACGATTAACTTCTCTGCAATGTCATCTGCCATTTTAAATGCGCGAGACCTTTAAATTAGAATGGATTCTGATTGGCTGTCAGTGTTTTATCGTTTGACAGCTGGAAAAAAATCGTTCTGAAAGTGATCCCAACAATATTGTTCCTCATATCTTTATCGTTATAGCTGTGGTGTGAACTCTGTTATTCTTTAATATGGAGAACGATTTTTAGAATTATATCTTTATCGTTATCTTTATAGTTATCGTCCTTGGTGTGAACGGGCCTTAACTCTGAGTCTGAGTTTTGTTTGACTAACATCTGAATCTGGTAATCGCTGCACTGACCTGAACAACTCTGCCTGTGACGTCGTATGGCACTCGCGCTGCCTGTGACGTCACAGCGACTGGAAAAAAATAGCCGATCGATCGTCGCGAACACATTTAAAGGGACATTCACTCAAAAACAAAAAAAGTCACAATTTAATCACACACACACACACTGTTTAAAAGTAAAAATTATCTCATCTTTTGGACATTCATCTGCATTAAGAGCACTAATCTGTTTATTTTTAAGTTACACATTCTACATTAATTAAAAAATAAAATAAAATGTGTTTTTAATGGTAGGATTATATACAGAAATTAATTATTTATAATTCAGATGAGAATAAAGTTAAAGTGAATTAAAATTTTAAGGAAACAAATATATTGATCTGAAATATAGCAAATTAATTTTAAATTAATTCAGGTACAATTACCAAACATATCAGGGTCTTTTGAATAAAGGGTGGCAGTCTTTCATTATCAACTGTTGTTGTCGATACTGGAGAAGTATTTATTCTCCATTTGAGTGAGATGTTTTTATGTGGCTAATTGAGCAAAGTGCTTCCATATATTTTATTAGTAGTAGTATCAGAGCCCGTCTACGGAGAGTCTGCCCACTCCCTATTAAGTCCTGTTGTACCGAGTTTTGGTTGTAGTTCCACCAGAGTTCCACTGGGGGCGATCGCCCATGAGTGCAAAATGAATGGGAGTCTATGGGGCTAGACGGCTAAATGTGTCTCTTTCACCCGATTGCCGTTGAGAAATCTCAGATTTGATTGTAGGTTTTGCCAGTTCAACATGGGTTATAAGTCGAAAGTTTAATGAACGAGTACTTATGTCCTTTCGATTTCTTACAGGTTGAGTTGTTGTTGCCCATAACACGCTAGCATTCTGCTAATGAACGCTGATTGGTCAGTGAAGGACTGATTACGACCAGAGATGCTGCTTGATGGCATCGTGGCATCCGAAGCGGGACCAGAAACAAACAAAACAAAAGCTCTTCTAGCACGTGTGTTTGCCTGTGTCAGCTGTGTTGTGTGTTTGCCTGTGTCAGCTGTGTTGTGTGTTTACCTGTGTCAGCTGTGTTGTCGATGCCTCGAGAGGAAAGAAAGTGCAGAGCGCGAAACACCAGAGTGACTGAAGGATTGCCGTAAAGCAGTATCTCTGGTCGTACGATGTGTATGACGTCATTGGCACTTTAAAAGACTTTTTAAAGCAAATAAGTGACTCTAAAAAATCTAACACCCAGCAATGTGTAATTTCTTTGCATCTCCTTTCGAATACAACATTCAAATTACTAGACAAAAAAATTATATCCTGAGAAAAGTGGATTTTGAGGGGTATAGCGCCATAGACCTCCATTCATTCTGCACTCGTCCTGTGAGCGCCCTCATGTGGAGCCAGAGTGGAACTGCAACCAGTTCAGAAGCCGGAAGTGTACTGAGAGTGAAACTTCTCGCCTTATTAGACATTCTCTGGTAGTATTCACCTTTTTCCTCACTTCTCCGTGGGGGGCGCCATAGCGGTGAGTGACTTCCGGTAAGATGCTCTCAACTTCCGTTTAGTAATTGTCATCAGCTAGACGACGTTACTCGTGATGGCAAATAGTGGAGGCTCTGGGAGAATTTGTTCCGTTAAAGGCTGTCACAACAGCTACAGAAAGCTAAAAAAAAACTTCTGGATAATGAGTGTTTACGACCACAAGCCAGCAACAAGAGCGGAATGTACATAATCGTTTAAATTCCTCAGGATGCCATCCGACGACGAGGGCAAAAGAAAATGTCTCGCAGCACTTCATTTGAAATTTCCGCCCCGTAACATCCATATTTGCTCATTCCACATTGTGGACAGACAACCAACAACGGAAAATCCATATCCTGAACTTTGGCTTGGATATGATCGTCCATTAAGGAAGAAGAGAAGACGACGAACTTGTCCGGACGAAGGTGAGACTATTCATTAATGTAATTTACAAGGCTAACGTGTGGATCTGCACAATTATCGAAATGTGGCTTATGATATGGATACAGTATTTTCAGTACAAAGTTCTCATGGCGTGACGGTGTGCTTAAACGTCTTTAAGAAACCAGCGTTTCCTTCAGCACTTCCGTATGTTAACTTTTAGCATAAGTGTGTTCATTTAACGAATGACTCTTTAGCATCGGCTCTTTAAATGAACCATTCTGACTCCCACACTCGTGTGTTATAGTGTTTTAATTCAGACTAACGAATCGTTCAAATGAGTCAACTTTACGCTCCACTTTAAGTGTCAATACAGCGCAGTTTAGATATATGATGTTTTTAGTCAAAGAGCAGCTGCAGCAATAAGAGATCTTAAATCTTATCACAGCTTAAATAGCAATGTTTGACAAAATAAAACCTATAGCTTGTTTGCATATGACGTCACGTCACTGCGTTGCCATGGCGCGAAATGCAGATGGAGGGCAGGAAGTGTTGTGCTACATTTAGAAAGCACTATGGACGCTGTGCACAAGCGTAGTAACGAACTTCCGCTGGCGCCAGAAGTCGGCATATCTGTTTCCGGTCTACTTGCGCGTCGCCCAAAATGTCTATTTCGTGCTGCGAAATTGAAGCTCAAATGGCTGTTAATGACTTGAAGCAGAGCAAAGTGGCACACAGCAGTGCTCCTTATACGTACCCATGTTAACAGGTTAGAGCTTTCACACTGCACGCGGTTGCAGTCCGTCGATCCAGCATACAGAAGTGCAGAGATCGTTTCCGCACCGAGTCTATTTTTGCTGTGCTGCAAACGCTGAATTAAAGTGACAGCGCATGTTTCGTGGTCAAAATGAACAAAGATTGACCTGAAAATGTAGTAATTTCACTATGAATGCGTTTAATTCAAATTTAAATGGAAAAGAAAAGGCATAAGAGTCGGCTGTTCTTGTCAATTTACAGTTAAATATTTGACCACTTGCTTGAGCAACTTAATATAAGTAATCATTGAAATTCATGTGGCAATGCCAATTGTCTGTTTAATACATAGGCTGTAAAAAGGTTTAATACAATAAATATGTGAATATAGCTTTTATTTGAGAGGATTTTGATTTCATATGGAAAGATATGCGTGGATTGATGCTCTCGGTTTCATTAATTAGTGGTTAATTAGAAATAATAAAAATTTTATATATACCTTTTAAAAAGAGGTCATCTTAATCTTGTTGTGTAGGCTTTTAATTACCTACACTGTGGTGTTTGAATTATGCAAATAGACCAAGGAATGAGGAAGTTATGATATTTTGAAGTGTTTGGTCAAGCGGAAGAGGTCACAGTTTTTCATTGTTTTGTTTTAATTAGGTACACAAATGACCCCCAATTTCCGAATTTAAAAATTCCATAACTTTCTTAATAATTATCCGATTTTAATCATTTAAAAAACATTTTAAAGGTATTTTTATTATCTATCATAGGTTATGATTATATATGAATTTCCTAGTATTGATTTTTTTTGTCACATACCTAAGTAATGCATGGAATAATAGGCCTATGTTGTTTAAATTGTGTTTAAACGTGCATGCGTCCATTAAAGAGTGTATATGTGTACAAAGAGAATCGCAATGCTTACAAAACTTTTTTTTTTAAAAGTTGCAGCGTAACTTCTGGATTTTAAATAAAAATAGTAAGTGTTTGTGGTACAGCCGTGAATCAGTTATTCACTGCAAACGCATCATAGGCCTATGTGAAGCACTATAGCGCGTGCTGCTCCTGCACCGCACACACACTGCACACGGAGTATGTGTGAAACGGCCGTTAGATCCACCTCTACAGTTCTTAGAAACTCAGATGTGTCACGCACATAGTATCTCTTTATTTCGTACTACAGCAGCACTCATCTTGTTTGTTTATAGCGGATGCCGATGAAGACAGTCGTAAACCAGAAACTGATATGCCAACTTCTGACAATAGCGGAAGTTCGTTGCGACGCTTGTGCACGTAGCCCATAACAAACTCAAAATGCCTATGTTTTGCGTCGTTTATGGTTGCTCAAATCGATCAAACTTTTCAATTTTGCTTATAGTTTCTATAATTAGCAAAGAGCATTTGTGTTAAATAGGAATACATTGTAATAATGTTAATCAAGCTGACTAAATCACACGACTGTACAGCAGTTCACATGCACTCACAATAAAAATACAATATAATTTAAAACAAAGACAAGCTCATTATACAAAGGAAATAATATTACATATCTAGACAAATTGGGTTGCTTATAGTTAAAAGAATGTCATGAACGATTTAGGCTAGATGTACTGATTGCATTAGTGCGTGATATTGAAGAGCTGACAGGACAGGAAAGTTCGTGTTTCTGAGTTTTATATTCGGACATATACCGTGACAACATCTCATCTGACAGAGGACTGTGCGGCGCTGCTGACTGCGTTATTTATATATGAATATAAAAAAAATTGCTGTGAGATTGTTTGCTGTTGCGCGCAAATCCTGGAGAAATCTAGGATAGGCTGAAATCACTCACGTGGAGCGTCTCTGTGTGAGAGATTTCAACAATCACCAGTCAAAGACAGCAGCAAAGCCAAAGCACAATGAAATAAGGCAACTTATGATTTCGGAGGTTTACAATAGGCTATTGTCCGGTTTCATATTTGTCAGTCAAAATTTCAAAATACATTCGGGACTTTGAAGCCCCGGCCAAATCGGCTGGCCGCCTACTCTGCTTGCAAACCTACGTCTGCGGTCGGGAGGAGCCGAATCGGAAAATGCCCGTGTGTGCAGTGATCACTTCGTCAAAGGTGAGTTAATACAACTTATGTGGCTAGTATGTTTGTGTAACGTACCAGTTTCCGAACTTGGTAAAGTCAAAGTAATTGTTTCTTCTTTTCTTTGGGTTTGTAAGTTACCCCTGTAACTGAAGACAAACGTAACGTTACAGGCAAATCTTTTAATTCAGTTGAAAAATCGCTCCTCTTCATAACGTAAAGATCACGTCCAACATATGTTCCGATTTTTTTGTTATATTTTTATCTTGTAATAGCGTCTAAAGTAGTACAGTATGGACTTTCCTCCATCTCGTCCATTCCGCTCTTCAGTTCCTGCCCTCCATCTGAATTTTGCGCGTCATCACAATCACGTGACTGCAAACCACCTATTAGTGATCGTTTATAAGCTCATTACAGAATGTGGGAAAAACTCAGCATTTGGTCCTACATACATGCCATTTAAAAGTGTATTAGTGCTAAACTAAAATGCTGCATGATTATATTCTAAAATATATTATTTTATTGATTGACTAACTTTTTTTATTTTATAACAATTTTCAAAAAATCATTTGAAATATAACATGATGACCCAGCTAATCATAGATTGAAATGGTTTGTCTGTTTAAAGGAGCTGGTGTTTACCAAGATCACACTGAAAATGATGAAGGGAGGCCTGGAGAAGAGAGTCTTGCATCGGTCCCCACGCCTGTACATCTATAAACTCTGCCTCCGTTGGTACACAATGGGAAGACCACATCTTCGAGGAGCATTGTTATATCAAGAGACACAGTGTAACTTATGTAAACCAGTCAACACAGTGCGATACAGTCGAGCCTCTTACTCTGATGAACGACTCTGACTCAAATCTGTACACCGGGCTCCCACTCCACACATTTCATACCCTTGTAGCTGTTCTGCGTCCCCATGCGAATGAGGCATACCAGACTGAAGTTGAACAGCAGATCTTGCTCACACTAATGAAGCTGAAAGTAAACCTTTTGATAGAAGACCTAGCCATTCGATTTTGTATATCAGTGAGTCAAGTGAGCAGGATCATTTCTTTTTGGATTGACACCATGGCTGTAGTCTTGAAGGACCTGATACCATGGCTCCCCAAAGAAACAATAAGGGCCACAACACCAGAGGTGTTTAAGCAACATTATCATAATGTTACCTGTATCTTAGACTGCAGTGAAAGTGAAATCCAAAAACCAAGGAACCTTGACTCGAGGTCTGAATCGTACAGCCAGTACTATGCATGCAACACTATCAAATAGTGACTTAGTGGCTATTGCACCTTGTGGTCTAGTAATGTTCGTATCAGCAGCATATAGGGGGCCGCTGTAGCGACACATTTATCACATGTGACTCTGGCATTCTTGAAAACCTCAAACCGGGTGATGAAGTGATGGCGGATAGGGTTTTTTTGATAAGAGACTTATTGTATGAAAGACAAGTCAACTTGATAATTCCTCACTTCGCCAACCAAACACAGCTGACAGAAGAAGAAGTCACGTGCAGTCGCAGGATTGCAAATGTAAGGATACATGTTGAACGTGCAATTAGGAGACTGAAAGTATACAAGGTTTTGTCACAAACCTTGCCTATCACCCTGTTTTGGCAAAAAACTATAATTAAACAATCATCATCACTGCATAAGAGACACCAAGAATCAAATTGTATTTTAAAAGATATTTATTCTCCTCCATGAGGCTTAGTCACAAAATAACAGCAGCTACCCCGTGACGTGAGCAAGACCTGACCCCCAGCCCAGGAAATTCCCTTCTTATACTAATTCTTCAAGGTCTTTCCTCTGTAGTTTTCCACTCACCCAGCATGGCCAAATCTAGCTGAACCATTTGTCTTACTGTGTGTGTCTTGCTTACGCCAGGTGCACAAACATACATATATCCTGTTTACATTCCACAATATAGACATGTGACACATTAGTTTGTAATATATGTTGAAGATCAATGGAAATCAAATTTTTACATTACAACATCATCATGTAAACTGAATTTGATCTTTTGTTTAAGTACATTAAGGCACTTTTAGCGTTTTCGAATGTCCCGCTGTTTCAGTGATTGAAAAACGCCAGCAGATTCTGTCTATGGATCGCAAGTGCCCCAAAATTTGCATTTCGCTCACATATTTTTGCTTTTATTCTTTGAAATGTAAAATTGACAAGGCCTGTGCTGCATTTCATATCACACCTTTAGTACGGTATAGGGGAGGTTTGAAAGTCTCACATTTGTTTTTAGTCACATGGTCAAGGACGGGATAAAAGAATATTGTAACTGGGCTTTTTCCTCTTTTTCTCTGAGACTCTGCTCTTCCTCTCTTTGCTTTCCTGGACAACTGTGTTAAAGCCATAGGCCAGACTCAAGTCTTCTATGACATCTATCTTTCCCTTTATAAACTTTTTAAGTTCTATCGCTATTTTAACTGCACTTATTTCCATCGTTGGTATAAGAAGTAGTGTATTAGACAAGAAATGTACAGTTTTAAGGATTCTTTAGTCATTCGGCAAAACCACTGTAGAGAAACCACCCTTACACACTATATTTAAGACTGCTTATTTTAGTGTATTTTAAACAGTGCTGGGATCTTCTTTAAGCCCTTCAACATACCACATACACTACTAGATTATAAATAGTTTCAACATCCATTTTGACTGATAATAATAATAATAATAATAATAATAATAATAATGACATTCAATGGCCCTTTAAAATGAGCGTTTCTTTCCTTTCATTCTCTGATGTTCTTTCCGTTTGTAACTGTTGGCTGTAATAGCATCATTTCCTCATCTTTTCGTCCTCTTCTTGTTCTGTCTTCGGACAACATTCTCTATCGGAAGGCAATAGATGTGCATCGGTATGTTCTTATAGTAGCTCGTCACCCAGGGCCTAGAAAGAAACAGAGAATAAATCAGCAGAAATGTGTTGTTTTCAGGGATCATGGGAAAGAGCACTTAAGTGTGCTTCATCAAGGCCCTGTATAAATGGACACGTTCACATAATGTCAATTTAGGTCATGATGGTGTATGACTCTTTTATGATGGTATATGGTATTAAACCCCTTAAACCACAGCAAACTATTCATTAGGACATGAAAGCTTTTCGATGTTGTACGTGTTTTGGAGAGAATAAGTTCATACTTCGCTGTTCGCTGGTTGAGGCTGAGGAATGACAGACTTCTCCAGCGGATCCGGTTCTCTTCTTGTCTAACTTGGTTCAGCTCCTGTTGTCTCTTCTCCTCTCTTCGAATGCTTTCCTTCAGGTCCTGTTCTATACGGGCCAACTACACAACACAACCATTCAACAATATCTTAATGTCTCTTTATGAGATCAAGAGTTCAGTGAAAATAAAGAGTTTATAACAAATGTTCTTAGTGCTATACAACTGTAATTTTTACTTCCTGGTAAAATTATACTTTATTACTTTATTAATGTTGGCGCGCATTTACCGCTTCTAGCAAACATCTTTGGTCTTCTGCTTTTGTTTGCTGCTCATACGGTGTAACTGCAGATGGTTCTTCTGTCTTCTGAACGTAATGAGAGCTCTCCGGTGGAAATAAACACGATGACCTGTAAGAAAATGAAGATGTGTATCGCACAAACTATAATAGCTGAATCACCACAGGATTAGTTTTTTGTTCCACCACAATTATCACAATGTTAAAAGTTTTACTATTATAATGAAGTATAATTTTCATCATAATTGTCCTGCTAAGCATCAGAATAGGGGTATCAGTATAAATTGTGTAAGATAATATCACGTCACGGTCGGTGGTTGTAGATAGGCACACAGCGATGAAGATGAAGGTCAAAGTAAAGGCTTTAATAGATAATCCAACAGGCAATCACAGACAAACTGAGCAACCACACGTATAATCCGAACAATAAAACACAAATAAAACATAACTTAAGTACACGTGATAATGAGGATAATTAATGCACTGCTGAACATAATGAGTAACCAAGACAACAAACGACTAACTCTGTGAAGAAACACAAAAAGTCCAAACCAACAGAACCGTGACAGCTTTATTGTTATTTTACAGGTACGAGCCAAATGTGTTCAGGTATATTTAATGTGTTCAGGTGTATTTTGCAGGTATATTTAATGCGTTTAGTTGTTTGATTGCACCAGAAATATCAATGACTTTGTGTGTCAAACTGCTCTAAAACCAGAAGCTCTTCAGCTGGACCCGTCTGTCTGTCTGTCAGGCTTCAGGCTCATTTCCACTCATTTTCAAACCCATCTTCAAATTACTATTGTTTTTTAAAACAAATTTTAGCCTTTCAAACAAGTCTTTGTCAAATTCAAAGTATGTCTTGACAAGCTCTTATCATAAAAAAATAAAAATGTTGATTCATATATCTGTCACATATGGGTGGTTGCAATGAGAGCACAACGACAGACATAAAAAAGTTTTTAATATTAAATCAAAAAGGGAATACGTAGAAGAATAAATAAAAGGAATAATATAAAAATCATCCACATAATAGAAAGACGACATGGAACAGTGAACAGAGGAAACTAAGGGTATAAATACACATAGATAACTAAATGAACAACAGGTGAACATAATCAACTGAGAAACAAACTAGCAAACAGAACTCAGGAAAAGCAGCACGGGGAACACAAGGAAAACCAAACCAAAACAGAACGAGACCGTTACAACATAATCTTATCTTCTTAAAACAAAAATATGTCACTATGTAATTGAATGTAGCCCATCTGTGAAGATAAATAAACCACTCAAATACTCACCGTTTCAATAATATACAATACACAAGACAAACAATATATATGTTAAAATAATTTTAGTGTGGAAAATTTTTTTATAGAATTGTGCAATTTTGTTGCCATGACAACAAAACAGCTAAACACACACACACACACACACACAAAAACAATAACAACTTTACAGTTGTTTTAATTAAATCTTTGTTGTCAATAATCAAAAATTATTGTGATCGTTTTTTAAAATTATATGCTTCACATTTCTGCTCTATAATCCTCCAAAAATGTCCCCATTCACCCCAGACTGCAACATAGTGTCGGCCCAGATCCTGGCCACATCCGGTACATGGATTCAATGCGTGCCAGATGTGGGCCGGATCTGGGCCGACAGTATGTTGCTGTCTGGGACATCTACACCAAAAACATTAAAGCCAAAACAGACTATCAGCAGTCCTGAAAAAACTAACCAAAGAATGATTTTTTTAACTGAAAATAAATGTTTATTGATCCTTGGTGCTGCATAAAACCCTGACAGAGGACGAGAAGGAAATAACCGCTTTACCTCTGTTCTGTTTGCTCCATCTGCTCATCTGTGCAGAAATCTGGCTCCATGTTCTTATCTAAAGTGCTCTGGCAAACAAAGAAACTGAAATCAACTTTGATTTAAATGCATGTCGTCTCAAATTTAGGATTATTGCTGTTTTTAAATGGGTTAAAAAAGGAAAACGATTTAGTCTCAGTTGAAAATATATCTTTTTAACTTAGCTTTTAGTTAAGGGTTCATTGAAGTAATAACTTATTTTTATTTCGTTTTCTCTCTCTTCTATACTGATCTCACTATACAGTTGTGAGAGGGTGTATGTCTAAGAGTGTGTAGTCATGCCTTCATAGGTATGGTAAATGTTTTTACACATGTATGTTTTAATTATAACTGTGAAGCACTTTGGGCAACAACGTTGTTATTAAATATGCTATATAAATAAATAAAAGTTGAAGTCGAAGTAGTCTGTAAACACTATGAAGCCTGTCATGAGGGAACCTGACACCAGTGTAACTCCACCTGACTGCAGGTTATTTACCACGTCCTCCCTCTCAGGTGTGCATAAAGAGTGCATTATCTGTGGGCATGTACATTAATGATTGTAATGTTTGATCATCTCTGATTGACAGGTGTCATGTGTTCGGTTCATTAAATAACATCAGTGAAATTCTGTTTTTTTTAGAGACCTGCACATTAATATTTATCCGGACTTGTTTAGATTGCATTTGCAAGCAGATGTAAAGCACTCAGAGGAATGAAATGTTGCAATTTTATAAATGTATTTGTGCACATCAATCTAATTAGGAGTATTTGTAAAAGACACTTACCTGATTTTGAGTGTCCATCCCGTGAGCTGCAGCTCTCTGACCTGCTTGTCTTTCCTCTTACTCGCTGTGCACCTTTATCTTCCACTCAGCATTGTTCTTCAATAATGCAGCACTTCTATGGTTTCTCCTTCCGTGACTTCACGTTTCCTTTGGTGTGATCATACTCCTCCCATCAGTCTTCACATCTAATTAGATTCTTTAAGTGTTGCTGTCTTCATGCATTAATAAGTCATATAGACTAGCAAATTAATGTGCACATTGTGCAGAGCCTGAGTGTTATTTAACATACTGTATTTTGTTACATGTTCAAAACCTGTTCATTCATTTAAATGTATATTTTAGATAGAACAACATACGGTGCAGAACATCAACATATTTCCCATATTTTAGAAGAGCAAACAATTTTCAAATAATTTGATTAGATCACAAACTATTTAAATGATGAAAGTTCTCAGGTTTTACTACAGAGGGTTTTCATACATTTTGGTTTCAACAAGCAGAAATTACAAGTGTGCTTAAGTGTATTGAATGTGTTTATTTCTTAAAAGTATATTTTAAAAAACTGTATTTGTGGACTGTACTTTTTGTGCTTTATAGCACACCTATTTTAGTGCGGTCACACTTTATTTGACAGTGTCCTTGTTACACGTTAAATGTAGTTACTATAGTAATAACAGTAAATTATGCATAATTACATGCAACCCTAAACCAAACCCTAATCTTAACCATAACCCTATAGTAAGTACATGTTGTTAATTAATATTACTCAGTACTTGCATGTATAATTACACTGTAATAAGGACACATTAAAATAATGTGTAACATTGATTTCATAACATTCTATATTACATTTGACTACAGTTCAGTTACAATGTTAAACCTTTTGTGTATGTTTTGTACTTTGAGGGTCGAGGGATAGCAGATTTACAGTGGCAGAGGAGGATCTACAAGTCTTCCCTGAGTCCAGCTAAGCAGTTTAATAAAACTGCTGCACTAAGATCCATATCTCAACTCTCTCCCTGTCTGGACAGAACAGAATAACCAACCGAGAATAAAATATGTTGAAACTCGTGAGTATTTGGAGCTGGCATGCGTGGTGGACTATCCAAAGGACTCCCTCTGTGATGGTCCTCGAGGGTCCTTCTGCAGCTTTATTGAATGGGTACTTTTCAACTGCAGTTCCCCCTTCACAATAGGTGAGGATCCAGATCCTGAGCTTGTGTATATGCCCGGCATGGACCCCAAGCCAATGCATATGCCTTCCACGGACTTATATTAAGTTAGCACTTATTGACCTGAATACCCTGGAGTGAACTCCCACCCATACTCCCACCCAAGACTCTGGGGTCTTTCCTTCCCTAGTGGTGCCACTCGCTCATTGGAAGATCTTCCTCCTCCGCTGGTTCCATCCAGTTCCCTGGCTCCCCTTCGTCCTCCTGATCCGCCAGCTCTCCTCAGCCCTCCGACGCAAACACAGTCTCTTGGTCACACTGATCCACCATTGTTTTCGGAGTAGTGGCCTCAGAATTTTGAACCGTTGGCTCCACCTCAAATTTACAAGCCCAGGGGTGCTTCTCAATTCTTATTTGTGCATCCTCGTTTCCTTTCCTCATTTCCTTTCCCCACGTCTCAGCTCCACCTCCTGTAGGATGCGAGGGGAAGGCTGCAAGGAACAGAAAATGAGGACGGAGGAATCGAAGGAAAGATTATTTGTATATTGGAATATTCTTGATCACTCGAGCGTCACTTCACTGCGTCATCAGCTGCGCTCAAAGGATCTGCCCTTATGTTGTTAAAGTTTGGTTATTTAAGAAATTAATAAAAAATCAAGAAAAAGCAAGATGCCCTGTTGATATATGTGTGTTATATGATTTATTTAAACTACAAAGGTAAAGCATAAATTTAAATTATTGTGACAGATGTGAAGGGGGAGGAGAATTCATATGTGCGTCAGGTTTCTCGTCAAGAAAGACTTCCGCATAGGATACACTACACCTGTGCATCCTCGCTCACCGCTACTCCGAAGCTTCCTCACTCATCGTTCCTCGCGGTGCAATTAGAGAACTGAGATGTCCTTCAAGATGGCTGAGCTTGATTGGTTTCCATGTCATAAGATTCCAGGTTTCTCAGTCCTCGTATAATCCAACTCCACCTTGGCGCTCTGATCCAGCGGTGTCACCGTTGTTCTCCAGTCCTCCAGTTCCGCCTTGGTCTCCAGTCTCCCAGACTCACCTGTGTCTAGTTTAGTTTATCAGTATCCTGTGCACTTATACTCCAGAGTTTGTTCTGTTCATGGTCAACTATTGTCTTAGTTGGGTTTGTTGGTGCCATTGAAATGATCTTGTTTATTTAATAAAACTGCTGCATTAAGATTCATGTCTCAGTTCTCTCCTGCCTGGATGTAACAAAACCTATAGCGTTTTGTTGTATAGCGCTAACAAAAGCAAACATGAGATAAAAACGTATGTGCCGAAGCAACCATGTAGCTTGCTTGTACAAGTCTTTGAGCTCTTTTATCATGGCTGGTCCTCAGGGGGCGTCCAGCTAACGCTGCCGCTGCCAAAGGAGATTCATTCAGAATTAGTGGTATCTCATATTGTCTGGCTAATTCCTTAACAATAAAACTGCCTGCTACTCCTGAGTCGAGCTGGGCCGTAGTAATGATGGTGTTTATAATAATGTATAATACCATCACTAATAATTTGTGCAAACACTTCTTTTTTTCTGCACATCGACAACATCCCTGAACTTGCTGTTGTAATTCTTCTCCTCCTCATCCTACACAATAGTAATTTCACATGTCTTAACATGTTCTGTGAGGATTTAAGGTAGAAGTGTCCATACTTTGCCACCTGCTTTTGGCATGCTGCTGAATGAGGATATTTGGACTGTTGTCTAGCTCTTTAACTGGGGCTATATAACAACTTTTACAAATATTTGGAGTGTTTTATCCATATATCCATAATTTTATAGTGCCAGGAAGGAGAGCTTCCATCTAGACGGTCCTCCTAAATAACAGTGCTGTAGTAAAAAAACCAACAAAATGGAAGGCCTCAAAACATAAACGGCAATTGTGTCAAATATATTGGTGACCATGAGACAGGACTCAGCACACAAGTAATGATTCAATGCACAAGCATGTGTATGTGCATGGGGCTGAAATAATATTGTTTCTAATTAAAGCCAATTCAATTTCTAGCTGTGGCCCAATTCATTTATCAACCTAAAGGCCAGATTTACTATACAGGGCAAATTAGTGTATGAACATAATTCCAGCTGTTAGTTAATCTGACCCTATATTTTCTGAACAATTTGACAAATCAAAACTCTTTAGATAACAGTTCACCTACACCAACTATGAAAACATCATATCACTATGAAAGACGACCTAGCCAATGAGTATTAGCAACTGCACATTTCCCGCTCCAACCATACAATCTGTAACAGTGTTATTACTTAGATGTTGTCCTGAAACAGCTCTAAAAGAGCACTAAACCCTTTCATAAAACTGATCCCTGTCACATTAAAAACAAGAAGCATTACATTTGGCATATATTTTTACAAGAACAACTAAACTAAGTTTAGTATAGCTGCAATAATTTAAAGATTTCAATTTAGATTTTTTTGTTTCCAAATGTTTTTCTTATTGAATTATGCATTTTGCCATTGTACTTGGTTTTTATACAGTGGAGAATATAATTATTTGATCTCCTGCTGATTTTGTAAGTTTGCCCACTTACAAAGAAATAAAGGGTCAATAATTGTATGGTAGGTTCATTTTAATGGATAGAGACAGAATATCAACCAAAAAAATCCAAGAAAAAACAAACAAACATTATATATACACATTATAAATTGATCTGCATTTCAGTGAGTGAAATAAGTATTTGATCCCAGGCAAAACAAAATGTAGTACTTGCTGGAGAAACCCTTGTTGGCAAGCACAGAGGAAAGATGTTTCTTGTAGATGTTTCTCACCAGGTTTGCACACATTTTAGGAGGGATTTTGGTCCATTCCTCTTGGCTGTCGCAAAATCTTGCATTAAGATCTGGAGACTGGCTAGGCCACTCCAAGACCTTAATGTGCTACTTGAGCAACTCCTTTGTTGCCTTGGCGGTATGTCCCATCCACGACCCATCTTCAGTGTTCTGGCTGAGGGAAGGAGGTTCTCGTCCAAGATTTTGCGGTACATCAGCCCCTCAATATGGTGAAGTCATCCTGTACCCTTAAAACAGTAACAGCCCCAGAGCATAATGTTTCCACCTCCGTGCTTGACTGTAGGGATGGTGTTCTTGGGGTCATGGGCATTTCTCTTCCTCCAAACACGACAAGTTGAGTTGATGCCAAAGAGCTCAATTTTGGTCTCATCTGACCAAAGCACTTTCTCCCAAGCCTTCTCTGAATCATTAGATGTTCATTGACAAACTTCAGATGGGCTTGTACATGTGCAGGGGGACCTTGCAGTCCATTGCGGCGTAGTGTGTTACCAATGGTTTGCTTGGTGACTGTTGTCCCAACCGCCTTGAGATCATTAACAAGCTCCTCCCGTGTAGTTCTGGGCTGATCCCTCACTTTTCTCATGATCATCCTTACCCCATGAGGCAAGATCTTGTATGAAGCTCCAGACAGAGAGCGATTGATGGATATTTTGTATTTCTTCCATTTCCGAATAATGGCACCAACAGTTGTCTCCTTCTCACCAAGCTTCTTGCTGATGGTCTTGCAGCCCATTCCAGTCTTGTGTGGGTCTCCAATATTGTCCTGATGTCCTTTGACAGCTCTTTGGTCTTGCCCATGGAGGTGAAGAGGTTGGAATGGAAGATACAGAATCTGTGGACAGGTGTCTTTTATACACATAACAAGCTGACATTAGGAGTACTTTAAATTATAGTGACAGGACTAATCTGTGTTTCACATGGGCCAGCATAAGTGTATGTAATACAGTGAGCTTGATATTTAATTGTGGAACTTTCCTTACCACTTTCAAATAATGTGCATAAATGTGAATCTCTGAAAATTATTAAGTCATGCACAGATCCTGGCCATTTTGCTTTCACATTTGTGATATGGAAGATTTTAGTCAAATGCCTTTTTTTATTTGATATAATCTGGAATATTAAGAATCACAATAGTAACTGGGCTGCACATTTACATTGTGAACCCCCTTTCTGTTCACATAATCCCCTTCATTGAGGCCTTGATGGCAGCCTAGTCTATGATACCAATCACGTTAGTTAAAGGGATACTCCACTTTAAAATGAAAATTCTGTCATCATATACTCACCCTCATGTTGTTCCAAACCTGTATGAATTTCTTTCTTCTGCTGAACAGAAAGGAAGATATTTAGAAGAATGTCAGTAACCAGACAGTTTCTGGTCTCATTGACTTCCATAGTATATGATGACAGAATTTTCATTTTAAAGTGGATTATCCCTTTAAGCCTGAGTGACATATAGGCTACTGTAATCGGCATGGTCATGATTGCATGGTCCTCATAAAAAATTATGATAGCCTAAAAAAAAAATACTGCTTTAAAAAAATTTTTTTTACAACATTGGGTCTTAAGCTGCTTGGAAATGCCACAAAAAAATTAAAACTGTTTTTTAAACCTAAAAGCGCCAGGTAAACCTAATGACACGACAGACAGCACTTTCCATCAAGTTCTCCGCATCTCCAATAGTGTAAAGGAAAGAGCCACTCGCAAATAATCTTAGGGCAATGCAAACAGTTTGTGCTGTAGTTAAAGCCCGACTCCGACAAGTCGAAAATAAATGTGCGTTTCCAACAAATTAATAATGTAAACGACAATCTCACGAGTCACAAGAAAGAAAGAAAAAAATCTCAGAAAGTGCTGCGCTGGACTTCCCGTATCAGCTTATGAGCCGCAGTCTAATCCTGTTTACATGAAATAAGCCTGCTCCCGAGCAGGTTTAAGATTGCACACCTGTTGCTATGACAGCAAGTCCAGGATGAGCTTCGAAGAACCAAACAATCCAAGATCAAGCCAAATCGTCAACAATCAAATCCAGCTAACCGAGTTAGCGACGGGCCCCCGGTGTGTGTTGTTAATTATCCTTGTTTGCACGTGCAAGTTTTCAAGTTCCTCTGTTTCTGTTCATTGCTTAAGGTCTCGTCTGTGTCTAGTTTTTCATACCTGTCAATTAAAGAGTCTGGATTCTGATTGGTTGAATTCATTGTTTTTTATTGTATCGGCCAAATTATAATTTTATTGATATTGCCAATTAGCACAGTCTGAAGTAATGCAGTATGTTCATGTTGTACGTTTTTTTTCCAAGTAGGATGAATGTCACAAAAACTTCCTTATTAGCTCATTGTTTAGAAGCATGAGCTGCACTGTAACAATTTCATGAACAATATCTTGTAAATAGTTTTTCTCATTACTCTAATACAGTTATTCAATTAGTTCACAATTGTTTACACAATTAAAATTAAGTTTAAATTAAAAGTAATATAACAAATACTAAATACTACCATGATGTATTAATATTTGACTTTTAATATTTGATCATTAAAGGTATGTGTAAATGTCATGAAAATAATGCCACAATGCAAAAATAAAGTAGGCCTACTAGTCCCAAACATTAATTTAGGCGAAATATACTTTCTTGTCATATGTCACATGTCATATTACTATGGTTGTGTTGAGAATATCTTTATTGATATAATGCTGCATAGGCAAAAACCTGTATACTAGAAAAATCTAAATCTGAAAATGCGTAAACATACAGTTCTTATTTAGATAGGATGGCCCATCTTCAAGTGATTATTTCAATCAGAGATTCAGCTCTCTCAGTCCAAGGTTGTGTCGTCTCGCCCCCGGGCAGTTGCTTGCCATGGGTGGGGCTCTGGGGGCAGTTTGGATGGGTGGTGGAGTGAGAACATGTATTGACCCAAAAGGTCTGGAGGTTTCTTGTTGAACAGCCTGGAGAACGACATAGAAAAAAAAAAAAGAAAGAAAGGGAAAAAAAAGAGAAAAATAAAAATAAAAATCACAAACTGGTCTTTCACTGATTCTGATGCTTTTTGCTCAGACTTTTTGGAATTCTCTTTGAAACTCTTTGTAAAGTTAGTTACACTACAAGCTATTATTAAACAGAAACTAACAACGCTGGACAAGTTGACTATTTTTTGGATAACTTTAGTTAGCTTTGAGCTCATCTGCGAGCTTTGAAATACTTAGCAAAACAAACTTTTAGCAGACGTTATGTCAGAACAACTGACAAATTGGCATCTCACCTGAGAGCCCAATCATCTTCAAGTGTAAACTAAATGATCCAATGCACATTGCATGCGAGATTTGCATTGCATGCTCCACCCCACAGCGTGGGTATAAATAGTTAGGAGGGAGTCAACACCGGCAGGGATGGCAGAGTGGACTCTGCCAAGGGAAAGACACAGTCTCGCTGACAGGGGAGCCGTACAATGGAAGAATACACATATGGGATCACCGTAGGGATCACAACATATGGGCGCCTAGCATGGGGTCAACCAATAGGCTAAGATTTAGCCGTCTCGCACCCCTTAGGAACCTGATGATCAGGTTGTGCTTTTCTAGATTTACCATCTACTGGATACTGATGTGCGGCAATCACGGCAACATACACTTTCAGGGTGGAGGGAGACAGCCTACGCTCCAGTCCTTCCTGCAGGAAGGAAAACACAGCTCTGATTGAGCATCTCCGTGGGGTCTTCCCGGTGAGAAGAGGGGTCTCTTGCCGAAGTGATGGTGTTTACCACCACCTTGGGTTGATCACCTAAGTCCTCTGCATCCCATCTAAAGACCAAATGTGGAGATTCCAGAGGTCTGGATGCGGGTGCCAAAGGGTCCCCCATCTCTGAGAAAGCAGGTCCTTCCTCAGAGGAATGAGCCAGGGAGGGGCTGTCGCGAGGAGCATGAGTTCTGAAAACCAGGTCCGGTTGGGCCAATACGGGGCAACTAACAAGACCTGCTCCTTATCCTCCCTAACTTTGCTGAGTGTCTGTGCAAGGAGGCTCACTGGGGGAAATGCATATTTGCATAGCCAGCTGTGTACCAGCATGTTTGTGCCGAGGGTCTCCTCGGTAAGGGAGTAAACCTACTGGCAGTGGGACGTGTCCGGAGAGGCAAACAGGTCTACCTATGTGGAAGCATCTCCAGATCAGCTGGACCGCCTGGGGATGGAGTCTCCACTCTCCCGGTAGCTCCTGCTGTTGTGAGAGCTTGTCCGCTGCACGATTGAGCAAGCCTGGAATATAAATGACACGAAGCAACCTCAGATGCTTCTGACATCATAGGAGAAGATGGTGGGCGAGTTGCCACATGCGACTAGAGCGTAGACCACCTTGACGGTTGATGTACGCAATGGCCGCAGTGCTGTCCATTTGGACCAGTACGTGCTTGCCTCGTAACAGTGATTGGAAGCGGCCCAGCGCAAGTTGTACTGCAAGCAACTCGAGGCAACAGGCCGGAGTGATTGTCACCCGGTGCGTGCTGCGTTGCCACGCCAATCTCGGGACTCGGCCGTGAAGCCAGTGGTGTAGCAGCCTCATATGAAGCAATCCGAGTGGCGTTAATGCGGCTGCCATATGCCCCAAGAGCCTCGGAAATAGATTCAGTGTGGCCGCTGTCCCTCTCCTTGAGTGAATTCAAGCAGTTCAACACCAAGCGAACACATTCCTCTGCGAGGCGTGCTGTGAGACCAACTCCAACTGTCCAACTCCATACCAAGAACAGAGATCCTCTGCATGGGGGAGCTTGCTCTTTTCCCAGTTGACCCGAAGCCCCAGCTGGCTGAGGTGTCTGAGCACCACGCCCCTGTGTTCACACAACTGCTCTCATGACTGGACCAGTATAAGTCAGTCATTGACATAGATTAGAAAGCTCACGCCGTGTTCTCTCAGGGGAACAAGGGCCTGGCCTGGGCTGGGAAGCACTAGCCAGGCCTCCAGAGACCATACAATGCAGTGGGGCAGCGAGGTGGAGCACAGGGCTAGGGTCCCGGAGTGGGGTCTGAGCACGCGTTGCAACACTTATCTGGCTCCACGTTTCGGTAGGGGGTGTGTACGAAGGCATTGCGTCCTTGAACTGCAACGAGCTGCTGGCTGGCGATAGAAGAGTGTATAAGAGTGGCAAGGCATAGCATAGCACATTGCCATCTGCGCCCTCTTGGGACTCAGAGATAGAGAAACCGCAGGGGAATGGACTACCTTGGCGATGAGCAGACTGAGGGGCAGCTCACAAAGGCCTGGTAGCACTTCAGAGCAGGCTCTTGACTGATCAGCCTGCTTCTGGACTGCCGAGAACTGCTGGGCACACTCCTCAAAAGCATAGCCGAAAAGGCCACCTTGTGTGATGGGAGCTTCGAGAAAGCTCCCAGACAACAGCCACAAAGCTCAGAATGAGATTGAGCACGCAGCAGCCCAGGAAAGCATGGCTGTCAACTCTGAATCTGATTCAGCATGAACACACCATTACAGTGGGAAGCTCAGCACCATCTTCATTTCCAGATTTTTAAATTGTGTATCCAATTACAGCTGCATTTTTGTTTTTTGAGATATGTCCCACCCAACTTCCTGTTTCAAAAGGAAATACGTCAGGTGATTGTATATGGATATTTGGATTGCTACACTGCAGCAGGATTTTGAAGGGGGAAAAAAAAATCAGAACTGTTACCCTACTGAATAATGTAGCTGAGTTAGTAACATTGTAACTTTTAGTCACTCTCCAACAGTGCAAACCACCCACCATTGGTTGAAAGATTTCACATTTGACCTCTACAGGAACTTTGATCTCCAGTCCGTCGTCAACAGTGGTGTGTGAACCAGTGCAAAACCCCTTGTGCTTTAGCAAACAGAAAAAAGGTTACTACACTTACACTTTTAATGGCAATGGCAATATAAAGCAAGTTTAAAGAGTGCCCTTAATATTTGGTTTAAAAATTGGTTTAATCTTGTATTACTGGCTTGTCATTTATTGAACTGAATGAGTGCTTACAGCTGACTCTGAATCCTTCAGCAGGCATTGCGTGAGGTCAATGTCAGTAGTGTTTTTCTTGCAGTCAGTCTCTTGAATAGTGAACTCCACAAAGTAAGACGGACCCACAACCCACTGCAAAACACACAATACACATCTCCTGCCATGTGTGCAGGACACAGCCACTCAATCCATTGATTTATTGGTGTTGACATACCTGCATGCTGGCTGCTGTTATATTCAGAAGAGCATAGAAATGTGGGAAAGTTTGCTCTTTGTTAAATTTCTGCAGGGCCAGCTTTGTGGTCTCAGATATAACTGGATCATCTAACCGTTCTGCAGTTGGACAGTCGGGGCAAGTGTTTATTACAGCTCGAGCTGCCACTGTAAAACAGTGAGGACATTTCACGAAGAACATGCTCTATATTATTATATCCCTGGACAAAAACATTATATAAAGCCAGATAGTCATTATTATGTTGCTATTATTAAAAAAATCTGTACTGGACTAGTTAAATAGCACATATAACATGCTCTCTCTCATTCAGCTCTTTGTGTCGTCTACTGTGTAAAGTTTTCATTTTCTAGTTTAATCTGGAGACTTACAGATATCTAAACAAAGGGTTGTTTTTTGCTCAACATACATGTTAAAATGAATGCTGAAGTCTTCCAGGGCCATTTTTAGTACAGTCAGTAGCAGCATCATCAGTGAAATATACAATTTAGTGGTCATTATCTAAAAATATTTATATAACCTAATGCTGAGATTGACCAATCAGAATAAAGTATTCTTTAGAGTAACAGAATGTGTACCATATAAATGTTCCATTACAACTTTGCGAGGCAATTTGTCGATTACCACAGAAATAATTTCAGCTCAACCCCTCAAATTTACTAATATGACAACTCCTTTACCATGACCTTATGGGAAAGCAATCTCTCACCAAGGACATTTTAGGTCATTTTAAAAAGCAAAATGGCACAATAATTAATATAAACCCTTTGACAAAAATATGAGCAGCAAAGTTCTGCAACTCTCTGCAAGTCATTTCTTAGATGTGACGTAATTATTTTTGTGGTAATGGACAGAACATTTAAGTAAGCGTGGTTCACAGCAGACCTTGTTGGATGGTGCAGTTGTAATTCTGAACTTTGACGGTGCTCTGAAGGGAAACAGATGCATCACATGTTCCGAACACCTAATATAGTTTAGATAACAGTAAACTCTTTGGTCAAACAGGATACAAATATATACCCAAGTATAATATAGCATATATTAAAGTAACTGATAGTTCTATCTAGAGTAAAATACGTACCGGTAGACTACCAATCCCCTTAATGGCACAGGATTTCCATTTTCTCCTGCTGATCGCATGACATTGTGTTTCCAGAACATCGATCGTCAGGTGTAAATGGCTCACGCCTTCTGCCTTTGTTACAAGCAAACAAGATAACAATCAAACCAGCATGAAATAACATTTCTAAAACCCAAGATGTTTAACTTTTCCTGTTAGCGGTTTTTCTTCTTTTTTTTTTTTGGCCCCCAGAATATTTTGTTGCATGAATATCTGAACATACAATAAATCAAATGAAAGAACAGAGTTTAACTGCTTTTAAACAAACAAACATGCATGCATTTTTTTTAAACAACACTTGAATGTGGGTAAGTTTCATAAAACAGCAACATTTTGAGCAAAAAGCTGAGAAAATTGCCTGTTTGTCAAAGACTACATCCAGATTATATTCAAAACGATGATCAAAACACGGATGGAGTAGATTGAGTCCATCAGTACCCCCAAAGCAAAGCAAAGACATTTCATTCAGTAACATTAGGCAGTTTTGATTAATATGCTGTTTTATAATAATAATAATAATAATAATAATAATAATAATGCATTTTATTTATGGGCGCCTTTCTCAACACTCAAGGTCACCTTACAAAATCAACAATAAAACACTCAATCCATAAACAAGCAATAAAAAAGGCAATAAAATAACATGATAATACTATTAATAATAAAAGAACAAGAGAAAGGGTGGGGTCATTACGGCAAATTAAAAGTTAAAGAGAGTAAGCCTGTCTGAAAAGATGAGTTTTTAAGTGAGTTTTGAAAGTGGTTATGGACGTGGAGTGTTGAATGTAGTGGGGCAAAGAATTCCAGAGGTGTGGGGCTGAGTGACTGAAAGCTCTAAACCCCATGGTAACCAGACGAGCATGTGGGAGGATGAGCTGAATGGAGGAAGAGGACCTCAGAGAACGGGTGGGTATCTTAATATGGAGGAGCTCAGTGAGATACTTAGGGGCAAGATTGTTGATAGCTTTAAATGTAAGGAGGAGGATCTTATAAATTATGCGATATTTGAAGGGGAGCCAATGAAGTTGCTGCAGGACAGGTGTTATGTGACTGATGGAGGGGGTTCTGGTAACGATACGGGCAGCAGAGTTTTGGACTAGTTGTAGTTTATGGATGTATTTGTCAGGTAAACCATAGAGGAGAGAGTTGCAATAGTCTAGGCGGGAGGTGACCAGGGTGTGAACCAGAATTTCAGCACTATTGGGGGAGAGAGATGGGCGTAAGCGAGAGATATTACGTAAATGGAAATATGCTGACCGAGTGATGTTATTGATGTGGGACTTGAATGACAGAGTGCTATCTAGGATGACACCCAGACTCTTAACCTGAGGGGAGGGGAACACAGATGAGTTGTCAATGGAGATGGAGAAGTCATTTATTTTAGAAAGGATGGATTTAGTGCCAATAAGAAGGAGAAGGAGTTCAGTTTTGTCACTGTTAAGCTTGAGAAAGTTTATGGAGAACCAGGATCTGATTTCCTGAAGACAGTTGGATAAAGAGGTGGGAGGGAGGGATGTGGTGGGTTTAGTGGATAGGTAGAGCTGGGTGTCATCTGCATAGCAATGGAACTGGATGTTATGTTTACGAAAAATATGGCCAAGAGGGAGAAGGTAAATAATGAACAGAAGGGGTCCAAGGACAGAACCTTGGGGAACACCAGAGGAGAGAGGGGTGGAGTGTGATCTGAATGTTTTGAGTTGTACAAACTGAGTACGGTCAGAAAGATATGATTTAAACCAGTACAGGGGTGTATCAGATAATCCTAAGGAAGCTAGTCGGTCGATGAGAATGGTATGGGAAATGGTGTCAAAAGCCGCACTCAAGTCCAGGAGAATGAGGATTGTTAGAAATCCAGAGTCCGCAGCCGTGAGGAGGTCATTGGTTATTTTAACAAGAGCTGTTTCGGTGCTATGAAGGGGACGGAAACCTGATTGGAACTGTTCATAGAGACTATTGTGGGAGAGGTGGTCATGAATCTGAGAGGCAACTGTTTTTTCCAGGATTTTTGAAAGGAAGGGGAGGTTGGAAATTGGGCGGAAATTGTTGAAGTTGCTGGGATCAGCTCCAGGTTTCTTGAGAATGGGGGTTATTGCAGCTGATTTGAGGGGTGACGGAACAATACCAGTAATAAGAGAGGAATGGATAATTGCAGTTATAAGAGGAGTCAGGGAGTGAATGCAAGCTTTAACCAGTGTAGTCGGGAGAGGATCAAGTTGGCAGGTTGATGATTTAGATTTGCGGACAAGGTTGGTTATTTCAGCAGCAGAGGGGAGGGTAAAGTCAGAGAAAAGATGACCAGAAGATATTTGAAAATCAGAGGATAGTTTGAGGGTTGAGATCTGAGGAGGTAACTGTTGGTGTATACGGTCAATTTTAGTAGTAAAAAATGTCATAATGGAATTACAGGAATCAGTGGAGTAAAAATGAGGTGGGAGAGAATCAGGTGGGCGTAGTGTGTTATGCACCAGTGAGAAAAGTGCTTGACAGTTACCAGAGCCTGATCTGATTAAATCTGTATAATAGTTAGACTTAGCAGTGGAAAGAGAATCTTTATAGGAAAGTAAATGGGTATAAAACATTTGTTTGTGAATGGTCAAACCAGTTTTTCTATAGAGGCGCTCCAATTGGCGACCTCTGGCTTTCAGTTGGCGATGTTCAGAGGTAAACCAGGGTGCAGATTGGGAAAAGGAAACAGTCCGTGTTTTTAATGGGGCCAGGGTATCGAGGAGATGGTGTAGGCCACAATCGTAGTGATTGAGCAGTTCATCAGGGGTGGATGTGAAGTCGATATTTGGAAGATTGGCAATACCAGAGTCTAGAGCTGCTGGGTCAATGGACTTGATGTTGCGGAAAGAGATTGTACGTGACAGTTTCATTTTGAACAGTGTCACCTTAACATTAAATGAGATAAGTTTATGATCAGAGATGGGAAAGTCAAATGCAGTACAGTTAGAAGGAGTGACACCAAAGCAGCAAAGTAGATCCAGGGTATGGCCTTTTGAATGGGTGGGGAAATTAATAAACTGCTGCAAATCAAAACTATCAAGGCATGATATAAAGTCTTTTGTGAGGTAGTTATTGCCATTATGAATATGAATGTTAAAATCACCAAGGATAATAACATTAGGGGAGAGAGGTGAAATAAGTGTAAGAAAAGCAGAAAATTCATTGATGAATTCTGAATTGGGCTTAGGTGGACGATACACGGTGGCTACAATGATAGGGGATGGACCATTTAGTTTAATGACAAGAGACTCAAATGACTGATAGAGTGGCACAGAGACAGGCGAGACTTTCCAGCTTTCGCGATAGATTATCGCGAGACCTCCCCCGCGACCTGTAGCGCGGGGTTGACAGCTGTAAACAAACCCAGGGGGAGTTGCTTCGTTCAACTGGGAAAAGTCATTCGGTTGCTGCCAAGTCTCTGTCAGACTAAAGAAGTCATATTTACGATCTTTGATGAGATCCTGAAGAAAAAGTCCTTTGCCCGAAAGTGATCGGATGTTATATAATCCAAAGTGGAGATCACTAAAGTTGTTCTTGTGGGAGACAGAGCTAGCATTTGCAGACCTGGGTAGACTGGCTAGCACACTATGGTCCACCCTCCTGCTGGATGATCTCGGTTGACGGCGAGATGAGGACCAGAAGGAGTTGATTGAAGTGGAGGCATCGATGTTGAAACTCCGTCGGGACCCGCGATGAAAATATCTCCGACGGGGTATGCGAGCGTTTTCCGGGCCAGAGTGCAGCGTCGATTGTAGAACTGCTGAGGCAGTCGGATTGAAGCAGAGTTTGAGAAGTTCAGCAGCCGAGTATTGGAACAGGGCCGACGAGGAACTTGTCAGGAGAAGCGCAACAGTCCATATGAGTATCGCCGACTTGCTGATCCACATTCTGGCTCACACAGCAAGGTCAGGTAGAGAAGCAAAAGAGCCAGGTATAACGTTAGCTGGTATGAACGCAGCAATCGGTGACTACCAGGGCGTCAGACAGGTGAGCAGCTGTGAGCATGCTATGTTTGATTTATGTTTGATTATCGCGTTATTTTACATTTGTGTAAGCAATCTTCTATCACTTGTTTCAGCTTCTTCACTTGCTGTTTTTATCCTGACATTCTGTACCATTTCTGAAGATCTGTCTCTCTACTGTATGAGAGTAGAGAACAGTGAAGACATGGATAGCCGGAAAATTCAGTCAGTTGTGGGGAAAGAGTAAATGTTATCTTTCTTGTTGTCTTTTCAAATATAAGTTGCATTTGGTGAAAAACTGAAATGCACACTTTCATAATTTAAAATATCTGATAATTCATTTTTATTTTAAGAATTTTTTGGACAAGTCTAGATTAATTCATATTGTGTGTCTTTTCAGATTTCAGTTCCAAAAATTTAAATGTTTTTTGTTTGTATTTTTAAAAACATCTGATAATTTATTTACGTATTAAATTGGATGCGGAAAGGTTAATTCAGATTCCAAATGTCATAATATTTGTGGAAAAACTTATCTTGAAAAATAAATTAGAATTTGTAAAGTCAAAAAAAAAAATCAAGCACACTCATATATTCACAATGGGTCTCATTCATGAAACACGAGCAGAACGAATTTTTGTGTAAATCGTGTGTAAAGTGGTTCTGGCGTAAATTTTCGGATTCATTAAAATGTTCGTATTTCCCAAATGTTAGTTGGTACGAAAGAAATCTACACCTGCTCCCAGCCACGCGTAAATAGTACGTTTAACATCCGAACGTTTTGCTCATTAATAAACTGCATTTTAATTCAACGTAATCGGGTACATATTTACACAGCATTTTGAAAAAGTATTATATATAGTAATTACATACGGTTTTTCTTTTTACTTGTATTACGAGAGCCAGTAATAGCATCTGCAAACGGAACACAAGTCCACAAGTTTTTTTTTATTTTTTATATTCAAGCTGTTTTTTTTTTTTTTTTTTTTTTTACAAGTCCGCAAGTTACAAGTGTTGCAGTCAAGCTTCATGTCGAACCATTTTCTTTTCACTTCTGGGACTGTTCGATTAAAAGATGAAACTCCATTAACTGCATCTGTAATATGCTGCCAAGCATTTTTACCTAAAGCATGTAGCCTATTACCTAAAAAAATCCTTTTTTTTTAGGACCTGATACGCCACTATGTACGCTTGAAAATAAAATGTGGCGTTTTGAATGAACTTCTGATAATAAAACTTCAATTTCTGCATCTGAGAAATTTCTCTTCTTCATTCGCTTTTTTTTTTTTTTTCTTCCAAAATTATACATGTAATAATACAATAGCATTCGCTTTTGAGAAGACATGTTGAAATCCTTCGTTTCGTGTCATAATATGATGCCCATATATAGCTGTCAGTCGGTTTTAATTGGCGGGATTTATGGTAATTGAGAATGAGCGTGCACGCGCGTCCCATTTACGAGTGATTGGAATTCATTAACCCACACACACATTTCACTATCAAATCTGACGTTTACGAAGTATTTGTGAATCAGGAGAAGAATTTTCGGGAATGTCTCTTTACGCGCAAATCACTCACATATTTACTCGTATATTTACGAATGTTTCATGAATGAGACCCACTGTGTGTATCTTCCATTCATTCCATAACTTTTGAAAAATAATAATAAGAAAATAAACATGGCACAATACTGGGGCTTCTCACCGTCTGTCAACAATTCTTCCCCTCACTGAGTCGACTTGAAATGGACTTGGACTCTGACAGCTATCTGTTTATTTAGACAGTTTTGGGGATGTATTGGTTAGTATTGTGTTGGAATCTTCTGTAATTGCTATACACTGACTATAATTTGAATATTTAACCTTGTTTTAAAGTTAATTATGCTGCTATAGCATGAAAGTGCCTCCACCTCAGGCATAATGAACCTTACTGTAGTCCACAATCCTTCTTTTTGCATAACATAACATATATTTAATATATCAGCATGTGTGAACATGAGAAGAGAACCAGTTATAATATATTAAAATATTATAGTTAAAATATATACTGAAAAACAAATTGAAAAATGAGATATAGAAGACACAAGTTGTTATATTCGTTATATTCATTTTGGTAACTCTTTATTTTGACGCTCCCAAAGACATTCTACTAACTATAAGTATCTTTGCAACTACATGTCAACTTAATCTACTAACCCAAACCCTAACAGTCTACTAATACTCTAATGGGAGTTAGTTGACGTGTTGTAATTTAGACACATGCATTTTCTGTAAAGTATTGTGAAAAGAGCTATACAAATAAATGTAAATTTTACTTATAGTTAGAATGTATAAAGTGGACCATCAGAATAAAGTGTCAACTTTATTTACTTTTTTATTTGACGGTAACTTTGCAACATCCTTTTTTTCTCTCCAAGATTTCATCCAAAATCCTTGTTCACCACTGATCCATTTGCCTTTTTCATATAAGAACCTATTCAAATGCATCCATATAGATGAAAATGATGCTAGTATCAACGCACTCACCTTTATGTCTTGTTTGACATCATAAAGTCGGTTGAGTGTAAGGATATACCCTTCCTGTCTGTCTGCATTGATCTGCTCTAAGGCCTCCTCCGCTGCCTTCACCACAGCTGTGTCGTGGCATTCGGCTGGCACTGAGGAGGTGCTGCCATGCTGCCAGAACACACACACGAACAAGACCAGGAGGAAAGACTGCATCCTCATCTCCAGATTCCTCACACCCTTGTGCTAGAGAGTACTCAAAGACATGGCAGATGAGAACACAGTTCAACTCTTACACAAAACACTGAACTTTCACCTGCAGCGATCAGCAAACAGTCTTTATCTGCTCCTGCTCTATATGCTCCTGTCTGCTTACCAGTAAACAGTGATGCAATACAGGTCGAACCTACAGAACACTGAGACACTGCGGTCCTCTTTACACCAGGCAATGACAAGCGCTTCCTATCACACACCTAGAGTTTTGGGATTTTGGATCTTCTTCATAGTGATCTAACAGTGATCCAAATCCCACTTACCTAAAAACCAACAACAAACAACACACCTATTACATTAGCAATTGTGTTGACCAAAACATTTTCCTTCATTAATAAAAAAATTTATCTTTTTTGATCATTTTTGAAAAATGATTGCTCTTCTTTATGAACATTCTGTCTGCAACACATGAGAATAGGATAGAAGTGAAGAAAATATGGGAAAAAATTATGAAACGCTTTCCAAAATAAGAATAGTACAGACTAATAATTCAAATAGTACTAGTATAATGCAGGGATTTGAATCGTTTAGATACTACTAATACTTTAACCAGTATTGCGGCTGAACACCTGTAACACAGACTATCGTCTACTGTGCATAAACAGACAGTGTTGGGAGTAATGCGTTACAAAAGTAATGTATTACAGTAACTTATTACTTTTTGTTGTAATGCAGTAGTGTAAGGCATTACTAATCAATTTTCAGTAATATTTTACTCGGTACATGTTCAGTAACGCATGCGTTACAACACACTTTTAGCCCAAAATTTAATTGTTCAAAAAAATAAAATAAAAATAAATAAATACAGCCAGACCGCGAGACATTAACGAATGAAAAATTCAAGTTATTACCTGTTCGTGGTCAGTCAATAGCCGTGCGTGTGGTGTCCAAGTTTGAAATTTTGATTAAAATTAAGATACAATTAATACAAAACGAAATTCACTTTAAAGAAAGGCTTTGTGCTGTTTGAGGTCTCTGTGAAAGCTTAAGCAGTCTTTAGTGCCGCTTTCAGAGCGGTCGCGTCCGTTACGGAGAACTGACACGACCGTAACATCGTTTTTTCCTCATAAATGCGAACACGAAAAATGAAATAAAATAAAATGAATATATTATGTTCTGTGGAGAGCCAACCCTTCTTCATACGGTGGGTAGTATTAGGCCTACTTTTGATTTGCTTAGTGTAATTCACAGAATTACTAAAAAATATTTTGCTATAACCTACCTAAAAGTTAACGCTATTTCCCTCATATTAAATATAAAATGCATGTGTGTATATTTTTCTAATGTCTGGACTCCTTTATTAAGGGAGCAGCCTATGGATGTATAAACAGACATTTCAGTATATTGGTATTAAATGCATTTTCTGAGAATTTATATTTCAAGTTTTTACTGCAAATGTCACGTCCATAATGCTGGAATTGCCCAATTTTAAATAATTTATTCTCAACTAGTTTTGTGGTGTAGGTCTACGTATTTTATAATGTTAATTTCAAATAATACTAAAAGTAATTTAAAGATGTGGTAGCTTTGGATCTGGACGTGTGGGGTGTGTCGTGATTTTGCCTTCATGAATCTGAGTGTCGCGGTTTCATATCGCATATCTTTACAGCCCTAGTCATTTTAGAATGTTAAGTTCTACTTCTGTAGTTATTTTGGTTAAAGTAACTCAAAAGTAATACAGGAGTAATGTAATGCATTACAATTCTGAAACAGTAATATTGTAAGGTAAAGAATTACTTTTTAATAACAGTAACAAGTAATGTATAATGTATTACAGTTTGGAAGTAACTTGCACAACACTGTAAACAGATGCCCACAAACCTCAATGAACTGAAGCAACGTTGTAAAGAAGAGGGGGACAAAATTCCTCCACAACGATGTGAGAGACAGTCGTACAGAAAACGTACTTTCTTTTTCACGACTGAATTAGCTCTCAAATAACGCTTCTTACCTCTTTTGTTTTGTTTGTTTTCCAAGTTGTTGTACAAAGAAATAACCTTTTACTTGTTTTTAACTTATAATGGCCAATCAGACCACAGATTCAAATAATAATGCACTCAAGTGTACCGGCGAATGGTTTCTATTCTCCGCCTCCTGTGTCATTATCTAACTTTGACACGGAGACCAGAGAGTATCTCCAATTTGTATGTATATACAGTACTTCAGTAAATACTTTGTTACATTCCACCACTGGTACTGTGCGAAAAGAAGCAAACTGCATGAACTTGGAATGAGAATCACTATTTTGGTAGATTTGACTAGACTGGGTAAACCCAGCCTGATCTGCCGGCGATTTGATTTCACTCATTTGATTTGATTGTACATTCTTCTATCCTGCTTCCTTTACAAATTTGAGGGAACCAATAACCCAAACTTGCTTATCCACCTGGCGCGCTATTGGCGGGTTTAATCCAATCCAATTCCTTTTAACCTCTTGACGATGCTCAATGGCTTCTTTTTGGCAAACAAATCGCTCGAGTGGGTGTAAATACCACTAACTTTCATGTTCTTTTTGCACAACCTGAAAAACTCGCTCGATTCCATCGCTGCTTCTGCAAAACGTTTGGTTACACATTTCCTGCCTGGAGTTTTTGCGTCGCTCTGCAAAGTATGTCACCTGGATCGTTGGTCTGATAGGTTGAAGGACTATCCAATTGCGCACAATTGACTCCAATTGAGTCATTTGAACTCTGCCCGTTGATCACGCCTCTTGTGAGGTAGAAAATACAGAGCAGGCTCCCCAGACTAATGTTCAGTCTTAAAAGATTGAGCTTGGTCAGGTGATAGCCAGGCTAAGATTTGACCTAAAAATTGGAAATGGGGTTATGGCTCAGGTGGTACAGAGGGCTGTGCATTGGTCTGTGAATGTGTTTGTGTGTGTGTGTGAATGAGAAACATATGTAAAGAACTTTGGATAAAATATAAGTGGACCATTTACCATTTAAATTGCTGTTGCATGATTTAAGACCAGTGTTTTCCTATTAAGCCCACTTCAATGTGGAAATATTTCTCCCTTTAAATCCATTTTTATTTCAGTTATGACTAACGGGGACTGATCACAAAATTTGCTTTGCATTATCTTACTGACATAATGTGCACATATTTGTCTGCCAGTGTCATCATAAAAGTGAATTTGATGTTATTGAACACTTCAAATGTTGCCTTTACCAAAATATTAACTTCTTGTATTATAATATTGACATACAGTATATTTTGTGTTATAACAATATTAAATAATAATGTGTTGTAAAGTTATCCCTTGTCTATATAGCTGTGGAGAAAAGGCGGGAAGACGTGTTTAACTCCTCTGAGTCTCTGGGAACATTCCCGTCTGGTTGTAATAAGAACCAGAAATTAAACCTTAGGTGGTGCGCTTCCAAATTCACACTAAAGAGTTGAGTTTCTGAAATACAGTACATGCAAATGTAGCAAGTGTCTTGGTTTGAAAGCATTTTAATGATTGTGGTTCTTTATTCAATATTCACTGCAGAAGGAGATCTTTTCCTTCTTTGGAAGTAGAAGAGCCATTAAATAAATAAAAAAAGATGCTAGAAAGCTCTTCAAGGAATTTCACTCCTCTCCAATTGGGGGCATTGGGCGTCCTGAAAACACACACGGCAGTGAGCTTCAGATTTTACTGGCTTGGCATGTGCATTGATATTGACAACTTTGTCTTTGAGTTTTGAAAACAGCTATTTTCTTAAAGGTCTTGGAATGCAATGAATGCCAGAAGATTGGAAAACAGCCATTACAGTGAATAAAGGTATAAAGTCTTAATACTAAAGAAAAGAAGATGGACCTCTGCGAAATAAGAATTGCAGACTTGGAGAGATTCTCTCGCCGCTGGAACCTGTGTTTGCATGGAGTACCTGAAAAAGAAAATGAAAATGCCAGAACCGAATCTATCCGCATTTGTGTGGCAATCTTTCCAGAGGAGAGCAAAACTCTTCCAGATAAGATTGACTCTGTCCACCGCATTGGGAAGAGACTTCCGAATACTTCAAGGTTGCGCGCTTCTGCTTTGTCAACCTCAGTAAGTTCGGTTATTTGCCGTTCATTGTTAAAAGAGCTATTTCTATTATTTCTTTCAATGCCAGGGGTCTAAGAGACATTACTAAAATTAAGGCTTAATGCATACCCAAATGCCTTAGTTTTCATTGGTGGGGACTTTAATATTGTGCCTGATAATAATCTCGATAGACTGCCACCTAAACAGTCTCAGACATCCCAAGTCTCCCGGAAGTTCCGGGAGAGAGAGGGAGCGAGAGACCTTGCGTGTGTGTGCTAGTGTGCGTGTGTGCCTCGGGATTTTATCTCTACTCTCGAAAAACAGATATAATACGGATGGACAAATGATAAAGCTTGGGTTGCTGAATATTCGATCCCTTACTTCAAAAGCACTCTTTGTTAATGATATGATTACAGACTATAATCTAGATGTGCTGTGTTTGACAGAAACCTGGCTAAAACCAAACGATTACATTACTTTGAATGAGTCCACCCCGCAAGATTACTGTTATAAACATGAACCTCGTCTGAAAGGCAAAGGGGGAGGTGTAGCTGTAATTTATAGTAATGTCTTCAGAATTACTAAGAAGTCTAGTTTCAAATATAATTCTTTTGAAGTGTTGGTGCTTAATATAGCAATATATAGTGTAAATGATAAATCACGTTTGAGATTTGTGCTGGCTACTGTATACAGGCCACCAGGGTACCATACAGACTTTATCAAAGAATTTGCTGATTTTCTATCAGAGTTAGTACTGGCTGCAGATAAAGTCCTAAGATGATACCACACTCTTTTTAAAAAAAAAAAACGACTTGCAGATATCCCTATCGCTCTTGATCTTATTAAAGTGCTCTCAAAAGCTTCTGGTCTATCTTTGAATTTAGATAAATGTGAACTCTTTCCCTTAAAGTCTTGTTCTGCTCCATTCCTGCACAAATTCCTGTTAAGTCTCAATTGAATTATTCTGGTGTTGCAATTTGTAAAGATGTCAATGCGAGAGGAAAATTAAACTTTGATCCAGTAATTACTAAAGCTAAGAAAAAGTTAAATTCCTGGCTCCAAAGAGACTTGTCTTTACGAGGAAGGGCTCTCCTCGTCAAAGCGGAGGGTGTTTCTAGATTGACCTACCCTGCTCTTTCTTTGCATGTGGACAAGACAATTTGTGTAGAGGTTGATAGAATGCTTTTTGATTTTTTTATGGAAATACAAGAGACATTACATCAAAAAATCTGTTGTCATAAATAGCTTTAAACATGGGGATTAGTAGAATTATGACCCACCTTCTGTCAAAATGATTGATGGCTTTTTAACTAATGATGATTGATGGGTTTGACCTTTTGACCTTGCCCCTCCCCCTGCACTTGGGTTGACCTTGACCTGCCCTTGACCTAGCGGTGACCTTGTGTGTAATTGAATAATAGGATAATTGAATAATAGGATAAATGGATAATATGTGTATGACCTCGGGAGTATAAGGGTATTCATTGTTTAATATTTGAACTTTGGCTTGGTTATAAAGTCAGAGTATAAGGGGGTTCATTGTTTAATATTTGAGCTTTGATATAATGGTAGTTATGAAGGGTTATTTTTGAGCTCTGACATCAGGATGTGTGTCACATGCTGCTCCCTCCCACCCGCTCGCATTCCTGAGTGTTGGGATTATATAAATGGGTCCAGTGTATTCTACAAAATCAGAAAAGAGTAATGAGATACATTACCATGGCTGGATACTCCCCTAAATCCCCAGAGTCTGTGCTGAGCTGAAAGTCTGGAAAGTCTGATTATGGCTCTGAGAAAACCGTATGGACACGTCCGTTTGACAAAGTTTCTCCATGAAAATTCGGACTGGACTAAAGGTGAATTTCTGATGTGTGGTAACCGTGTATTCGTGTACAAATTTCATAAACCATCTCGAGTTGTTATGCTCTACACCGTTGATGGAGCCGGCGAGTATATACCGGGAGAAGACACCTGTCTGGTATTTCCTGATAAAGACTGGTCTTTATTTTACAAAGTGTCTGGAAGGATCTGAATGACGGTGGCGAAGAACCTTTGTACATTGCGGAGTGGGATGGGGTAGCACCGAATGTCCGGTACCGAGTGGTAGGTGACCATACTAAAAAGAAGCCGAATGATTGTGTTTACATATTCTGCTGTAAAGACAAGACAAAGCTCAGCACTCGGTCAGGGGTCGTCCTGCATAATGAGCATCATGATCTGTATGAAATGCAATTTTTGTTCAAGTGGTGCGATGTGGGTCTGTTGAGTAACGTTTTTTCAATCATAAACAAAATGTTCAAGTGGTGCAACATGCATGACGGATACAACAAAATTAAAGAATCAGAATCAGAAAGAGCTTTATTGCCAAGTGTGCTTGCACCCACAAGGAATTTTTCTTGGTACTGAAGCTTCCAGTGCACATATACAAATACAAATACAACAAGAAACATAGTAATACAAATTCTAAGAATAAAAAATATAAAAAATAAATAAAAATAGTATAAAAGTAAAAAAGTAGGGTCACAGTGGGTTTAGTCTGAATAAACATTTACAGATTATGAACATATTTGCAGTATTTTGAGTAGCATGAATAATATAGATATAAATATCACCTGAGTTAGAGAATATTGCACTAGACAGCGGGAGTATTGCACTTACAGGCATATGCCTTGGGGGGCATGTTAAGTGTTCAGAAGGGAAATGGCCTGTGGAAAGAAACTGTTCCTGTGCCTGGATGTTCTTGTGGCCAGTGATCTGTGTCGCCGTCCTGATGGTAACAGTTCAAACAGGGGGTGTCCAGGGTGAGTGGAGTCTGTGATGATTTTACCTGCTCTCTTCCTCACTCTGGAAGAGTACAGGTCCTGGAGGGTTGGCAGGGGGGCACCAATAATCCTCTCTGCAGTCCGGACTGTCCGTTGTAGTCTCCTGATGTCCGATTTGGTAGCTGAACCAAACCAGACAGTGATGGAAGTGCTTAAAACAGACTCAATGATGGCTGAGTAGAACTGGATCAGCAGCTCCTGTGGCAGGTTGAACTTCTTCAGCTGGCGAAGGAAGTACAGTCTCTGCTGGGCCTTTTTCACAATGGAGTCAATGTGATTTGCCCACTTCAGGTCCTGAGAGATGGTAGAGCCCAGGAACCTGAATGACTCCACTGCTGCCACAGTGCTGTTCATGATGGTGAGAGGGGGGAGTGCTGGGGATTTTCTCCTGAAGTCCACGATCATCTCCACTGTTTTGAGCGTGTTCAACTCAAGGTTGTTATAGCTGCACCAGACAGCCAGCTGTTCAACCTCCAGTCTGTAAGCAGACTCGTCACCATTTTGGATGAGACCGATGACAGTGGTGTCGTCTGCAAATTTCAGGAGCTTGACAGAGGGGTCTTTAGAAGTGCAGTCATTAGTGTACAGGGAGAAGAGCAGTGGGGAGAGAACGCACCCTTGGGAGGCGCCAGTGCTGATGGTGAGGGTCCTGGATGTGAGTTTCCCCAGTCTCACTAGCTGCTGCCGGTCCGTCAGGAAGCTGGAGATCCACTGACAGATGGAGGATGGCATGGAGAGCTGAGTCAGAAGATCAGTGATGATGGTATTGAAGGCCGAACTGAAGTCCACAAATAAGATCCGTGCATAAGTCCCAGGTCTGTCAAGATGTTGCAGGATATAGTGCAGTCCTATGTTGACTGCATCATCCACAGACCTGTTTGCTCTGTAAGCAAACTGAAAGGGATCCAGCAGGGGTCCAGTGATGTCCTTCAGATAGGCCAACACCAGTCTTTCAAACGACTTCATGACCACAGACGTGAGAGCGACAGGTCTGTAGTCATTAAGTCCAGTGATTTTAGTTTTTTTGAGAACCGGAATGATAGTGGAGCGTTTGAAGCAGCAGGGAACTTCACACTGCTCCAATAATCTGTTGAAGATCTGCGTGAAGACTGGGGCCAGTTGGTCAGCGCAGGCTTTTAGACAAGCAGATGAGATGCCTTCTGGGCCTGAAGCTTTCCTAGTCTTCTGTTTTTTTCTGTTGTCCTCCACACAGACCTTAAGCTCAGGTTGGATGGCAGAAGGGGGGAGGAGAGGGGTTGCAGGAGGTGATGGTGGATGTGTGAAGTGCACATCAGAGCGGGTGTGAGGTGTGAGTCTGGGCTTCTCAAACCTGCAATAGAATGCATTGAGAGTGTCAGCCAGTTGTTGATTCTCCACAGATGGGGGGGATGGTGATTTGTAGTTGGTGATGTTCCTCAGGCCTCTCCAGACTGATGCCGGGTCGTTGGCTGAAAACTGTTTTTTCAGCTTTTCAGAGTAGCTTCTTTTAGCAACTCTGATCTCCTTTGTCAGTCTGTTTCTGGCCTGGTTATACAAGATTTTATCCCCACTTCTGTAAGCATCCTCTTTGGCATGACAAAGCTGTTTGAGTTTCCCAGTAAACCATGGTTTATCATTAGTGAATGATAAGAATGTCCTGGTAGGAATGCATGTATCCTCACAGAAACTGATATATGATGTTACAGTATCTGTGAGCTCATCCAGATCGGTGGCTGCAGCTTCAAAAACAGTCCAATCAGTGCAATCGAAGCAGGCCTGTAGATCCTGCTCTGCTTCGTTGGTCCATCTTTTTACAGTCCTTATTACAGGTTTAGCTGATTTCAGTTTCTGCCTGTAGGTCGGTATAAGATGAACCAAACAGTGATCAGAGAGCCCCAAAGCTGCCCGTGGGACGGAGTGATACGCATTCTTTATCGTGGTGTAACAGTGGTCCAATATATTACTGTCTCTGGTAGGACATGTAACATGCTGTCTGTATTTTGGCAGTTCACGGGAGAGATTTGCTTTGTTAAAATCCCCAAGAATGATTAAAAGAGAGTCTGGGTACCTTTGTTCCATTTCAGCTATATGTTCAGCCAGCTGTTGTAGCGCCGCGCTCACACACGCGTCTGGAGGAATGTAAACATCTGCGAGAATGAATGAGGAAAACTCCCGCGGCGAGTAGAAAGGTTTACAGTTTATGAAATGCGCCTCTAAAATCGGAGAGCACATCTTCTTCAGTGTTGTTACATCTGAACACCAACTTGCGTTAATGTAGAAACACAATCCACCACCTCCACCACCAATCCACCACCACAAATGCGCCTCTAAAATCGGAGAGCACATCTTCTTCAGTGTTGTTACATCTGAACACCAACTTGCGTTAATGTAGAAACACAATCCACCACCTCTCGTTTTCCCCGTTAGTTCCGCGATGCGATCCGCTCGGAACAGCTGGAAGCCCGGCAGATGTAGTGCGTTGTCCGGTATGGCTTCACTCAGCCAGGTTTCAGTGAAGCACAGAGCAGCGGAGTTTAAAAAATCCTTGTTAGTGCGGGTGAGGAGAAGAAGTTTGTCCATTTTGTTAGGAAGAGATCGGAGATTCGCAAGATGAATACTGGGGAGTGCAGTACAGAGGCCGCGCTCACGGAGATTAACCAGCGCGCCGGCGCGCTTCCCGCGTTTGCGTCTGACCGCGCGTTTGAACAACACCGCTGCCCCTCCAACGAGAATGTCCAGTAAAACGTCTGAGTAATCAAAATCTATAAAAAAGTTGTCTGGTGTGTGTTTCCTAATGTCCAGTAGTTCGTCTTTGGTGAAACTGATAGGAAAAGAATGACTAAACGCAGAACAAACCAACAAAAACAACACAATAACTGGAGAGCTCCACACCGAGGCAGCCATCCGCGGCGCCATCTTGTATCAGAACAGTACAGCTGTTCCACCCCGAGAGATGCGCGCGCAGCAGTACATACGCTCTGCTGTCACCGCCCATTTACTACAGTCATCATAAAGCTCGGAGGCCAGACCCTCCCAAGCGTCATTTATAAACCATGGCTGAAGACGACGCTTCAGAACACGCTCATGTGTGCAGCTGCGGCGTCTCTTTCGACTAAATTCTTGACCCTCCTGACGACAACGCAACCGATCATATTCTGACTGCCACCCCTGGACCATCGGACCCCCACAAAGACTGGCTGAATAAATTCGGCACATACCTTGGATCTCGCAACCTGACTTACCTGTCTGATGTGTGTAGCGGTAACGAATCCGTTGCTAAACCCGGTTTCGACGCTACAGACGGATGTTTCAGCGACGTTGGATTCAAAATCATAAAAGCCACGACCGTGGTGTTGCTGCAACATCTCATCGGTGACAAGCTGAAGGACGATTGTGAGGGTTGTGCGATTAACCATCCTAGCCAGCTGCAACATTCCTGCCTGTTTGACCCCCCTACCTACTTCTTCGACACATACTTTGACGAGCTGTCAAGCAAGCTGTTTAAACCCAATTTTCATTCCATCATCGGTAATGTCCTAAACCGGTGTGGGTTAAAATCTCATCCACATCGGATTCAAGGAACAGTTGGGACTATTCTGCATGAATTAAGAGACAAACCATTCATCGCTGGGAAGCTAGAAGAAATCAGGGTGAAACTTCTGGACAAACCCTGCAAGGAAATCGTCTACGACGTCGTCGATCTCTGGCAAGGTCTTTCAATTGTGAATGGCGAGTGACCAAGACCCCTCCAGCATGGGTGCTGCCTGTAGCCTAAAGAGCTGTATGGAATTCATGTTTAAAGATCATTACAGACAGCAGATGACCCATCTGATGAATACGATTATTACGGACGCAGCCAGCCCCGATATTCCATGTAATGATGACACTACGCGTGAGGCAAATCTCAAGAAACATATGGTGTTAATAAGAGGACGGGCTAATTCATGGGATGATTTGACGGACAAATGTGTTAATGGGACCGATCCGCCATGTGTACTGATAAAAGAGGTTCTAGATATGTGTGAATCATGCGGTGAGATCGGGATCACAGACGTGTTGTGTATGTGTACGTATGTATCGGATGTATGTACGGAGTTGGCCTTGAGTTCAATATGACTCTGATGATGAGGACGATGTTGTCAAAATTGGCGGAATGGTTGACAAAATTGTCGGAATGTTTATCGATTATATCCTAGGCAAAAACATGATGGCCTGCCATGATTTTCTTTTCTGGTTAGATTATCAGTGATGTCAAATTACCTTTTTTTTACTAACCATTATATCCAATTTACTTAGAGTGTGTTGTATTAATACTATTATATCCAATTTACGAGTGTGTTGTATTAATAACATTATATTAATTTTTACTTAGAGTGTGTTGTATTAATACCACTATATCCATTTTACTTAGAATGTGTTGTATTAATACCATTTTTTACTTAGATTGTGTTATATTAACACCATTATATTGATTTTACTTTGAGTGTGTATTCTGTAACGTCATTATATCGATTTTACTTAGAGTGTGTATCCTGTAACGTCATTATATTGTTTTTTTAATAAAAGATTGATTAAAACCACTTGTATGCATTTACATTTAGTCATTTAGCAGACGCTTTTATCCAAAGCGACTAAATTAAGCGAGTCATCATGCGGAGGCAAAAACAACACAAGAAGTGCTCAAAATACAAAGTTCAGGCATTATTCAGAGTAGCATAAGCCCCATAAGTGAGGTTTTAAAGGGAAAGTGTTTTTTTTTTTTTTTTTTTTTATGAGGTTAAGTGCTCACGGAAGAGATGGGTTTTCAGTTGTCTTTTGAATGTTGTCAGGGATTCTGCATTCCGGATGAGGGTGGGGAGCGCATTCCACCAGCATGGAACTGTGAATGAGAATGTTCTGGAAAGTGATTTTGTGGCTCTCTGTGATGGAACCATGAGACGTCGCTCGTTGGCCGATCGTAGGCTTCTGGTAGGGATGTAGACTCGTAGGAGTGAGTGAAAGTAGGAGGGAGCTGAGCCTGTGATAGATCTGTAAGCAAGCGTCAATGCCTTGAACTTGATGCGAGCAGCGAGAGGTAGCCAGTGCAGAGAGATGAACAGAGGAGTGACGTGGGCCCTCTTGGGCTCGTTGAAGACAAGACGAGCTGCAGCGTTCTGGATCATTTGCAGAGGTTTAGTTGCACAGTGATGGAAGTCCAGCCAGAAGAGCATTGCAGTAGTCAAGCCTAGAAATGACCAGGGCCTGGACGAGAAGTTGTGTTGCATGCTCAGTTAGGAAAGGCCTGATCTTCCTGATGTTGTGCAGTGCAAACCTGCATGTTCGAGCTGTCTTTGAAATGTGATCTGTGAAGGTCAGCTGGTCATCAAACGTTACTCCAAGATTTCTGACCGACCTTGATGGGGTGATTGATGATGATTCTAGCTGGATAGTGAAGTTCTGCTGTAGAGACGTATTGGCGGGGAGGACGAGAAGCTCAGTCTTTGCCAGGTTGAGCTGCAGGTGATGTTCCTTCATCCATGTCGAGATGTCCGCCAGACAGCTTGAGATCCGTGCAGCTACTGTGGGATCATCTGGTTGAAATGAGAGGAAGAGCTGTGTGTCATCAGCATAGCAGTGGTAGGAGAAGCCATGTGCCTGTATGATGTGTCCCAGTGATGTGGTGTAAATGGAGAAGAGCAAGGGTCCAAGAACTGAACCCTGGGGAACCCCTGTGGTCAGTTGATGTGCTCTGGATACCTCGCCTCTCCATGCGACCCTGAAGGACCTACCTGTGAGATAGGACTCGAACCAGTGGAGAGGAGTACCTGTGATGCCCAGTGATGAGAGGCTGGACATAAGGATCTGATGATTCACAGTGTCGAAGGCAGCAGACAAATCCAGGAGAATGAGGACTGAAGATTTGGAAGCAGCTTTTGCGATCCGTAGGGCTTCTGTGACCGACAGTGATGCAGTCTCAGTAGAATGCCCTTTCTTGAAGCCAGATTGGTTGACATCCAGCTGGTTGTTTAGAGACAAGAAGGATGTTACTTGGTTGAAAACAGCTCTTTCAAGTGTTTTCGCAATGAATGGTAGGAATTATTATTATATCGTTATTCTTTTGCAGCGGTTGAAACGACAGCATGTCAGAGCTCATGAAAAAGGCTTATTATACACCGTCCAACCCCAGTTCTTTAGGGGGTAAAAAAACGATTAAAAGACGCCGTCTTAAAAGATAGCGGGGTCCGTCTAAGCGATAAACAAGTTTCAGAATGGCTGGCTGGTGAGGATGCTTACACATTACACAGAACAGCGCCTATAAAATTCAAACGAAATAGAGTGGTTGTGTACGGGGTCGATACGCAGTTCCAGGCGTATTTAGCAAGTACACGTGGGCTCGCGTTGTCCCATTTATATACACCCTGTGTTCTGGAATGCGGAGGGTCGGAGGGTGGGAGGGAGCGCGATGCCGATGCTTGCATGTGACACACACACACATATCCTGATATCTATAACTTCCATTAGTATATCACACACATCCTGATATCAGAGCTTATTACATGGCTTGGTTGAATTCTAATGTAGAATGCGGTCTGTTATTTCTTGATAACAGACCACTGCTAAGTATAACACACCGTTGCTATGAAAAACAGAGCATTGCTATGGACGCAGGATTCTAACCGTATAGACGGAACGGACTATTTTTTTTAGCGGAAGCAATACAATCGTTTTTAAATCAATAAACTATTTTTTAAAACAATATTTTGTGTCAAATTATTGATTTATTTGGTAGGTAGCTATGTAATAAGCAGGATAATGTAGAGCGATGCGGTTGTTATAGCGCATACAACCCCTTCAGGCTAATTCAAGCTCTGCATCGCGTCGGGGTCCTGATCAGCCTGTAGGGGTTGTATTCGTTAAAACAACCGCCTCGCTCTACATTATCCCTTACTTAAAAAATAAACCTATAAACTTCCATTAGTATATCACACACATCCTGATGTTAGAGCTAAAAAATAACCCTCATCACTTCCATTACATCAAAGTTCAAATATTGAACAGTGAATCCCCTTATACTATACTTATATTATCCAATTATCCTATTATTCAATTATCCTATTATTCAATTACACACAAGGTCACCGCTAGGTCAAGGTCAGGTCAAAAGCAGGTCAATGTCAACCCAAGGGCAGGGGGGGTGGGGCAATGTCAAAAGGTCAAACCCATCAATCATCATTAATTAAAAAGCCATCAATCATTTTGACAGAAGGTGGGTCATAATTCTACTGGGGTTTTAACTTTCTTGATTTTGCTTCTTTAAACATTACGTTTAAGATCAATTGTTTGAGGCTGTTCTTGAATGATTCTGATTCAATATGGAATGCTATTCCCAATTATATTTTTTCTAAAGTTGGTGGTCTCCCCTTTTAGACGGTGGGCCGAGGGTCCGTATCTGCTTTACTTTACGAAATGGATGATCCCCATGGAGGGAGAACCTGGATTTGTAAAGTTGGGACGGTTGTTTTATTCTCAACGATATGAAAAGTGTTGCCACTCCCATTTATTGCACATTTCCCCCCGAAATCATAATGCACGACCTGTAAATATGCAGGCAAACGCGGTTGCCTACTATATCAGTTGAGCCAATAGCGCAGCAAGATACTGACATAGGATTATTATTAACCAATCAGATTATTTAGAACAGCTGTTACACGGATGATTTAGCTATCAGACACGAGCAGCAGCAGCGGCGGCGGCAGCGCATTGATCATCACCAAGGACATTCTTTGTGTGATTGTAAGTATTCATTTAATTAGAATATGATATCTATATAAAATGTTTGTTTTGTACACTGTGTTGTTCAAAAGTGTGTAAGCATCTCGTTAGTGTAGTTTTAAGTAGGGTAACGTTAGTTTCAGCTGGCGAACTAGCAGTAGCTAGCATCATGCGATTACATATTTGATTTGGTGTAAACATTCCATTCTAATGGTAACACTTCGTCCAACTCACATAGGCTACAGCTCCACTGTATGTTGGCGGATAATTACCTCAGACCGTTTTGCAAACGTTCGCCAAAAACTCAAGGCAAACATGAACCTGTTGATGTTTAAGACATACTGTATATTTAATTATCAGTTACATCTGACATAACATTAAAGGGTCAGTATTCTAATATTCTAACGAATATTCAATATTCAAACCAAAGAGCTAAGAGCTCTAGTTAGAACTGCATGTAATAGAAATAAGTATAACTATCAAATAACATAGGCTATCAAACAGAGCAGAGTTATAATGTACATAAACATGTCATACAGATTTACTTCTGCAGGAGTAGCCAACACACAAACACAAACACACCACTCCCCACATGTGTACATACATACACACATGTGCCCTAGTCATCTTCAAGTGACTTATTGTCACAGTTAACACACTGACAGAGGTTTGTACATGGCAGCTCATGCAGTTTACATCTGCATCTACCCTTAACACAATTAGTTTTTTTACACGAGCAGTGCACAAATTCCAGTATGGTCTCTGGAGCTGGCGGAAGTGTCATCCAGTCCACTCCGTAGAAATCTCCTACCATCTTCCAGCCATGATTTACAGGAGGAGGAATGTCTGGCATGCACTCAAGACTCCTGTGTACTGCAGCCTGATAGCTTGCCCGCTGGATGTGTTTATGCAAGGAGTCTTTGTTTGGAGGCAAGTCTCTCTCAGAACATTTACCTGATTTGAACAGTTTAGCCCTTGCAATATTGACATCTTGGCAGTCCTTCTGATCATATAGATCACACATGTAAGCTTCCAGAGCTTCACATAGTTCTATTGTTCCTAGTTCTCTAAACATAGTGATGTATTCTGTTTTTGAACTTAGTTTTTTGTATGCTTTTGCTTTCCCAACCTTATGCAGAGCGCTCACAGTGTCACATCCAGAAAAGGCATGCAGACCTACAAGGGCATCACATTTGTCTTCGCCAAGATGGGCATGTAGCTTGGTAATGTAGGTAATGTGTGTGTTTCTCACCTTAGCAGTATGGAAATGGAGGTGGCCATCAATGTGGCTGCAGAAAGCTAGAGCCAGCACAAAGACATCAGTGTCTGGGCTCTTGATTACCAGGTCATGGCTGTGTTTGGCTGCATGGGCTGCATGCAGTATCATTCTGGTGTCTGCCTCCTCTTGACTTGTCTCTAGGTCTTTGAGTTCCAGTATCTCAAGGTCAGTATAGCTCACATTCATCTTAATTGCGTGACACTTGCTTCTGTGTGCAACAACGACAGTTATATTGTCAATTATATTATTTGCAGATGAGCTCCAATGTTGGAAGAAATACTCCAGTAAGTTTTCTTTATTTTGGCCACATGCCAGGAATTTTTTTCACTGCTTTGGGGTTTTTTGGTCATCTCCATATATTTAGATTTTTTGGTAGCCCTGTTCTGCGCGCCGTCTACGCTCAGCATTTTTGATGCTCAGGTCGCTGTATGCGTCGCATACAAAATGAAGCTCTGTTGACTTGCTTGCCTTAGCTAAGTGAACTAATGTCCTCAGTACATGATCAGCATACAACCCAAATGTTGACTGTGGCTTTAGTTGTTGCAACAGAGCCATAGCATCCCAAATCCAAACCAAGCCATCAGGAATGTCACTCACTGTTGCAGGCGGGTTGATCTCATCGAGCAAGATGTGCATCAGCTTTGTTGGTTTTGACCAGAGAGCCATCAAAGTTGGAAATTGATTGTGGAAAAGGACCCAAACTGTAAGTGAGCATTTCATTGATGTTAATTTGCCTAAAGCTGCCCACAACAATTAGCCTTGCAAACAAGTTGCAATGTGATGTTTGGGTTTTTTCTTTTCCTCAAATTTTTGTGACTGTACTTTGGCCAGTGTCTTTGAATGTTTTCATTTTCTTTATAGGGTCATGGAATGATGCTTCGCCATTGACAATCCTTTTTCACAGAATTCAGTGAGTGCCTTTACATTTCTTTGTTTAGCCCCTAGTAAGTCTGTGGCAACATTTTCTGATACCTGTTGGCCAGAAGAGATGTGACAAAGAGACTCTCCATCCAGCAATGGGTCAAAAGGGTTAACCATATTTTGGATAGTGGCCACAATGTTCATCACATCAGCCTGATCTCTGCATTCTGGTGTTGTCTAGCTCTGAGTTAAGATGTCCTACCGGGCACTTTCCTGCCATTGTTTTGCATTCAAAAGTGATTGCTGCCCGCTCATGTTGTGTTAGGGTCCAGCGGTGAACTGCACCCTTGTTCAGAGAGAACCCACTGATGCCTCCCTTTGTCTTTGAGCCCTGATTGGCTGTTTGCTCAATGACTTGATCACATGCAGTGCCGGCAAAACCATGACTTTGATGTCTTTGTGCCACAAAGTCAACTGAAAGAAGCTGCTGGTGTGCTGAAGGGTTTGTGTCTTCCAGGTTGGTCATTTCAGCCCAATATGCCGTCAAATACCTGGCATAATTTACTTTGTCACAGGCAATAAACCAGGGCAGCATACTTTGCACAGTGGACAAATGGAGAGCCCAGTTCCCCTCTCTTGTTGCCCTGATGAAAAGAAGCAAATCTTCCATCATGTCAAGGTATGTGCTCCAAAATGCGAATGTGTGGTTACAGTTGTTTTTCACCACAAATTCTTCATAACCTTGCAGTAACTGCTGAAATGTGTCTGATGTTAGCATGACCTTGAACTCTTCAGAGGGAAAACACTCCTGCAGATCTGTTGCCACTTTTAAAGCAGCTGCATTTTGTTCTTGTGTGAGTGTGTCCAAGTATGCCCACCAGCGCAGTTTCTGAAGTGCTTCCATCAGGAGTTTGTGAGCCGTATCCTCCTGTTGTAGTGATGGCCGGAGATCACTCCATCGATTGAGCCTGCGGCCACCATGTCCTGAAAGCCAGCATCACCATACAGCTTTCCTATGCATGACAGATATGCCATTGCTGTGTGGAACTCTCCCATCCTCACTACAATTCTCTCAGAGTAAGAATTTGTTTGCCAACGGATCTCTTGGGCCTTGGCATATATGGCTTGATCCATAACTAAAACAACTTCTTTTTGTTCCAAGCTGTCAGCAATGGCAATGGAGCGGCTCAGGATGGTGTGGACAGTGTTGAGGTCAGTCGGGCTGGCGTCAATCACTGGTAGATAGCCAACATGTGTAGATGGTAGTACTGTGTCTTCCTTCAACATGATATTAAACCCTGTCCATCCAGGAAGGACTTTGCCCTGGACCTCAGGTACTTTCAGTAAAAAGAATGCAGCATCAATTCTTCTACCGGTAGTTTGGGCATATCTGTATTGGTCCTGCTGGAGATCTATCTTCAATGCAAAATTCTGTGGACCAGTTCGCTTTCCTCTTGTGTATGTTGAAAGATTCAGTGGAGAAGGATGAACAGAACGCTCTTGTGTTCTCTGTCTGGGTAATGTGTCTGGTAAGGATGCTGTATAACTGTTTATGGCCCTCTGAATTATTATACAATTGGTGTTATGTATTGTCCCTTTACCTGAAAGAGTCTCCTCTCCAAAGTCATTATTATCCCAGACAAGAGTCACAGGCACTTCAGCACTGATGTTTTCAGGGATGTATATTTCTCCTCTCTCAATTTGTAGGTGAGCAAGGGCAGTATCATGCTCAAGAACCTGGGAATTGGATGAGCAGTGACCCAGACCATTTAACAACCCTATAAGCTGTGCAGAGCCAGTCATATGCCGAACTGCCATTGCAAGTGAGCACTGTTTTGGCATGAGCCACCGTCCTCTGGTTGCCAGGGTAATAATGTGTAATAATAATGACATCAACACGTTCATCTGATGGTTGTGATGACATTCCTGATATCCATGCAATGAAGTTAAAAAGTTGGTGAGGCACTACACTCAGGGCATTTTCCAGTGTGAGGTCACCTGCTGTGGGAGGCCATGGAAGCTTTTGAGTGTTTCACACTGTGTTAGCTTTTCTTTTACCCTTTTCCTGCTGTGTGTCTGAACCTTGTACTTCTCATGTTTGCAAATAATGCATTGTACTGGAAGCAGGTGTGGGGCCCGCTTGGACGTGTAGAGATCACGGGCGTAAGATCTCAGAGCCAGTGTTTTAACTGGAGTTGCCTCACCATCCTCTGCCTCTACCACTAAAAGTGCAAAACAATAGATCTAGGTTCTGCACCCTTCCCCACATCACTGATTCAAGAAAAATGGTTTGTAACTTTCAGCAGGGGAAAACTCATGCTCCATATATTGGTTCTACCTGTTCCCTTAACATGGGTAATAAACCAGTTTCACAGCGTTCAGGTGTCCGGCCTTGATGTTAATGATGCCATAATTGGAAGGGAAAATTTTTTGCAGGGTGTTTTTTATTATATTACTGTCAATTCATTGTATCTATATTATTAAGTTGGCTTGAAGTTGCTATATCTTTTCTAACTGATCGGACTTACATTTTTTCTTAAAAATGACGACTAAAACTCTGGAAAATCCCATTGACTTTAATTGCAGAATGTTCAAATTGAGCCAAGGTATGGACAACACAAACTCAAATCTAAACTCCCTGAAGTCCTAGACTCAATTCCTTCCTTCCTATATATCTTTCTTTCTTTTTTCTATCTATCCTTCTTTCTTTCTAACCTTTCTTTCTAACCATTCTATATTTCTTTCTAACCTTTCTTTCTTTCTAACCTTTCTTTTCTTCCTTCCCTTTTCTTTTTTCTATCTATCTATTCTTTCTTTTTTCTTTCTTTCCACCTAATTTTTCTTTCTTTCTACCCATCTATCGGACTGTATTGCCTTCAAACTTTCTGGCTAGGCTTTTTCAAGCCAACTTAAAGTTTGCCAACAAACTTCTAGTTTTTTGTACTAATCTTATATTGTTACTGCTACTACACTGCACATATCTGTAGATGTTGTTCATACTGTATATCTATTCTGCTCTTATAAGGCTACTGCTAGTACATTGCACATTTATATTTAATTTATATTACTGTAAACCATACTACTTTCTTAACTGTATACTACTGTCCATACTGCACTGTATGTCTAATACCGCCTGTCTATACAATATAATACCAACCTTCCTTTGCAGTTTCTTCAACTAATACTGCCTTCTCTCTTCTCCTTTGTGCTCGTTTTATCTTGGTGATATTTGTGAAATGGCTGTAGCACTCCCTGTGGTAGCCAGTGTTAGCTGGTTTGACTAACTGGTTTGTAGGTTCCTGGCTTTGTAACTTGTATGCCTGTACTGCCTCTTCTGCTATAATACCTTCTCTGCCCTCAAGGTATTTCCACAGAAACAATGATTTAATACATTTCTCCCAACTTATGTCTGTGAAGGAAATGGTGGGTCCACTTCCCTCAAATATACGCACTTCATGTTTTGCCATTTATTTCCAAGTAAACATGGGCGGGAAAAAGAGTATTGACTGGCTCGTTTTTATGACGTTGTGTTTCCAAGCAATACCATTGTGTCAAATGTGTGAAATCAGAACGGTGTATTTATTAAAGATTACAAAGAAATGACAGGACGTCGTATGACAAAAGATGGTTACATAAAATAAAAACAGTACGAATGGATAACGTTACCTCTACATTCTCATTCTGTGTCAAACTGAATAGCTATGTAGCAAAAGTGGGTAAAATAGTTCTTATCTTAAATAGTACAATCTTTCCTGGGCGCTAAGCGCGCCAGTGTGTTCACAAACGCGTCTCCAACACCGACACTTTCCCATGCATGCTATTGGATGAAGGCAACAAATATGTCATGCAGGTCGGACCCCACACGTAGATGCTTGCTCTATTCGCCGGGAAAATAACCTAGAGAAAGTTACCGATATTATAGTAATGGACAAAGTATGTGAGTGGCAACAATTTTTATTTGCTTTGTTGAAAAGCGTAGCGGTTATATATAAAAAAACTGGGTTATCCATCACCACAGATCGTCTGAAAACACAAAATCTCCCCTCGGCCCAACGTCTTTTTTCTGTTAGTTTGTAGGCTAATTATAATATCTCTAAACTGATCATCAAATTGTCAAATTTCTATAAGCAGGTGCTTTTGGCCTGGCACTTGATTTACAAACATAATTTTAGTCCCCACAGGTATTTTATTTGGAATAACCATTATATCCGATAATAAAATAAATCACTTTTCTTTTCAGATTGGTTTAATAATAATATTATTTTGGTTTCTCAACTTGTAAACTCAAATGGTCATTTGTTTTCTTATTCTGAATTCTTAACTAAATATTGTATTCCTGTCACCCCACGAGACTTTGCCATAGTGATGGATGCCCAGTGGAGCTATTGCACTTTTAAAAAACTGATTCTTTGATTTCTTCAAACTCTTGGATACATCCTTGCGAGACAGCAATAGGGAAGATTTGCTTTTTATCTAGTCCCTCTCCCAGGAATAGAAAGATTAGACAATTTTTGGAGTAATTGTTTTAATGATATTCCTTGGAAGAAAGTGTGGTCTCTATCCAACAAATATTTTGCCTAATCACTAATAAGGTTAAAGAGATGAGATCCCCTATGCTATTTTTGTGGAGTGGAAGACAAGTCTGTACCTCACCTTTTTTGGGATTGTGTTCATGTAGCTACTTTTTGGAAGAAATTTTGTCTGTTTGTACGTGCTACTTTATTAGTCAATTTATCTTTGGTGTTAAAGGATGTCTTATTTGGATTTTATAACTGACAAGAATCTAAAAGACAAGTTTTCTTATAAATCTATTCGATTTTCTAGCCAAGTTTTTTGTACACAGGTGTACATTTTTGTCTGTCAAACCTCTTCTTTTTTTTTAACTGTGTTTTTATTGAACTTTTTCTTATAAACAGAGCACTGTTGCATATTTACATATAATATTATTCATGTAATTGTAAAGTAAATAAATGAGCAAGAAAAAACAACAACAACAAATAAAGTTCAAATAAATACACAAATCCTTGACAGCACTTCAGAGAATACACCACACACCAGTACATTATCTGCATTGTTCAAACATTAACATATATTAAATCTATTTATTTGAAGCAAATTTTCAATTAGTGCCCACTTCTGTCGAAAAATGTCCGACTTTAACTGCAAGTCTGCTGTCATCTTCTCAAACATGTACATCTGTTTCAGTCTATGTGTCCATTCTGTCACAGTGGGTTCACGCACCTTCATCCAGTTCACAGTGATTATCTTCCTAGCTGCCATTAACAATATATGCAATACAAATAAGTGGGATTTACTGAACTGATCTGAGGGGAACCATCAAGCAAAAAAAATTCTGGGTGCACTGGAATATCTCTTTCTAAAACTTTGTCAAACCTCTTTATTATTTTTCGCAAAGACCTGATGTTATTTGGGTACTATCTCTTCTTCCAGTAACGTCACAGCTTTAAAGTTTGTTACTTTGAGCAAAAAGTATAATATTTATGCTTTTTTTATAATAATAAAAAAGGGACTCAAGGCATGTCTGTCTCTCTCTCTCTTGAATTTAATTTATTTTAAATTATATGTTACCCCTGGCTCAATATTTTTTGTTTTTGTGACTGTTTATTTTACTGGCTTTTTGTCAACTGTTTATAATTATATTATTGTTGTTTAATTCTGTTCTGAGTCGTAACTGTATGTATTTGCTGTTATAGATGTTCAAAAAAACTTTTTATTTTTATTTGTATGAAATGGAAAACTGGAGGGGAAAATGCACGTGCTAATGCTATCTTGCTAGCCAGTTTACATGGGGAGAATGTCAAGAACAGAGTCTAATGAAAATCAGTTTTTCAATATTGAAAGAGCGAACTAGAGGATACTAAGAAACAGTAAGTGTTAAGACTTCTATCAATGTATTTTTCCCTTTATTCCTCTGTTTTACTCATTTGTGTACTATTGTAACTGCTGCTACTACAGCAGTATTGCAAGTTCATGCAACCGATCATCTAGCTATAAATGTATCAAAATAATAGCATCTACTGCAAATATAATCTCCTCATCATTGTGATAATAAAAGTATTTTATTCATATAACCGACTCAACTTACCTGACAGGCGCATCTCGCAGTGAGTTTGCCAACGGTCTCCTTCCCGCTGTTTGATTGACTCGCACGTGCGCTCCAAAGCCACGCCCACCTTTTCACACTAAACGTAATAAAATGGATGTGGAGAATCAAGTTGATCAATTAATCAAATACTATATACACTTTGCATTATGTATTTCTGCTTCTCTGATTGCAAATGTTATAAAACAGTTTGAGAACAAGTGTCTTGTGAATTTTAAGGCCATTGCAAGACAGAACTGATTTTAATTGCATTTCATTCAATTACTCATTGATGTAAATTTCTTAATATGCTATTTAAAACAAGATATCTTTACACTTCACATTTGTAACTTTTATCATCATCATCATCATCATCATCATCAAAGCTTTATTAAGGACACACATGGTGCAAACACAAACAATAACAGACAAATACAAAAAAAACAACAACAACACAATATCACATTTATATATAGGCTAAAATGCCAATGGTTCCATGTACTGGAGAACAACCTGACTGAACTTAGGGCCCGGGTTCGTCAGTGTTGAAATCAACCTACACATACATCTGTACATGATGTTGCACAGAACAGGTGGGCACGCCAACACTGACAAACATTTGACTTGCACTACTCCATCGTGGCACGTTAAGCAGCCTCATTCCATCATTAATGCTACATTGAGTTTCTGCATGCTGCTCTTTCTGTAATGCCGCCACAAATGGGCAGTATGCATAGGGGTACAATATGCTCTAAAAAGTGCAGTCTTCACATACCAAATTTGCGAATCAACGAATTAGCTTGTGCATAGATCATACGGCACTGTCTAATGTACCTATCATCAGAGAGGTCATCAGTTATATAATGTAAGTATTTAACCTCATCACATATCTTAAGTACAATACCAGACAGATAAAATTCAGGAAATGACAGTTTCATGTCCTCCCTACTGCTAACAATCGTAATGTTACTCTTCTTTGCATTGTATTTAATTTCAAAGTCTGAGCCAAACTGAGAGCAAACCCTCAATAACTGTTGAAGGCCAGTACTATAAGGACAGAAGATCACCAAATCATCGGCGTACATTAAGTGTTTGATGATATTGTTACCAACCATACAACCAGTTTCACAGTTGTTTAGCAGCTTCGATAAATCGTCCATATTTATATAAATGATGAGCATACCAAAAAGCCAGAATTCTCACTAGAAATTTGGGAACTCCTCTGTTGTGTAACTTATAAAATAATTTTTCATGATTTAAACCATCAAAGGCACCATTTAGAGGCATCAATAAAACACATAAAAATTATGCCTGTTATACAAATCTAGAATCTCCTTTAAAGCAAAAATACACATATCTGTGCCATGTTAAGGTTTAAAACCAAACTGGTTGTCAATGGTTAGGACAAACTGTTCCAACTTGTTCAGTGAGGTCCTCTCCAAGACCTTGGATAGAACACTGGCCAGTGCTATAGGCCGGTAAGTATCCATGCTATTTATTTAGCCAGCTTTGTCTTTAATAATTGGCACTAACATCACAGATAACATAGACTCAGGTAAAATACCATGAACTAAAAACCCAGTAAAACAAATTGCAAGGAGAGGACAGAGTTTTCTTCTCGCAAATTTTAAAAGTTCAGCAGATATCTTATCCATACCACATGCCTCAGTATCTTTTAGCATCATAACTGCATCATAGACTTCTTGTGGGGAGACTTCATTATTATCAATGACACAGTTGAAAAGCTCATAATAATGTTTCTGTAATTTCCTCTGGACCGCTTACACCATCAATATTCGTTGGCAAAGATGTTTTACAATTATTCATTCTTTTGATTTCTTTCCAGACACCTTTTTACTAACAATATAATAACTTTTAAGGAACATTCTATTACAGTTTTTCTCGACTGCTTAAACACCTTTCTTAAAACTATGCCTCGTATTCTCAAAACAGTAAACACAAATCCATAATGTCTCACACAATTCCCCAAACATCCTATTTTCAGGTCAAAATTAAGCTCTACACTCAAAACCATTCACTCTTGCTGAAAAACCAAACTTTGCCCTCAGACAATCACACACACTACAACATAGTCTTACACACTGGTGCAATTAATTTTAAACAACATTTCCAAAACTGGTAAGTTATGTTGCTTGTGGTTCCCCCCCCCCCCCCCCTCACAAACCTTTTCACATGATGAACACAAAAGACACAACCAATACAATTTTTTTTTTATTCCTTAATGTACTGTACAATACAATAGACCAAAAAAAAAAATAATTCTGCCCCAGCATCCCGTCTTTGGTCTGGGACAGAATCTCGTCCACATCACAGGCTATATTGGCCCTATAGGCAGCGGGGGGTGGGGGGTGGGGGTGGATCCTCTAGTGTGCCTGATCCCCGCTGACATGCATCAACTGAAATATCTAGGCAGGCTTCTTCCATTTCATCGTCTCTGTGTCCTAGAAAGAAGTACGGATTACTGTAACTGTAGCACATCCTTTTTACAAAATGGAAGAATTCAGAAAACTCTATTTGTATGTTAGGCAATTTGATGCATTTCTTTTTATAACAGTAGTATAGGGCAACAGCTACAGTACATGTGTTGTAACAGCACATAGTACAGCTCTCAAAAGTTACAGTAGAGAGCCATCTGAAGTACATCTACCTGTTTTTCTCCCGAAAGGTTCTTATGATCGAGGCGACGGTGAAGCGACTCAAATTTGGCCTTACTCGTAGCCCAGCCTCATAGTCACACCATGGACAAAGACATGGGCAACTAGAGTGGCACGAATTTCATCCGAGACTTGTCTCCTTGCCCTGCACCTTCCTCCTCCTCCTCCTCTTCTTCCTTCACCTCTTGTTGCCTTGCTTAGTTGGGGACATTTAATATTCAACAATATTATTGATCTGCCTTCATCAATTGAGATTATTGATCTCCTGCCTGTCTGGTGGACGATGACACAATTTTCTTCTAGAAACAAACTTTGTTGTATTATTTTCATGTTATCACTTAAAAGCTGCTTTGATACAATCTGTAATGTAAAAAGCGCTATATAAATAAAGGTGACTTGACTTAACTCTTCCTCCACTCCCATCTCCTCCTCCTCCTCCTCTTCTTCTTCCTTAACCTCTTCCTCCACTCCCATCTCCTCCTCCTCTTCTTCTTCCATCACCTCTTCCTCCACTCCCATCTCCTCCTCCTCTTCTTCTTCCATCACCTCTTCCTCCACTCCCATCTCCTCCTCCTCTTCTTCTTCCTTCACCTCTTCCTCCACTCCCATCTACTCCTCCTCCTCTTCCTCCACTCCCCTCTCCTCCACCTCCTCCTCCACCTCCTCTTCCTTCACCTCTTCCTCCACTCCCATCTCCTCCTCCTCCTCTTCTTCTTCCTTCACCTCTTCCTCCACTCCCATCTACTCCTCCTCCTCATCCACCTCCTACTCTTCCTCTTCCTTTACCTCTTCCTTCACTCCCATCTCCTCCTCCTCATCTTCTTCCTTCACCTCTTCCTCCACTCCCATCTACTCCTCCTCCCCCACCTCCTACTCTTCCTCCACCTCCCTCTCCTCCTCATCTTCTTCCTTCACCTCTTCCTCCACTCCCATCTCCTACTCTTCTTCTTCTTCCTTCACCTCTACCTCCACTTCCATCTCCTCCTCCTCTTCTTCTTCCTTCACCTCTTCCTCCACTCCCATCTACACCTCCTCCTCTTCCTCCACCTCCTACTCTTCCTCCACCTCCTATTCTTCCTCCACTCCCCTCTCCTCCTCCACCTCCTCCTCATCTTCTTCCTTCACCTCTTCCTCCACTCCCATCTACTCCTCCTCCTCCTCCACCTCCTACTCTTCCTCCACCTCCTACTCTTCCTTACCTCCTACTCTTCCTCCACATCTTCTTCCTTCACCTCTTCCTCCACTCCCATCTCCTCCTCTTGGGAGGATGTTACATGTATATACATAGGGGTGGCAGTGGCTCAGTGGTTCATGTAGGTTGTCTACAAACCGAAAGGTGGTTCAATCCCCGGTTCCACCTGACCAAGTGTCGAGGTGTCCATGAGCAAGACACCTAACCCCAGCTGCTCCCGACGAGCATGGACCCCAGCTGCTCCCGACGAGCATGGCTGACACCGCCGTCAGTGTATGAATGAATGAGTGAGTGAATGGGTGAATGTGAGGCTATGTTAAGCGCTTTGGTGGCCATAGGTCTGTGAAAGCGCTATATAAATGCAGTCCATTTACCAAGTGCAAGTGACTTCAAGTGAAATTAATAATAAATAAAGAGCGCACGGATGGCACGCTAACAGGCTAGCGAATTAATAGCGTGTTGTGCTTGAAATAATGATTTAGATTGAAACTAGCGATGTCAGGTTAATGTGTGATGTTGAATAAGCTATATTTAGCAGTATAAACAACAGCAGTATTTAACAACTGCATTTAGCAGTATAAACAACTTTGTATAAACAAAGTATAAACAACAAGGAATGATAGTAAATAATGATTCAAAACAGAAAGATATACGAAGCTTAAAGATGCAAACCAACGCAACAGCAGCAGCAGGAGCAACGAGGCAGACAAGAGCACAAATAATTTGTATAATGTTACAAATAACGTAATAACTAACATAATGTTAGAATAGTGATAAGTTAAGCATTGCCTACTGCTGTATGACACATATTGACTAGCTCTGTCTTTCTTGTCCTTATGTGTGTTTGGATCCCTGTATGATATTTAATATTTATATTTTGTGTGTGTGTACATTTCAGAATGACGAAGCCAAAATTCAGGCCCTGCCCAAGCTGCCAGGTCCGTTAGCAGGCCAACCGCAAAACCCACTCGTTAAATCATCTAAATCGACAACATGTATGTTAGACCCTATACCATCTAAGCTACTGAAAGAGATGCTTCCAGAGGTCACAGATCCTCTTCTTAATATCATTAAGTCGAACCGTGCGGCCGACGAGCTGTCTTGGCTTCGGCCTCTCCCTGGAGAATGGAGACTCCATCCCCAGTCAGTTCAGCTGATTTGGGATCAGTTCGGGGACACACAGGTAGATCTGTTTGCCTCCCACGACTCGTCCCACTGCGACCTGTTTTATTCCCTGACCGAGGGCACGCTCGGCACGGATGCACAGGCGCACAGCTGGCAATTTTGGTTGCCCCGTATTCGGACAACCGGACCTGGTTCCCCGAACTAGTGCTCCTCGCGACAGCACCTCCCTGGCCAATCCCTCTGAGGAAGGACCTCCTTTCTCAGGGACGGGGCACCCTATAGCACCCTCATCCCGATCCTTGGAACCTCCATGTGTGGCTCCTTGACGGGATGAGGCAGGTTTGAGTACCCTACCATCAGCGGTGGTGGCTACCATCACTTCCGCTAGAGCATCGTCCACGAGACATGCCTATGCATTGAAGTGGAACCTCTTCATCAACTAGTGGTCTTCCCGACGTGAAGACCCCACGCAATGCCCGATCAGTGTCGTGCTTTCCTTCCTGCAGGAAGGGTTGGAGCGAAGGCTGTCTCCCTCCACCCTGAAAGTGTATGTTGCCGCCATTGCCGCACATCACGATACACTTGAAGGTAAGTCTCTGGGAAAGCACGACCTGATCATCAGGTTCCTGAGAGGAGCGAGGAGACTGAATCTTCCTCGCCCTCCCCTCGTTCCCTCTTGGGACCTCTCAGTGGTGCTAACTGCCCCTTAGAGTGCTCCCTTTGAGCCTCTGCAATCAGTGGAGCTTAAGTTCCTGTCAATTAAGACAGCGCTCCTGGTTGCATTGGCCTCCATCAAGAGGGTAGGGGACCTGCAGGCATTTTCGGTTGACGAAGCGTGCCTGGAATTCGGGCCGGCTAACTCTCACGTTATCCTGAGACCCCGGCCTGGATATGTGCCCAAGGTTCCCACCACTCCCTTTCGAGATCAGGTGGTGAACCTGCAAGCGCTGCCCTTGGAGGAGGCAGACCCAGCTTTGGCACTGCTCTGTCCAGAACGCGCCCTCCGTGCTTACGTAGACAGAACGCAGTGTTTCAGGACCTCAGACCAGCTCTTTGTCTGTTATGGTGGGAAGCTGAAGGGAAAGGCTCTCTCCAAGCAAAGGTTGTCCCACTGGATAGTGGACGCCATTGCTTTAGCATACCAGCAGCAAGGTCGACCGTGCCCCCTTGGTGTGAAGGCCCACTCCACTCGGAGTGTGGCCTCCTCTTGGGCTCTAGCACATGGCGCCTCGCTAACAGACATCTGCAGAGCTGCAGGCTGGGCGACACCCAACACATTCGCGAGATTCTACAATCTCAGAGTGGAGCCAGTTTCTTCTCATGTACTCGCTTCAACCAGCCGGTACTAGATTCTGCTCAGGTGTCTTCGCTTGCTCGCCACTCTCCACAGACAGGATACGTGCGATATTCTCCTCAGGTGAGCCTCCCCGCAGGCCCTGAGTTCCTCCAGCACTGTCGACGTCAACGCCAGTGTTATGTTACCGGAAGCTTTCGCGTTTGGCTAGGTGCCTCCATGTGCATGGTTCCCCCTCTGGGCGACCCCCACATGTGTATTTCCACTGCAAGCCTCTCTGAGCATGTGTCTTTCCCTCGGCAAGCCACCTTGCCACCCCTGGGGTTGAAATATTCCACCTGTGGCTGGACACCCCAGTGATACTCCATATGCAGCCCCCCCGGGCCATATGTGTATTCTTAAGTGTATTCTGTTAACGAGGGGGGGGGGGGGGGGGGACTTACAGAATACACATATGAGGCTGCATATGGAGAAACACTGGGGTGTCCAGCCCGCAGGGTGGAATGTTTCAACCCCAGGGGGGGCAAGGTGGCTTGCCAAGGGAAAGACACATGCTCGGAGAGGCTTACAGTGGAAATACACATGTGGGGGTCGCCCAGAGGGGGAACCATGCACATGGTGGCACCTAGCCAATCGCGAAAGCTGCCGGTGGCATAACTCTGGTATTGACGTCAACAGTGCTGGAGGAACTCAGGGCTTCTTGGGGAGGCTCACCTGAGGAGAATATTGCACGTATCCAGTCCGTGGGGGGGACTGGCGAGGAAGCGAAGACCTGAGCAGATCCTAGTACCAGCTGGTTGAAACGAGCACATGAGAGGACACTGGATCCACTCGCAGATTGTAGAATCTTGCAAATGTGTTGAATGTCGCACAGCCTGCAGCTCTGCAGATGTCTGTTAGCGAGGCGCCATGCGCTAGAGCCCAAGAGAAGGCCACACTCTGGGTGGAGTGGGCCTCCACACCAAGGGGCATGGTCGACCTTGCTGCTGGTATGCCAAAGCAATGGCGTCCACTATCCAATGAGACAACCTTTGCTTGGAGAGAGCCTTTCCCTTCAGCTTCCCACCATAACAGACAAAGAGCTGGTCTGAGATCCTGAAACACTGCGTTCTGTCTACGTAAGCACGGAGGGCACGTACTGGACAGAGCACTGCCAAGGCTGGGTCTGCCTCCTCCAAGGGCAGTGCTTGCAGTTTCACCACTTGATCTCGAAAGGGAGTGGTGGGAACCTTGGGCACATATCCAGGTCGGGGTCTCAGGATAACATGAGAGTTAAGCCGGCCCGAATTCCAGGCACGCTTCGTCAACCGAAAATGCCTGCAGGTCCCCTACCCTCTTGATGGAGGGCAATGCAACCAGGAGCGCTGACTTAATTGACAGGAACTTAAGCTCCACTGATTGCAGAGGCTCAAAGGGAGCACTCTAAGGGGCAGTTAGCACCACTGAGACGTCCCAAGAGGGAACGAGAGGAGGGCGAGGAGGATTCAAGGTCGTGCTTTCCCAGAGACTTACCTTCAAGTGTATCGTGATGTGCGGCAATGGCGGCAACATACACTTTCAGGGTGGAGTGAGACAGCCTTCGCTCCAACCCTTCTTGCAGGAAGGAAAGCACGACACTGATCTGGCATTTTGTGGGGTCTTCACGTCGGGAAGACCACTAGTTGACGAAGAGGTTCCACTTCAACGCATAGGCATGTCTCGTGGACGATGCTCTAGCGGAAGTGATGGTAGCCACCACCGCTGATGGTAGGGTACTCAAACCTGCCTCATCCCATCCAGGAGCCACACGTGGAGGTTCCAAGGATCGGGATGAGGGTGCCATAGGGTGCCCCGTCCCTGAGAAAGGAGGTCCTTCCTCAGAGGGATTGGCCAGGGAGGTGCTGTCGCGAGGAGCACTAGTTCGGGGAACCAGGTCCGGTTGTCTGAATACGGGGCAACCAAAATTGCCAGCTGTGCGCCTGTGCATCCGTGCCGAGCGTGCCCTCGGTCAGGGAATAAAACAGGTCGCAGTGGGACGAGTCGTGGGAGGCAAACAGATCTACCTGTGCGTCCCCGAACTGATCCCAAATCAGCTGAACTGACTGGGGATGGAGTCTCCATTCTCCAGGGAGAGGCCGAAGCCAAGACAGCTCGTCGGCCACACGGTTCAGGTCTCCCGGGATATAAATGGCTCGAAGCGACCTCAGATGCTTCTGACTCCATAGGAGGAGGTGGCGAGCAAGTTGCGACATACGGTGGGAACGTAGACCACCTTGTGGGTTGATGTACGCTACTGTCGCCGTATTGTCTGATCGGACTAGTACGTGCTGGTTCTTGAGCAACACATGGAAGCGGTGCAGAGCGAGACGTACTGCCAGCAACTCGAGGCAATTGACATGCCAAAGGCGCTGGGGTCCTGTCCAGGAGTCCGCGGCAGCATGTCCATTGCACATGGCATCCCAGCCCGTGGTGGAGGCATCTGTTGAGACAACAACATGCCTGGAAACTTATTCTAAGGGCACTCCGGCCCGTAGAAAGCTGAGGTTCGACCACGGGGTGAAGGTCTGACGGCAGGTCAGAGTAACTGGTACTCAGAGAGTGCTGTGTTGCCATGCCCACCTCGGGACTCGATCGCGAAGCCAAAGCTGAAGCGGTCTCATATGAAGCAGTCCGAGCGGCCTTACTGCGGCTGCCATATGCCCCAGGAGCCTCTGAAATAACTTCAGTGGAACCGCACTCTTGCTCTTGAACTGTCTTAGTCAGCAGTGACTGCGTGCCTACATGGTGACTGAGTCAATTTCTATACAGAGAAAAGAGATCCTCTGCACGGGGCAAAGTTTGCTCTTCTCTCGGTTGACCCGAAGGCCCAGACAGGCTAGGTGCTGGAGCACTAGGTCCCTGTGTTCGCAAACCTAGTCTCGAGAGTGAGCTAGGATCAGTCAGTCGTCGAGATAAATCAGGATGGAGAACAATTAGTTCATGTGTTAATGACCCCAAGGCTAGATTATTGTAATGCTCTACTGGGTGGTTGCCCTGCACGCTTAATAAACAAATTACAGCTGGTCCAAAACGCAGCAGCTCGAGTTCTTACCAGAACCAGGAAGTATGACCATATTAGCCCGGTTCTGTCAACACTGCATTGGATCCCTATTAAACATCGTATACATTTTAAAATATTGCTGATTACTTACAAAGCACTAAATGGTTTAGCTCCACAGTACTTGAGCGAGCTCTTAACGCATTATAGTCCTTCACATCTATTGCGATCTCAAAATTCCGGCCAGTTGATAATACCTAGAATATCAAAATCGACTGCTGGCAGTAGATCCATTTCCTATTTAGCACCAAAACTTTGGAACAGTCTTCCTAACATTGTCCGGGAAGCAGACACACTCTGTCAGTTCAAAGCTAGACTAAAAACACATCTCTTTGACCTAGCATACACATAACACATTATAGACTTCTATAATTCAATGTTAGGCTGCACAGATTAGGTCGGACGGAACCGGGAACACTTCCCATAAATCCTGATGTACTCATTACATCATAAGAAGAATGGCGTATACGCTATTATTAGTCACTCTGTTTATCTCGAGGTTTACCGTAGTCCGCCGGATCCAGGCTGTATCCAGATCTGATGAAGGACCTGCGCCTGGACGCGATGACAACGCAGTCCTTAAGTGTCCACTAGTCTCTCCCCTGTGAAAGCCTCCCTCCCCTCCCTTTACCTCTCTACAGATAAAGCGTTGTTGGGATAATTCTGGTTCGCGTGGCTCCGCGGAAGCTATACAAATTCTGTTTTATAAATTTTAAGGCCAGACAAGTAGTTTGTTGAGGGTTGGTTTGTAGGGAAGGACTACACGCCTGCGCACATATATTCTATAGACTGAGCTCGTAATACGCATGTGCACGCCATCAGCATTCTCACGGGTTCATGTTTTTGAAAGTTTGCGCAGAAAGAACTTAAGAGTTTTCTGTTAAAACGGTGTTGTGTTAGCGGCCCCTAAGTACATAACTAATGATCGCTGCGACGGAAGTGAATCATTCAAAACTACCTTTAGATGGACAATAACTTTATTCTAGAGCTGCTGTAAAGCCAAAACAATCTCTGTTACTTTATTTTCCTATTATCACTGTAAAGCCGCTTTGAAACAATCTACATTGTTAAGAGCACTATATAAATGAAGATGACTTGACTTGACTAGACTTGTTATAAACATGAACCTCGTCTGAAAGGCAAAGGGGGAGGTGTTGTTGTCATTTATTGCAATATTTTCAAAATTACTAAGAAGTCTATCTTCAAATATAATTATTTTGAAGTGTTGGTGCTTAATGTAACAATACACAGTGTAAATGATAAATCACGTTTGAGATTTGTGCTGGCTACTGTATACAGGCCACCAGGGCACCATACAGACTTTATCAAAGAATTTGCTGACTTTCTATCAGAGTTAGTACTGGCTGCCGAAAAAGTCCTAATTGTTGGTGATTTAAATATACATGTAGATAACGAAAAAGATGCATTATGATTGGCATTTAAAGATTTTAACTCTATTGGAGTTAGACAACACGTGTCACGACCTACTCATTGTCGTAATCATACTCTAGATCTAATATTATCACATGGAATCAATGTTGATGCCGTTGAAATTCTGCAGCAGAGCGATGACATCTCAGATCATTATCTAGTCTGGTGTAAACTTCATTTAGCCAAGGCTGCAAAGCAGACTCCGTGTTACAAATATTTTAGACCTATCACTTCTGCCACTAAAGATTGCTTTATTAATTATCTTCCTGATCAGTTTAATCATGTCAGCATCCCAGATAGCTTAGAAGAACTCGATATTGCGACAGAAACTTTTAACTCTCTCTTTTACAGCACTTAAGACACAGTTGCTCTTTTGCGTTTAAAGAAGATTAAAGAAAAGAGTCCAACGCCGTGGTACAACGAGCACACTCAAAATAAACAAAACCCTAGGTATTTATTTGAAACAGTGGCTAAACTAACGAAATATAAAGCTTCAAGCCCAGAAGTTTCCAAACAGTACAGCAGTAATGACTTTATGAACTTCTTCACTCATAAGATTGATAACATCAAGGAGAAAATAATAACTATGCAACTGTCTACTACAGTATTGCATCAGGGAGTGCATTGTAGTCTCCGTAAGGAAAAAGTTGATTCATTCATTGCTATAGAAGAGGAAGCATTTGCTAAACTCGTTAAATCATCTAAATCGACAACATGTAGGCTATGTTAGACCCAATACCGACTAAGCTACTGAAAGAGATGCTTCCAGAGGTCATAGATCCTCTTCTTAATATCATTAATTCATCTTTGTCATTAGGATACGTACCAAAAACTTTTAAGCTGGCTATGTTTAAACCGCTTGTTAAAAAAAATGCAACTTGATCCTACAGAATTAGTCAATTACAAGCCGATCTCGAATCTACCTTTTCTGTCAAAGATATTAGAAAAGGCAGTATCCTCACAACTGTGTTCCTTTTTAGAAAGAAATGAAATCTGTGAGGATTTCCAATCAGGATTTAGACCGTACCATAGTACTGAGACTGCTCTCATTAGAGTTACAAATGATTTGCTCTTATCATCCGATCGTGGTTGTATCTCTCTATTAGTGTTACTCGATCTTAGTGCTGCATTTGATACTATTGCCCTCAACATTCTTTTAAATAGACTCAAAAATGATGTTGGCATTAGTGGAATTGCATTAGCATGGTTTAAATCATACTTATCCGACCGTTATCAGTTTGTAGCAGTAAATGAAGAGATGTCTCATCGATCACAAGTTCAGTATGGCGTACCACAAGGCTCAGTACTAGGACTGTTGCTGTTCACTCTGTACATGCTACCCTTGGGAGATATCATTAGGAAGCATGGAATTAGTTTTCACTGTTATGCTGATGATACTCAGCTTTATATTTCTTCACACCCTGACGAAACTTAGCAATTCACAAAATTAACGGAATGCATATCGATATAAAAAATTGGATGACTAGTAATTTCCTACTACTTAATTCTGAAAAAACAGAGATTCTAATTATTGGACAAAAAACTTCCTCACGTAATGACCTAGAATACTGTCTAACACTTGATGGCTGCTCTGTCAAGTCCTCGTCGTCGGTTAGGAACCTGGGTGTGCTCTTTGATACCAATCTTTCCTTTGAAAGTCACGTGTCTAGTATCTGTAAAACCAAATTTTTCCATCTTAAAAAAATATCTATCTAAATTATGTCATATGCTCTCATTGACAAATGGAGAACAATTAGTTCATGTGTTAATGACCCCAAGGCGAGATTATTGTAATGCTCTACTGGGTGGTTGCCCTGCACGCTTAATAAACAAATTACAGCTGGTCCAAAACGCAGCAGCTCGAGTTCTTACCAGAACCAGGAAGTATGACCATATTAGCCCGGTTCTGTCAACACTGCATTGGATCCCTATTAAACATCGTATACATTTTAAAATATTGCTGATTACTTACAAAGCACTAAATGGTTTAGCTCCGCAGTACTTGAGCGAGCTCTTAACGCATTATAGTCCTTCACGTCTATTGCGATCTCAAAATTCCGGCCAGTTGATAATACCTAGAATATCAAAATCGACTGCTGGCGGTAGATCCTTTTCCTATTTAGCACCAAAACTTTGGAACAGTCTTCCTAACATTGTCCGGGAAGCAGACACACTCTGTCAGTTCAAAGCTAGACTAAAAACACATCTCTTTGACCTAGCATACACATAACACATTATAGACTTCTATAATTCAATGTTAGGCTGCACAGATTAGGTCAGACGGAACCGGGAACACTTCCCATAAATCCTGATGTACTCATTACATCATAAGAAGAATGGCGTATACGCTATTATTAGTCACTCTGTTTATCTCGAGGTTTACCGTAGTCCGCTGGATCCAGGCTGTATCCAGATCTGATGAAGGACCTGCGCCTGGACGCGATGCCAACGCAGTCCTTAAGTGTCCACTAGTCTCTCCCCTGTGAAAGCCTCCCTCCCCTTCCTTTACCTCTCTACAGATAAAGCGTTGTCGGGATAATTCTGGTTCGCGTGGCTCCGCGGAAGCGATAAAAATTCTGTTTTATAAATTTTAAGGCCAGACAAGTAGTTTGTTGAGGGTTGGTTTGTAGGGAAGGACTACACGCCTGCGCACATATATTCTATAGACTGAGCTCGTAATACGCATGTGCACGCCATCAGCATTCTCACGGGTTCACGTTTTTGAAAGTTTGCGCAGAAAGAACTTAAGAGTTTTCTGTTAAAACGGTGTCTTGTTAGCGGCCCCTAAGTACATAACTAATGATCGCTGCGACGGAAGTGAATCATTCAAAACTACCTTTAGATGGACAATAACTTTATTCTAGAGCTGCTGTAAAGCCAAAACAATCTCTGTTACTTTATTTTCCTATTATCACTGTAAAGCCACTTTGAAACAATCTACATTGTTAAGAGCACTATATAAATGAAGATGACTTGACTTGACTTGTTATAAACATGAACCTCGTCTGAAAGGCAAAGGGGGAGGTGTTGTTGTCATTTATTGTAATATTTTCAAAATTACTAAGAAGTCTATCTTCAAATATAATTCTTTTGAAGTGTTGGTGCTTAATGTAACAATACACAGTGTAAATGATAAATCACGTTTGAGATTTGTGCTGGCTACTGTATACAGGCCACCAGGGCACCATACAGACTTTATCAAAGAATTTGCTGATTTTCTATCAGAGTTAGTACTGGCTGCCGAAAAAGTCCTAATTGTTGGTGATTTAAATATACATGTAGATAATGAAAAAGATGCATTGGGATTGGCATTTAAAGATTTTAACTCTATTGGAGTTAGACAACACGTGTCACAACCTACTCATTGTTGTAATCATACTCTAGATCTAATATTATCACATGGAATCGATGTTGATGCCGTTGGAATTCTGTTATTTGAGGTTTGGGTGTGTGCCGCGTTTGCCCATCGACATTCTTTTTCGTTCAGTCTTGAACGACTCAGCTGTGACCTACTGTGATAAGTTTGTAACCACTCTGGTCAAAGATCTGAAGGAAGCATTACTGATCGCACAAGAACATGCAACGAAAGAGCAGAAAAGACATGCAGAGTTGTACAACCGAAGGGTAAAAGGACTGGACATTGAAATTGGTGATCAGGTGCTCCTGGCAAATAAAACTGAAAGGGGTAAGAGGAAAGTCGCTGACAGGTGGGAGTCAACAGTTTACACTGTTGTGGATCGTAAACCAGACACTCATACTTACAGGATTCGTAATCCGACCACTGGCCAGGAAAAAGTGGTTCATCGAAACCTGTTGAAGTTTGTGAATTTCCTACCAGTGAATGTAGAAAACCCCCTGTCTGATCAGCTTTCTGATGTATCCAAGACTGTTCCAGAGTTTCAGTGCTAAATAGGAAAAGGATCTACCACCAGCAGTCGATTTTGATATTTAAGGTATTATCAACTAGCCAGAGTTTTGAGTTTGCAATAGACGCAAAGGACTATAATGCGTTAAGAGCTCGCTCAAGTACTGACTAGACTAGTCAGCAGACTAGATGGTGAAGCAATTCTTGTAATGGTTTGTTTCCACCCAGTCTCTCTTTCATCAGTTAGTTATGATATTTATAGTAGGACCAGAATATTAAAGTGGCCTCCAGTCAGTTTAGTACTGTTCAATAGCTGCATTGTTAGCCTAGAATAAGAAAAATATGACAGTACTTTAAAAAAAAATTAAAATGACATGTGAAGGCCAAGTACGGTAACCCACACCCACACCCCCATGCCCATGGACACTGACTCTCTAACCATTAGCCCACGACTGTCCTAATGGACTGGAATGATAGCAAATGTAGTTTCTGGCTCTGTTGTGCTACTCTACGTCTGACCTCAATAATAGATGGGATCTCCTGCCTGCCTTCATTCTAGCACTGAGAACTGAACCACTCATGCTGTAAGATCTGCTCTAACGTCGGCCGTTTCTCTGGACGGAGATTCAGACACTGGCTAATCAGATCACGGCATGCTGTTCAAGTTTGGAGGAGAGAGAAGGTTAGTCAAGACGTTGTTACACACCAAAGCTGACATGTGGGAAAAAGTCTTCTGAAATATGTGATGAATATAAGCTATATGTAAATGTAAGGTATATGGAGACATTAGCGTAAAAATTTGATTCCATTACTCTGGTAAACATTCATGGGTGTTTTTGACTTTTTTTCTGTTAAATGACAAGTTCGGTATTTTACACTTAAAGCCCTGTTTACAGATCGTTTCTGATGAAATAGAACGGTTAAGATTAAAATTTGGACACATGCTGCTGGCCCGAGAATTTTCGGTTTCTTTCGCTTTCCCCCCCACCTCCACAATGGCTGCATAGGTGCACTGGAACAATCCTTCCTAAAACGCATTAAACTTTCGTTTACAAAGACGTGAAACTCACCGAGTGGTCATGGGTGTTCACTGATATGCTCACACAAAAATCGCTGCAAAAGATGTGCTGTATTGGATGTGCTGTGAGGTACGGTATTACTCCGCCGCCGGAAACTGGACTGGAGTGTCTATTATTCAAGCTCTCAACGGAAGAATGTACGGGTGTGAGGCATTTGGAAAAATAGGTCCACAGTTTTACAACGAATGGTAAAACACCTGTTGGAAAGCATCTTTTGCAGCGATTTTTGTGTGAGCATATCAGTGAACACCCAAGACCACTCGGTGAGTTTCACGTCTTTGTAAACGAAAGTTTAAAGCGTTTTAGGAAGAATTGTTCCAGTGCACCTATGCAGCCATTGTGGAGGTGGGGGGGAAAGTGAAAGAAACCAAAAATTCTCGAGCCAGCAGCATGTGTCCAAATTTTAATCTTAAAGGGATAGTTCACTTTGAAATTAATTTTTGATATGTTTTAGGCATCCAAAACATAGGGCATCTCAAGGGCATCCAAGATGTAGGTGTCTTTGTTTCCGCAGTAGTTTCAATTTTGATATTTTTAGGTCAAACCGTTCTTGTCTGTCAGTCATATAATGCAGGTCGATGGTCACTGTCTCAAAACACAAGCACAGAGTCCAAATTAAAACAATTCCCCATCGTCCAAATGAAACAATTCCCCATCATAAGTACACATTGATGGCCTAAGACCCGAAACGAGCGGTTTGTGTGAGAAAACGAACAGTATTTATATCGTTGTTATCTCTTGAAAACAGCACACGTCCAAATGATCTGACGGCGCGGGCGGGTATAGATATATACATAGATGTCGCCTTGGCTACTGCAGTTCATTGGAACGAAACCGTAGCCAAGCGACATCTAGTGTATATATCTATACCCGCCTGTATACACTAGATGTCGCCTTCGCTACTGCAGATCATTGGAACGAAACCGTAGCCAAGGCGACATCTATGTAAATATCTATACCCGCCCGCGCCGTCAGATCATTTGGACGTGTGCTGTTTTCAAGAGATAACAACGATATAAATACTGTTCGTTTTCTCACACAAACCGCTCGTTTCGTGTCTTAGGCCATCAATGTGTACTTATGATGGGGAATTGTTTCATTTGGACGATGGGGAATTGTTTTAATTTGGACTCTGTGCTTGTGTTTTGAGACAGTGACCATCGACCTGCATTATATGACTGACAGACAAGAACGGTTTGACCTAAAAATATCAAAATTGAAACTACTGCGGAAACAAAGACACCTACATCTTGGATGCCCTTGAGGTAAGCTAAAACATATCAAAAATTAATTTCAAAGTGAACTATCCCTTTAACCGTTCTATTTCATCAGAAACGATCTGTAAACAGGGCTTTAAGTGTAAAATACCGAACTTGTCCTTTAAACAACATTTGGTCAAAGGCTTTGTTTGTGCATCTATGAATGTCTATTCTCTCACCGTTGGATAAGTCAGGATTCCAATCAGGACAGGCGTTTACTATGTCCCTTCGATTACGAAATGGCAAATGTCTGTTCACCATGAAATACAGCACAATGCCTAGAGCCCAGACGTTTGTTGGGACGGCGTGGTATTGGGGCTGTGTGAAGACCTCTGGTGGGCAGTACTCTTTTGCTCCTGTAAGCAAGACATTTCATTACCAATACATTTCCAAAAAAAAAAAAAAAAAACATAATACAAAATGCCAGCTCACCTAAATATGCAGCACTGATGTAGCCGTCTCCATCCACTAGGTGAGCGACGCCAAAGTCAATCAACTTGAGCTCCATACTGTGTGTGTTCACCAGGATATTGTCTATATGGATGTCATTATGAAACACGCCGTGGTCTATGCAGTGTTGCACTGCCAGGACTAACTGGCGCATTAAGCCACGTGCGATCTCTTCACTCAGTGTGTCACTGATGACCTCTCGCAAGACTTTGCACGGTTGAGGGAACTCCAAAATGAGTGAGATGAAATTGGGCCGATTAAACCACTCATACATTTCTATTACGTAGGGGCTTACTGGAGGACGCCTCAACAATAGCATCATCGCCACTTCTGTAGACAGAGGTCTGGAACAATCAGGCTAGAGAAAAAGAGAACAAGACAGCAAAAGGTTAGTTGGCTATAGATTTAAAGAACACATGTAGTTGTATTTAAATTACTTTACATTGCTTTTTTTGTTTGTTATAAATATGGATATTTTTCTTACAAAAGCGCATGGCTTCGCTTCAGAAGGCCTTTATTAACAGTATGGAGCACTTTTATGATGGATGGATGCGCTTTTTTGGGCTTCAAACTAAAAAATGGTACCATTCACTCCCATTATAAAGCTTGGAAGAGCCAGGATACTTTTTTATATAACTCCGATTGTGTTTGGCTGAAAGAGGAAAGTCATAAACACCTAGGAATGCTTGAGAGTGAGTAAATTATGGGATCATTTTTGGGTGAACTAACACTTTAAAGGCACACTATGTAATTTTCAATTCGTAGCTTGATGACGCCTTGATTTCGCAGAATCATGGGAGTTGTTGTCTTCACCTCTACAGCCGGTGGAGAATACGACGCGACTAAAATGGTAAATATGCTACTTGCGGTAATTCAAGAAAACGAGATTTAAACAAAAAGACTGTGTAGAGCTGTATAACAATGATTAGTTTTCTGTCGATGAATGTATCCAAACAGCTGCTCACCTGACTAATATAACACATCATACTGTATATTAAAGCGTCTTTGGTGTTTCCGTGATTTCTACAGAATAAAACCGGAAATCGAGGGAAACGCGGGTATGATGGCATTGACAGGCAACGCACAGGCACTGTCCGTGTCCTGGTTAAAACTGCTTATTTCTCTGGATTTAAACATTCTTAGAGTCATTTGGGATGATGTAAGTACACAAATCAACAAAATATATAACATTGTTCTAGTGTTTTTTTGTATATTTTAATCCAAAAATCTTACATAGTGTGCCTTTAAAGGAATAGTTCACTTCAAAATGAAAACTCTGTCATCATTTACATCATTTATCACAAACCTGTATGAGTTTCTTTCTTCTGCTGAACACAAAAGATATTTTGAAGAATGTCAGTAACCAGACAGTTGATGGACCCCATTGACTTCCATAGTAGAAAAATAAATACTATGGAAGTCAATGGGGCCCATCAACCGTTTGGTTACTGACATTCTTCAAAATATCTTTTGTGTTCAGCAGAAGAAAGAAACTCATACAGGTTTGAAACAACTTGAGGGAGAGTAAATGATGACAGAATTTTCATTTTGAAGTGAACTATTCCTTTAAGTACAATAAGCCATGAAAAAGAAGTCAATTTGGTACTCGCGATCTGTTTGAGAGGCGGCTTTATGAGAGCGGCACTTATATAGATCAGTGGTGCGTGTGCTTTTGGTGTGAGGCTGTGAGCGTGAAACCTGTGGGAATGAGTGAAATTATGCACAATACAAGCACTATTCAACCGGAGCGATTGAGACGAGCGAGTGACAGGAGGCGGGTGTGTGTCTGGCGGAGAGAAGAGAGCGAGAAAGCCCAGCTGGTATCGATGTATCGATACTGCAGAAAAGCAGCATTGGAACCATTTCAGAATCAATAGATACATTTTAAATACATAAATATCAATATTTTGCCAACACTATTTCACAAAGCACCTTTTAAACAACTAAATATATTCTTTAAGTTTTGCCAACTTACAATTAAAACATGATGCTCAGCATCCCTTTTGTTAATAATTTTGATGGCAACCTGTAAAACGAAAAAAGAAAAACATTATTAATTTTTTCCCAAATTCAAGTTTGGATTAATTGGACATGGAGAGCAAAATGTTCAGTAAGAGTGTGTTACCTCTTGCTCATCGAATTTACGGATTCCCTTGTACACCCTGCCGTAGCCTCCCGATCCGAGGACATTTTTCACCTCGTAGAAAGTGTTCAAATATCCTGAAAAACAGAAGAGGTTGCTGGATCCTTCAATTGCATCATAATAACATCCATTATAAAATCCATTTAACGAATGTGTCTCTTATAAAACTCATAAAACATTGCAAAAAGTAAACTATATACGCAGGGTTACTGTTTGCAGTTATGTTTAGTTATAGGTGTCATCAGAATTACAAAGTAATAGTACTTAAAAAAATAAAACAGAAGACAAGAAACATGGCAGAACTGACAGCAGACTCACCATTATTTGGCTCACACTCGGAGGGACCTGAGACAGATGACGGCTCGGGATCAGACTGATGTGGAGTCCACTGTGGTGACACATGGATTCTGCTCCTCCTGCTGCCTCGTGTATGAACTCCTTAATTGTAGATAAACAAAGCAGAAAATATTAGAAACATGTCTGACCAGAGTCACCATTAAATCAAAATGAACAATTCTTATTTTTTTATGGAATATTGCATTATTTATTATGAATGATTTATCCATTATTATTTATTTTTTGTAAGTAACCTTTAATAAGAGTGAATAGAGTTTAAATAGAGTGGTGCAGGTGTGCACCAATGCAATGCATGTGAGAACCTTCAGCAGAATGACACATGAAATCATGTGCACAACTACATTCTGCCTTCCGTAGGCTACTGCATAAATGGTGATCACACCAGACCGACCTGCTTGAGGGACTAAAACAGAGCAGACTCCCTTGACCACCCTGCTGAAGCCTCCAGATCCCAGGATATTTTTCACCTCGTAGAAAGTGTCCAAATATCCTGAAAAACAGATGAGGTTGCTGGTTCCTTCAATTGTCTCATAATAACATCCATTATAAAATCCATTTAACGAATGTGTCTCTTATATAACTCATAAAACTTTGCAACAAGTAAACTATATACGCAGGGTTAATGTTTGCAGTTATGTTCATCAGAATTACAAAGTAATAGTACTAAAACAGCAGACAAGAAACAGGGCAGAACTGACAGCAGATGTTAAAGGTCAATGATTGTCTGTCTAGCAGTTAAGCATGTTTACATAGAAAAACAGCTGCACCACTTCGTTTCTTCGTTGCAAAAAAAGGAATTCAAGTATTTCCCAACATTGTATTGTTTTAAAATGAATAATATCATTTATAAAGTTAATTTTGTTAATTAAACTCGCACCTGTTGGGCGTTTCTGCTCACTATCTTTAGGAGAAGCTGTTGTTGACTCGATTCTACACTCGTTTTCGACCCAGTTGCTCGTAGTTTCCCGTGCAGAGACATCTCGTGCGTCAACTGCACTGCCCTCGGGCACAGGCACTGATGCTGTGGATATATTGCTGGCAGATGTGGATATATTTTTGAGAAGACTGGTTTCACGGTGTGTTTTTGTCCGCAGACGTTCGTATAAAGCAAACTCGCTGTGGGAGTTTAGTCACACACTCGCTCTTTACGCTGCTGTGTGACGTCACAGTAACACAAGCGCGTTCGAGAGAGGGATGTAGAAGCCTATTTTAAAAGTGCGCATTTTAAAAGTTGAGTTGATTTTTCGTGGACACCATGGGCATTGAGGCAGTGCAATGATCTGAACTGGATTTGCTGTTAGCGTTTTTATGTCAAAAGTCTCCCTGTAGCAAACTGAAACTATAAGTTTTGTATTTCCTACATGATTAAGTTGTGTTTGTCATCTAAACTTAATCCTGCACAATTTATTTATTGTTTAAGGATGTTTATCCATATAAAATGAGTCATGTGTAAAATAAAGTAAATGTTTTCTCCAGAAAATACTTTCCAAGGGAAAGCCCAACCGCTGCAATCGCCATTTTGTCTCCGTGGACTGGGATCTGCAGCTCTACAATGTGAAGGTAAAACTAATTACAAAATATATAAATGTAAATGAACAACTCTCATTTATAGGTCAATTGTTGCTCCGCTGATTCTGTCATCTTCAGAAATATAAACTCAATATGATTAGCACTGCTCAGCACAGTTTTGAATGTGGTGCTTTTCCTGTAAATACTATTATCATGTTTTATGTATGACCACACATACATTTTATTATGCTGAAATTGTATTGTTTTCACATTTTTAATAAATTAATTTAATGGTTTTCTAAAATCATTTGAGTCTTTTAATCCATTTTTATCACTTGAATGAGTTACACTTCAAAATTGCCATTTCCCACACACACACACACACACACACAATCCTCTCTCTCAACAGAACATAGACTGTAAAAAAAAAAAAATCAAACACAGGCTTTATAATTGTTTGTACATTTTTACAAACATTGTACATTAAAAGATTATTATAGCTCATTTATTTTAATAATATTAATTCAGCTGAATGAAGAGAGGAGACTCTAAATATCTGTGTTGTGTATTGTATATTTTCAGTGGAAGAGTTGAAGACAAGAGTAACCACATTAAGGACTCAATTACAAAACTTCTCAAACCCAAACCTAGTGGCAGTGGGGAGAAAGGCCTCACAGAGAAACAGAGATGGCTATTAAAGGGCCCCTATAATGAATTTTTGAAAATGACCTTTCATGTAGTGTGTAACAGCTCTAAGTGAATTAAAACATCCTGCAAAGTTTTAAATTTGAAAGTGCACCACATATAAAGTTATTGTCTTTCAAAAGTTAGAGTCGACTCTGAGTCAATTAATTGAATCGTTTTTCAAACAAGTCATAAGCCGTTTCGTTGTGGCGTCAAGACGAAACATTAGCATATTGCCCACCCACTTATTGTGCGCGCAGACACCAGGGAAAACTTGACCACCCTCAAACCGGCAGCTGATTCCTGTGGATGCTGGATAACATTTTCAACAAGGTAAAGCCAGTTTTTTTTTTTCACTGCTCAAGGACGAGCATGTGAAGAATCAGTGAAATTAATCTTTACCACGATATCACAGCAGTATTATCCTAAACTTTTTTCCTACAACTAAACTAAACACCAGCCATATACCCACCTCTTACACCTGCACAAATGGCCTCCTCAACCCCTGTATACACACAGATACCTCAACACTACCATCAGCACAAGCCTCCTCAGGGCCCTGTTCAGCCTCAAACATTTTTGAGGATGCTAGGTTTGGAAGAGTAGTTGCATATAAAAATGCGGTACATTAAACACATTTTCACATGCACATTTATTTATTGAATACTTAACTTTTGTAATGTATAATAATATGTCATTATACGTTGCTGTTAAAACTGTTGTGACAGTCAAAATTAACATTTTTAAGTTCTATGAATGTTTTAAAATGTTCATTTGGCACTTTAATCCTTTTTTATGTTGAAAATACTGAAATGTGATCATGCATGCTGTCTTAATTTAAAACATTAAAACACAAAAATTAAGCTATAAGAGATTCAACTATAAAAATATAAAATCTCATCAAAATACAGGACAGCAGAATCAAATAGTATCAGATCCCATCCGACAAATCAATCAACACAGGAAAACTAGTAATCTGTTAACTATATACATTACATAAGTCACTAAACTACAACTAGCAAACACTTCTTTTTGTCCATTGCCTAATGTATTTTTCTTGCCATGGCACCTAGCCAGCAGGTGACACAAAGTAATCTTCAAGGAGGTCACGCTGCTGCTTAGAACCTAGGCTAGGGTTCCGTGACCTTTCAGCTGGCACACATTGCATGGCCCCCAGACCATCTCTCCTCCATGCCCCCTCGTTGACTCTGTGGTCTGCATCCTCCCAGTCTGCCAGTGCTGGAGTCATGTAGGCCTCTGAACGACGATCACAGAGGAAGTTGTGGAGGCATGCTGAAGCAAGGGTGATCTTAGTGACACTCTCTGGGTGTAGGAGGATTGTGGAGCGGAACACTCTAAACCTATTGGCGAGAATGCCAAAGGCATTTTCGACAACTCTGCGCGCCAGTGAGAGCTGGTAATTGTAGACCCTCTGGTTGTGGTCCAGCTGCCTGAAGGGGTAGGGTTTCATCAGGTCTGTTCTCAGAGGAAACGCCTCATCCGCCACAAACTTATAGGGTAGCACAATATCAGAACCAGGAAGCTTTTCTGGAGGAGGAACATTCAGGAGACCCTGGTCCAGTGCTTTCTTCAGGTCAGAATGGGCAGAAAGCCCAGCATCCGACACCCTGCCCTGAGTACCAACACTAATATAAATGAATTTACAATTGGCATCTACAGCTGCCATCATGAGAACAGAAAATCTGCCTTTATAGTTGTGCCACATGCTCCCACTGTGGGCTGGGGGCTGGATGTAAATGTGTTTGCCATCAAGGGCACCCAGACAATGTGGAAACTGCCATTTCTCCATAAAGTTCTTGGCAATTGCATGCCATTCCTCCTCTGATTTTGGTGTCTGCAGATATAAAAGCATTGTACTGAATTTCTAAATATATTAATTCAAGTCACCTCCCCACCACCACCACACACACACACTTTTACCATTTCAGCAGTAACTAAATTGTTCAATCAATTCTCCCAAGTCAAGCATAATATCTTGCATAGCTCATAAAGATAAACAAAACTTTTTTTTTTTTTTAAATCATATTTGTACATACTGCATGTCAGAATGTTTGCTGTTGTGATACTGATGATAAAAGTATTAAGGATGTCTAACCTTAAACCTTGAAAATCATCTTTCAGGACATGATGTTGGGCTGCACACGTGTCTTTCACTATATAAGATACAGTAGTGGCCCCAATTCTGTACTGAAAACTCAGTGATTTGTAGGTTTCGCCTTCAACAGAAAGTTAACATTACTGCAAAATGAAAACATAAGAGACAGACATGTACATTTGTTATATATACTGTTAAGTAAACATGCAATTTATTCTCTTATAATGCCTCATATATATATATAGGCTAATATGATATTAACCACAATTGTAACCTTGTAAGAGAGAGTGTTATTAAGAAAAACACTGCAACTTGTATTGTAAAGGTTTTTATTATGAATCTGGTTTATTAAGAAAAACACTGCAACTTGTATTGTAAAAGTTTTTTATTATAATAATGCATGAAAGAAATGACTATACTATATTCGATGTTTAAGCATTTAATCAAATGAAAGAATAAACCACAGTAGGTAGTAATAACACTAAGTAGTAGAAAGCATGTATCTTAGCAAAGTAGAAATGGCAATATGTAAGTGTGTCATATGTGAAGCCTGTTCTTCATTTGTTCAACAATAAAATCTTGGCAGAGAAAGAAGGAGAAACAGAGCTGTCAAAATGCATCAAGAAAAAAATCCTGGACTACCTGATCCTGGAGTTGCTTGACATGGCTTCTGCAATTGATCCCAGATTCAAGCTCAAGTACGTCAATGAAAACAGAGTTGAAGCTGTCAAGATTCGTTTGAGAACTGAAATGGCATCAATATCTACAGTCAAGGTAATAATCATAGGTTGTGTGTGCCATGTATATAATATAATTTTGTATGTGCCATTCTCAGTATTAATTTAAAACTAATAAATAGTCCTTACTATACTAGAATACAACATTATATTTTATTATTAAACTTAGAGTTAAACTAAATTTTTGCCTTTGTTTAATTAAAAGCCTCAACCATCTGTGACTGTTAGAGAGGAAGTAGATGACCAAAATGCACCAGCACTAAAGAAGACCAAAAAAACACTGGGCAGCTTCTTTAAAGTGGATGAGGACCAGAGGCCAGCATCGCCATCTCTCTCCAATCTCCAAGACATGGCCATTACTGCTGAGCTACAGTCTTATTTTCTCTCTGATGCTGTTGATAGTGAGGAGGATCCTTTGGTCTGGTGGAAGGAACATGCAAAACAATTCCCAGCACTATCCAAGTTGGCACAAAAGTATTTGTGCATTCCTGCCACAAGCTCTCCCTCGGAAAGAGTATTCAGCACTGGAGGAAACATTGTGAATTGTTTGCGTGGATCCCTAAAGCCTGAAAGTGTGGACAGGCTTGTGTTCCTGGCCAAAAATCTTTAAAAGTCTAACTTGATGTTGTTCATTCCTGAAAACTTGAAGTGTTTTTATGGCTTGTGTTCTAGGCCAAAATACTTGATAAGGCAAACTCAGTTTTTTTCTTTCTACAGGTTATCTTGAGTTTTTCCATTTTAGTTTTAGTATAACAATTATACCATGCATATTATTGCATATTTGTACTTTTTTTATATTTCAGGAAGAGTGTTTTCAGCTTGTTTTTTTTTATTTTTATATAAAAATATGGCATGAAGTTGCTTTAAACATGGTATAAAGCTATTTAAAACATCAATCAATGTAAATTGTGATAATCGTAATTAATAATCGCAATTACAATTTCAAAGGAATAATCGACAATTATGATTTTTGTCATAATCGTGCAGCCCTATGTTCACGTCATGCCCGCCGAGCCAGAGACTGTTCACGTCATGCCTGCTTGTTTTGTCATCTGCGGCGCGTGGACACACCTGCCAGGAGGGGGGAGTACTGTCACAGTCACCAGCTAATCTCCACTGTCTGCACTTCATTTCCCATGATCCTCCTTGGCCCTCACCTGCACCTCCTTCACTGATTACCGTCATTGTCTACTCATCTGAGAAACCGCCGTTCCTGTTTATTGACCTCATTGTTGACAAGTGCCACAGACTGCTCACCTGAGTGATCTTCATCCATACTACTGCCCTGAAGTCCCGATCTTCCCGTCCTTGTCGTTCTTCCTCATCCAGGCTCATCTCGTCTACTTTTCTCCTGCAAAGACATTATTCCCGATCAGCTAAGTCATCGCCATATCATATTCATCGCAACTGCATTATTCTCCCTGCACCGCTCACCCTCTGCACATTAAATACACTTGTTATATATTCACCTCAATCCTGTCTGAGTGTGACACATACAGACTTTATCAAAGAATTTGCTGAGTTTCTATCAGAGTTAGTACTGGCTGCAGATAAAGTCCTAATTGTTGGTGATTTTAATATACATGTAGATAACGAAAAAGATGCATTGGGATTGGCATTTAAAGATTTTAACTCTTTTGGAGTTAGACAACACGTGTCAGGACCTACTCATACTCCAGCTCTAATATTATCACACAGAATAAATGTTGATGCCGTTGAAATTCTGCAGCAGAGCGATGACATCTCAGATCATTATCTAGTCTGGTGTAAACTTAATTTAGCCAAGGCTGCAAAGCCGATTTTATTAATAATCTTCCTGATCAGTTTCATTTTCTCAGCGTCCCAGATAGCTTAGAAGAACTAGAGGTATTTCGCATTTCATGGAAAGAGAGCTCGATTGCATACAGAGAGGCCTTAAAAGCTGCTAGATATGCTTACTTTTCAACCCTATTAGAAGAAAATAAACAAAACCCTAAGTATTTATTTAAAACAGTGGCTAAACTAACGAAAAATAAAGCTTCAAGCCCCCAGAAGTTACCAAGCAGTACAGCAGTAATGACTTGATGAACTTCTTCACTTATAAGATTGATGATATCAGGGATAAAATTATAACTATGCAACCGTCTACTACAGTATCGCATGAGGGAGTGCATTGTAGTCTCCCTGAGGAAAAATTTGATTCATTCGTTGCTAGAAGAGGAAGAATTTGCTAAACTCATAAATTCATCTAAATCTACAACATGTATGTTAGACCCAATACCGACTAAGCTACTGAAAGAGATGCTTCCAGAGGTCATAGATCCTCTTCTTAATATCATTAATTCATCTTTGTCTCTAGGATACGTACCAAAAACTTTTAAGCTGGCTATGATTAAACCGCTTGTTAAAAAAACGCAACTTGATCCTACAGAATTAGTCAATTACAGGCCGATCTCGAATCTACCTTTTCTGTCAAAGATATTAGAAAAGGCAGTATCCTCACAACTGTGTTCCTTTCTTGAAAGAAATGATATCTGCAAGGATTTCCAGTCCGGATTTAGACCGTACCATAGTACCGAGACGGCTCTCATTAGAGTCACAAATGATTTGCTCTTATCATCCGATCGTGGTTGTATCTCTCTATTAGTGTTACTCGATCTTAGTGCTGCATTTGATACCATTGACCACAACGTTCTTTTAAATAGACTCGAACATTATGTTGGCATTAGTGGAATTGCACTAGCATGGTTTAAATCATACTTATCTGACCGTTATCAGTTTGTAGCAGTAACTGAAGAGATGTCTCATCGATCACAAGTTCAGTATGGCGTACCACAAGGCTCAGTACTAGGACCGCTGCTGTTCACTCTGCACTCTGGAATTAGCTTCCACTGTTATGCTGACGATACTCAGCTGTATATTTCTTCAAAACCTAACGAAACTTATCAATTCACAAAATTAACGGAATGCATAGCTGATATAAAAAATTGGATGACTAGTAATTTCCTACTTCTAAATTCTGAAAAAACAGAGTTTCTAATTATTGGACAAAAAACTTCCTCACGTAATGACCTAGAATACTGTCTAACACTTGATGGCTGCTCTGTTAAGTCTTTGTTGTCGGTTAGGAACCTGGGTGTGCTCTTTGATACCAATCTTTCATTTGAAAGTCACGTGTCTAGTATCTGTAAAACTGCATTTTTCCATCTTAAAAATATATCTAAATTACGCCATATGCTCTCATTGACAAATGCGGAACAATTAGTTCATGCGTTCATGACCTCAAGGCTAGATTATTGTAATGCTCTAATGGGTGGTTGCCCTGCACGCTTAATAAACAAACTACAGCTGGTCCAAAACGCAGCAGCTCGAGTTCTTACCAGAACCAGGAAGTATGACCATATTAGCCCGGTTCTGTCAACACTGCATTGGCTCCCTATTAAACATCGCATCAATTTTAAAATATTGCTGATTACTTACAAAGCACTAAATGGTTTAGCTCCGCAGTACTTGAGCGAGCTCTTAACGCATTATAGTCCTTCATGTCTATTGCGATCTCAAAATTCCGGCCAGTTGATAATACCTAGAATATCAAAATCGACTGCTGGCGGTAGATCCTTCTCCTATTTAGCACCAAAACTTTGGAACAGTCTTCCTACCATTGTCCGGGAAGTAGACACACTCTGTCAGTTCAAAGCCAGATTAAACACACATCTCTTAGACCTAGCATTCACATAATACATTATAGACTTCTATAATTCAATGTTAGGCTGCATAGATTAGGTCAGCCGGAACCGGGAACACTTCCCATAAATCCTGATGTACTCGTTACATCATGAGAAGAATGGCATCTACGCTAATATTAGTCTCTCTGTTTATCCCGAGGTTTTCCCGCAGCCTGTCGGATCCAGGCCGTATCCAGATCTGATGAAGGACCTTCACCTGGACCCGATGACAACGCAGTGCTGAAAGTGCTAACTAGTCTCTCCCTATGGAGGATCCCGTTACTGTTCATTGTTTGTGATACTGTTGTAGTCTACTACTGTTTGTAGTGATACTGTTCACTTTACATTGTACATATTATTGATTTTTTTTTTTTTATTCTAGTTTTTCTTGCCTACCTAGAGTGTATTATGGGGCATGAGCCTGCAATGTTATTAGTCAAGTCAAGTCAATTCATCTTCATTTATATAGCGATTTTAACAATGTAGATTGTTTCAAAGCAACTTTACAGAGATAAGCGTATCATTTAGATTGTTTTGGCTTCATAGCGGTTCTTTAATAAAGTTATTTTCCAGCTAAAGTTAGTTTTGATTGATTTGCTTCCGTCGCAACGATCATTTGTTATTAAATTAGGGGCCGCTAAGACGACACCATTCTCTCTACACAGACTTTAAACGCGAACCTGTGAGAAACGCTGATGGCGTTCACATGCACATTAAGAAGTGGTTCTATAATTATGTGCGTTTGAATATACAGTATGTGCGCAGGTGTGGAATTCCCTACAAACCAAGCCTAAACAAAGTACTTGTCTTTCCTTATAAATTTTGATAAATAATTGTATTTTATTTTGTCACTTCGGGGTAGGAACGCGAAACGAATTTCCCGACAACGCCTTATCTGTAGCTTACTGCATAGTGATATCGATTTTGCATACTGCATCAAAGAGATTGATGCAGAATGATAACACAGGTGGTTTATGGGTTGCAGTACTGAAGACAGCTCTGACACACTGACAAACCAGGTCTAGAAGGGGCACTCTTTGCGTGTGTGTGTGTGTGTGTGTGTGTGTGTGTATGTGTGTACCTGTTTTTCTATCCCGGTGGGGACTTCAACCTGAATGCACACAGACTCATGGGGACTCGTGTCACAGTGGGGACCTAAATAGAGGTCCCCATGGGTAAACAAGCTTATAAATCATACAGAATGAGTTTTTTTGGAAATGTAAAAATGCAGAATGTCTCCTGTGATGGGTAGGTTTAGGGGTAGGGTTAGTGTAAGGAGATAGAATATACCGTTTGTACAGTATAAAAACCATTAAGTCTATGGAGAGTCCCCACAAAGATAGTAAACCAGACATGTGTGTGTGTGTGTGTGTGTGTGTGTGTGTGAGAGAGAGAGAGAGAGAGAATTTGAATTTTAAATACACTTTTATTATAACAATTTAATTGTAAATTATTCTCACTTCATCCAACAATTTTATTTTTATTTTTTACATGTATATTTAAAAAGTCAACACCAATTCATTTCTCTCACATAAAGTACACAATACCTCATTAACACACCAGATTTCTACAAACTTTGGTAAACAGTCCACCAACTTATAGTAGGCAAACTCTACTTTTAGTCTATCTGCCACAAGACCCAAAAACATAGGAACCACACTTATTGCATCCTGCCCTATAAGTTTGTTTTTCCTTGATTTCCAAATTACTAATTTTGCAGTACCTGATAGAAAATTTATTAAAACCAAAGTTCTTTTCCTTTGAACAGAATACCTAGGACCATAAACAAACAATTTGAAGGAAAATCCCTCACCCAAAGATAAAAACCAATTGCTTAAAATGGAAAAAAGATCCCCTAAACGTGAGCACTGCACCAAGAGATGGAACACTGATTCTACCTCTAAACAAAAAGGACAACCCACCCCAATGCTAGGATTAAGGTGTGCCACATGTCTGTTTGTAGCTACTGCTCCATGTACAATTCTCCACTGGAGATCACCTGTCCGCTTATTAATGGGACATTTGTACAGAGCACGCCAGCAGCCTTTAGGGGAAGAGTCAAGTCCAAGAAAATCCATCCATTTTGTAGAAGGAACGCCAGTCAATAGTCTGGCATTTGACACTTTTAAACAAGTCAAGTACAAGGCCTTCTTCCCAGTTAACTCAAAACAATCCAAAACAGGGGTTTTAAATGTCAACAAAAAATTAACATCCTCTTCCCAATTCTCCACAGCAGCACTGACTATGAGTGAAGGAAATACATAGTCATGTTCCTCTGTCCACTCTTGGATCATCGTTGTGTTCTCCAGAAAGTCTCTATACTCCTCTCCTAACGCTCCACGTACTTCTGCCACAAACTGCTGTATCATTCTTGCGGATTTCACTTTAGCCCTTTGGCTTATAGCTTCCACACTGCTACTCAATATATGGCCCAACTTCACATATCCAGCAGCCAGCAACCGTAAGCGCAAGCATGCAGATGATAAAAGTCTTGAAGACAGGAGAGGGTTAAAAAACAAAGGTTCTTCCAGCAGCCAAGGCCCGACAGACAAATCAGGTGATCTTGACACATTAAATACTTTCCAAGCTTCAAGCATAGATTTATAATATGGGGTAAGATCTACCAACTCAGACTCTTGTAAATCCATGAGAAATAAGTGTTTATCGAGTCCCATTCCGCCTACCCTCCGCAAAAGGGCTATTGCAGTGTCCATCCAAGCAAAATTGCTGTTGTATAGCAGTCTTTGAACAGTTCGTAAACGAAAAGCCATTAGTCTTGCCTTGAGGTCCACCAAACCCTGTCCCCCTTCTTGTACAGGAAGATACAGTACAGCAGATCGGACCCAATGGTATCCAGACCAGAAAAAGTTCACCAAGTGCCTCTGAATCGCTTGAACTAGACCTGCTGGTGGTTGCAGTACATTGAATTTATGCCACAGAGTGGATGCCACCAAATTATTGGCCACCAAAACTCTTCCCCTGTAGGACAACTGGGGTAGCAACCATTTCCATCTAGACAATTGTGTGCACACTTTTTCCTCTACACCCTCCCAATTTAATTTTTGATACTCATTAGAACCCAAAAAAATACCTAATATCTTAAAACCCTCTAATTTCCATTTGAGGTCTCTAGGCAATTGTGGGAGATTCTCTGCAATACCTTGACCTACCCAGAGAGCTTCACTTTTATCCCAGTTCACCTTGGCTGTTAAAGCCTTCTCATAAACAAAGTGCATCAGACAACACCTTGACATCTTGTGTGTTTTTAACAAATACGGTAATATCATCGGCATAAGCACTTAAAACTGTTCTTGAAGTCTTAAAAATAGCAGGTATATGCAAGCCAGACATTTTTTCTCGTAATTTGCAAAGAAAAGGTTCAATTGCTATACTACTGTATATAGCTGTCCTGATAAAGGACACCCCTGTCTTATGACCCCTGGCTCAATCCACCTCCCACCTTGACAATACAAGAAGCCCCTGCATACAACAATTTCACCCATTTTAAAAAACCTTCCCCAAAACCAAAAACATTCAAAACATTGAAGAGATAGTTGTGGTCGACACGATCGAACGCTTTTTCTTGGTCCAGGGAGATTCAACCAATTTCTGTTTTAGAAACTCTGCAAATATCCAAAACATCCCGTATCAAAAACAAATTGTCCGATATTGTCCTTTCTGGAACACAATATGTTTGGTCACTGTGTACAATTAAATGAAGGTACTTTTTAAGCCTATTTTTAAGGCATTTGGATAAAATTTTGTATTCAGTAGTCAATAGGGCGACTGGTCTCCAATTCTTCAAAAGAGACAAATCCCCCTTTTTAGGCAACAATGATAAAACAGCCCGTTGACAGGACACAGGCAACATATCATCCTTGTTACATACACAAAAAACTTCAAAAAGATCCTGTCCAATGCAATGCCAAAAATGTTTATAGAAATCAGGTTGTAAACCGTCAATGCCTGGAGATTTTCCTGAATTGAGTTGGCCCAAGGCAGCAGTTATTTCTTGATAGGATATATCTATATCCAAAGCAGTCTTTGAGTCAGAGTCTATTTGAGGTAAATCTTGAAACAGTTGTGCAGAACAGTTTACATCACAATGCTCAGCAGTGTAAAGATTTGAATAGAAATCCACTGCGTGACGACGCATGTCTCTTTTATCATACGTCATCCTTCCATCAGGAAGACGTAAACAGGCCATCTGTTTGTGCTTTGCCACTTTACGCTCCAAATTAAAAAAATACGCACTCGGAGCATCCATGTCTGCAACAGAAATAAAACGAGACCTTACCAAGGCCCCTTTTACTCTCTCGTTTAAATAAGATCCCAACTCCATTTTTTTTCTCTGTAACTTACTACTTAAACTAGGATCATATCTGTTAATTAATTCTGCTTCTATTGATGATATCTCATTTTCAACAGACTCAATCGTTTCTCTTAACACATTTGTAGAATTGGCAGTATATTGCAGACAAAACATTTTTATATTCACTTTTCCTATATCCCACCACTGTCTTAGATTTTCATAACTACTTTTTTTCATTTTCCACTGTTGCCAAAATATTTCAAAATACCTACAAAATTCTTTATCTTGAAGCAATCTAATATTAAAATGCCAAAAAGAGGACTTATTTGAGCTCTGAGATTTACTTATTACAATCGAAACCAAAGTATGGTCTGTAAAACCCATTGGTGTAATAGAACAATCAATAATGATATTTCTCCTGAACGACATCACATGTTTTAGAGCCGGGTGTTTGCACCCTAGAGAAATCGTTTTAAACGGACAAATTTTAAATTTTAAAAAAATTTTAAACAATTTTTCCAAAGCGAACTAGCTCACGCTCCAACGCGTCATTTATTATGAACGGCGGCACATTTGAAATCGTGATTTTTGAAGAAGCCGCATAGAGTGGAGTGACTTGCACTAAATCGTCGTTAATAATAAGGCCATTTTCAATTACCTGATTAACGAAATTCTGCGTTTTCCAAAAAACTACAACAGCCTTATTCATACGAGAGGCAGAAGAAATATTTTCGTGGCCTACCGCTTCCCCTGTCGCCACAAGCACATCCTCCACCATTACCCCATCAGGAGGCACACACCTGAATCCATTACGCAAGGACAGCGCCTCAGCCTGAGACGCCATCCCTCCGCACAAACACTCGCCGTAACAACAACAATGAATGAAAAATAAACCCTTACCAAACCATGCAGAAACAAGTTGAAAAGGGAAAAAAAAGATAAAAGGGAAAAAAAGAAATATAGGTGAAAGTCCACCACTCAATCTTCGCTCCCCCAACACCACTCTCGCACGTGCAAACTCCCAGAATCCCAGAGAGAGAGAGAGAGAGAGAGAGAGAGGAGGTAGATCCATTTAAGTCATTTTACATAATTGTCTTTTTGTTTGTTTGCTTATTTGTTATTCTTGAGAAATATCTGAGAGTGTCATTGTGAGAAGCTGAGAGCAGGGGCCTATACCATGAAGCCGGTTTAGGTGGCTAGCCAGCTATGTTTCAGTTTAGTTTCCGCCAACCCTGGGTTTTAGGTACTATGAAAGTAGCTTGGCTTTAATCGGTGTTCGTCGCCATGGTATCTTACATTGCACGGCTAACCTGCTCCGGGGCAGGCTATGTTCTGGATTCAAGATCTCAGACTGAAGTTTGACCAATCAGCTGAGAGCAAAGAAACATATAGGTGACGTAACTTATTCCAAGTGTCTGTTGCAATGACTTCACCTTTTCTTCCAAATCCGGTGGACATCTCAGCGTAAATTGTTTGACGAGCACTTCGTAGAGAAAGAGTTTTTAGCCAGACAAAATCCCCTTGCCTTTCCTGATAGTTATTTGTATGAAAGATACAGATTTTTCCGCGGAAGGAATGTCTTATCTTTGCGAACTTCTTGAGCCGCGCATAAAGAATTTAACACGTTGAATTCATGCACTTACTGTACCGCAAATGGTATTGCGTTGCGTTTTTTTGCAAGTGATACTTGCACGGTGGGTGACGCACAGAAGCTAGGGGAAAACACGGTTTGTCGAACCATTCGCAAGGTGGTCCTCACTCTGCAGGAGTACACGAATAGTTTCATTAATAGCGTTCCCCGGACATTTATCGACCATGTCCATAAAAGAGGGCTTTTATAAAATTGCCGGTAAGATATATAGGGTGACATCACATGAACACTTTAAAAAAAAAAAAAGAAAAAAGGAAATTTCACAAATGTACTATACAATATAATACATGTTAAGAATTATTTTGAATCTTTGTTATTATTCTTCTGTTAATCTTATGATAGGATTCCCTAGAGTCATTGCAACATGTATGCAGTCTATTGCTCCAATCTCCACTGCTCTAGGGGAACATGAGGCAGATTATGTTAATAGGAAGTCCTATCACAGCCTTAATGTTCAGGTAGAGATGATGTGAATATGTGAGATGATTATTTTCTGTGAGATGAATCTTTAAATTAATAGTAACATTAACAGATATAACAATGATCTACTAAACATTTCATCTGCAGATGACTTGTGGTCATGAACGTATGATCACAAGTTTGGATGCCAAATGGCCTGGCTCCAGTGCTCGTCTCACAAATTTTCCGTGAGTCTGTGTTGTGTCAGCGCTTTGAGGAAAGCAAGTTAAATTTGGTACAGTACAAAACACTGTTAATTTGAACTGAGATAGAAAAACCTACACAATAACCCCATCATGACCCTCAGACAGGGCCACAGCACCGCTTCAATGTGGCCCTCAGTAAAACCAGAGTGAAGATAGAGATGACCTTTGGCATCCTAAAGGCACATTTCAACTGTGTTCGGCCCTTAAGAGTCACCAGAGCGGGCATCACAGATAGTGGCTGTATGTGCCATTCTGCATATTATAGCCACCAGTAGAAAGGAGCGAGAAACATCACAAAACCAGCTTCTCCCCGATGAAACGGACCCGATCACACTTGACCACCCAGCTGGTGCAGATGTAGATGCAATCACCATACAATATTACACTTAATAAAAGCACAGTGAAACTGCAGATAGGTCTCAAACTATTTTATTGGTTTTGTGGGATGGGAGGGAGAAAGAGAGCAAGAGAAAGTTGCATTAATAAATATTCATACTAAAGTGTAACTTGGTTAAATAAGTTTACATACTGAGATCAGTTTTATCCAGCTGTTTGATCTCCAAATTTATTTTTTTATTTTTTTTGGAACCTCCTCAGCTCACAGTCCAGCTCCTTTAGTGAACAGTCTAGTTCAAGTCTCCTTTAGTGTGCAGTCTAGTTCGAGACTCCTTTAGTGTGCAGTCTAGTTCGAGTCTCCTTTAGTGTGCAGTCGAGTTCGAGACTCCTTTAGTGTGCAGTCTAGTTCGAGACTCCTTTAGTGTGCAGTCTAGTTCAAGTCTCCTTTAGTGTGCAGTCTAGTTCGAGTCTCCTTTAGTGTGCAGTCTAGTTCGAGTCTCCTTTAGTGAACAGTCTAGTTCAAGTCTCCTTTAGTGTGCAGTCTAGTTCGAGACTCCTTTAGTGTGCAGTCTAGTTCAAGACTCCTTTAGTGTGCAGTCTAGTTCAAGACTCCTTTAGCGTGCAGTCTAGTTCAAGACTCCTTTAGCGTGCAGTCGAGTTCGAGTCTCCTTTAGTGTGCAGTCTAGTTCAAGACTCCTTTAGTGTGCAGTCTAGTTCGAGACTCCTTTAGTGTGCAGTCTAGTTCGAGACTCCTTTAGTGTGCAGTCTAGTTCAAGACTCCTTTAGCGTGCAGTCTAGTTCAAGACTCCTTTAGTGTGCAGTCTAGTTCAAGAATCCTTTTGTACAGGGCACTGACTGAGTCTGTTTCCACCTGAAACATAATTCCACCACAAACATGATCATTACAAGTTTTCTGGAGGCTCATCAAATCACAAAAAGTCCCTTGACTTCCTACAAACACAGGGCTGACTGTAATTTATGTCAAGGGGTTTTAAATCCTTACCTTGTTCACATTTCTTCTGAAGCCCATTGAGGTAGAGGCCTCAGTTTCTGGGGCAGGTTGTGAAAAATCCTACAATAAAAGAGATGTGTAAGGGCCAGTCCCTTTTTTATGCCACACATTCAAATGTTTGCCATAATAAAAAGCCCAGTGCATTCACATCAGCAACTGTCTGAGAACACACAGACAGAGTGTCTTCATTTCCTCCACCTTAAAGGGTTAGTTCACCCAAAAATGAAAATTCTGTCAGTAATTACTCACCCTCATGTTGTTCCAACCCCGTAAGTCTTTCGTTCATCTTTGGATCACAAATTAAGATATTTTTGATGAAATCTGAGAGCTTTCTCACTCCTCCATAGGCTTTCAGAGGGACCCAAACTCGCCGGCCCAGAATAGTTATTAAAATCATCGTTAAAATAGTCCAAGTGACTACAGTGGCTCTACATTAAGTTTATCATGCGACGACAATACTTTTTGTGCGGAAAAACAACAAAAATAACGACTTTATCCAACTATTAGTGTTCTTCAATGTGGGCCTCTGACGAGAGTTCACGGGAGCACCAGGACGCATGCGCCAGAACTGAGATTACGGCGTTCTTCTTCTACTCCTACTTGCTACTGGCTGCTCACTCCTTGGGAGTATTACCGCCATCTACTGTACAAGATGACGCCCCGACATTGCCGGAAGCGCAAAACGGTCTGTTTATAAGCAGAGGAAGACGCGCGCTGTATGTAAGCTATTGAATTCGACACTTATTGTGATTTACGTCTCGATGAACATGATGTCGGGACGTCATCTTGTACAGTAGATGGCGGTAATACTCCCAAGGAGTGAGCAGCCAGTAACAAGTAGGAGTAGAAGAAGAACGCCGTAATCTCAGTTCTCGCGCATGCGTCCTGGTGCTCCCGTGAACTCTCGTCAGAGGCCCACATTGAAGAACACTAATAGTTGGATAAAGTCGTTATTTTTGTTGTTTTTCCGCACAAAAAGTATCGTCGTCGCATGATAAACATAATGTAGAGCCACTGTAGTCACTTGGACTATTTTAACGATGTTTTTAATAACTATTCTGGGCCGGCGAGTTTGGGTCCCTCTGAAAGCCTATGGAGGAGTGAGAAAGCTGTCAGATTTCATCAAAAATATCTTAATTTGTGATCCGAAGATGAACGAAGGTCTTACATGGTTGGAACAACATGAGGGTGAGTAATTACTGACAGAATTTTCATTTGTGGATGAACTAACCCTTTAATAAATAAAAATAGGCCAATTAACTGTTGTAAAGCAGGTTATGTTTGGTGTTCTGTCTGCTGCATACTGACCTCTGTGTGGGAGACTGTGTGTATGTGTGCTGGCTTCAACAGGGACACTGTATTTCCCTCTACTGCAGAACATACAGTCAGCCATATTTAAAACTTAAAAGTAGTAATGTATTGCACACGTACCCAGTGTTACTTGCTTAGAGGAGCCAGCACCAGGGTCAGACTGTACAGCACCTGTAATCCCATCCATAATCGGCCGTCCCTTATTGCTACTCAGAGCCAACTCCTCCGCCAGTGTATTCTGGTTTTCTGAATTTAACTCTTTATTTCTGTTTGCTGCAAACAAGTGTTTGTGATGAAATGTTCACAAACGTAATAAAAGGTTGTGGTAAATACTCACCACTTTGAATTATATTTTTATATTTTGTCTTTATCTGCTGCCAAGAACATTTGGAGTTGGGGTTACATCTAAAAATCTAAAAATCAATGAATATTAATCTTTCTTAGAACATACATGCACATTTTTTATATATTATAAAAATAGGCTATAGGCTATATTACACATATAGGCTACACATACATATATACATACATAATTTTACATAAATATAGAACGTATTTGTTTAACTTACGCGTTAACAATCAGCAATCTTTCTCCAACAGTCTTATCTTGCTTTGGCAGCAGAGACCGTATTGTTTCGAGCTTGAAATACATATTTAAATTCATCATAATTCTGAATGATTATCTCTTGCTCCTCCGCGGAAAAATATATCGCTCTCGCTCTACCCATTGGTTGTTCAGTGCCGACGTCACTCTTTTATGTGCACGCGCGCGTGGAGTAATCATAGCTTAAGGATCAAAGCCTGAGTTGACAGAGAAAGTTGATGAGCTGCATCATGGTACCAATAAAGCCTGATTGCATCGGTTTGGTTTTGTCAACTCAAAACTAATCCTGTAACCCCGAGTTTGTTCAGCTACCTTCATGGTACAGGCCCCAGTCTAAATGTCAATAAATAACAAGATGTCTAAATAGAACAGACATGTAATAACATTGCAATAATCATGTCCCATAATACACTCTACAGTAGGTAGGCCAGAAAAACTAGAAGACAAACAAAAGATGTAAGATTAACCACATCACTAGCTCGTCCTCTTTATTGTTAAGGCTGTTTATGATCCAGAACTGGCAGGTATAACATAAACAGATGCTGGTTACTTAACTGTTAGTTTACAGTAGCTGTATTCTCCGGTTGTGATGATTACTAGCAAATCGATCAACAAACTCATCTAAATTTAAAGACGCTGCCCTCCTGTGTTTTATGCTCAACACCCCAAGATCACTCAGCCTATCCTCTCCCATTGTAGTTCTCAGGTGTGTTTTGACAAGCTTCAAGCAGGAAAAACTGCATTCACAAGCAGCTGTGCTGACAGGTATTGCCAGTGCAATTTTGCAAAGCCTGGAGAAAACATCAAAGACCTCCTGGTACGGTTCAATAAAAGCTGCCAGGTCTACAATTGTAGGTGGTCTCTGCATCCCTTGTTTTAACTTATGATCTAAAACTCTTTTAATTTGGTAGAGCTCATGCTCAAGGTCGACAAGGTCACACCCATGCAATTTGGCAAATGCAAAAAGGCTATCTTTGTCACAGAAGCTTTTGCTACTTGGATTTAAAGCTTGTATCCCATGCATTATGTCACAATTCTGACTGGAGAATCTGTTCCTGAGCTCACTGAGCATCCGGTCCAAAACCAGGTTAAAGATTCCTGTCCTGTAATAATCTTTACTGTTGCCTGTTTCTCGGCTGCCTACAGTTGACATAACATGGCATCCCTGTAGCTGTGAACTTAGTGTTCTCTTACGTTTTGGAGCAGTGTCTATAGAGACATCACATTGTTTTGCGAGCTCCAAAACAGTGTCCCACAAATCACCAAACATCTGCTCACTCTTGTAAGATTCAAAAGTACTAATAAGTGCCTCCACAAGGTCCACTGCTTTGGCCAAATCAAGAGAGGAAGACTGGAGCATGTCTGATAGTAATTTTGCATCTCCCAAAAGTTTCTGAAATATGGCAAGAAATACAATGAATTGGAAATCAATTTGAGGCAAAAGACCTCTGGCACCTACTGACCTCTCACCACTGTTCTCATTACTCAGTTCCTCAAGCACTTTTACAACTGCTGGCAACCTATACCACAAATTACGGCAGGCATAATATCTGGAAGCCCACCGTGTGTCACTCAACGCTGGCAACTCTCTCGGTGCACCTGAGTACATGTCCCGTTGCACCTGTAACCATTTGGGATGCACTGCCGATCCAGACATGTAGATGTACAGCTGTTTTAATAAGGAAAAGAAGCATTCAGCCTCTGGGATCCCTCTCACGGTGTCCACAAGCACCAGATTGAGGCAATGTGTGTTGCAGTGAACGTAGAAAGCCTGCTTTGCTACCTCCTTAATTCGGGCCTGCACACCGTTGTGCTTGCCACTCATGACTGCAGCCCCGTCATAAGACTGCCCAACAAGGTTACTCTTATATTCTAGACCATATCTTGACAAGAGGTGAATTATTTTTTCTGTCAAGCTCTCTGCATCTAGCTTCTTTGCTACATCAAACTCCAAAAACCTTCCGTGGATCTCACCATTGTAATAGTATCTCAAAACAAAAGACATTTGTTCCATTTTTTTTTTTTGTCTTTAGTCTCATCTAGGGATGGCCCGATACAGATACTGCCATCGGGGATCAGGCCGATACTGTCCTCATATACTCGTACTCCTACTCATAAAAATTCACCGATACCACGCACCGATACCACGTAGCCTACATTTTGCGAAACGAAACTGGTCGGCGAGTGCTTTGTCGAGGTGAACTGAGGCATAGACGCACAAGCTGGTCGAGTTGAATGCTCTTGATTGCTGATCGTTCACTCAGCACATGTTATTTGGACTAAATCATATATGTAAGTAAAGTAAAACATGAACTGTTACCTGATTTCAGTATAACGAGTGGTTCCCTACATTATTACAGGACGTGTGCAGGTCAAGAAGTTCCATGAACGCAAACATCCAAAGCGCGCGCCCCGCAAACCAGCGTCTCAGCGCGCGAAATACTGAATTATTGTCTTTCACGTCTTGCGCTTGTACGGACGAATTCACACAAAATTATGTAAAAACGCCCGTCTTGGCGAGTATCCTATAGTAAACAAAGTCGGTTATATCTCAAATGAACGTAGCATGTTCAAATGCGGTCCGTGCGTTCGGTTTTAAAGGGGCAGCAGTCTAATAAACCTGCTTCTGTGTTTTAATGTTAATCAAACAAAGGACAAAGAAATACTCACTGCTCTTGAGTGCAACACTACTCACTGCAACTTTACAAAAATATCCATCTATATATAATTTATACAGTAATGAATATGCTTTTTTCACATTTGATTACTTTATTCAAATGTCTGTACTACCTGTTAGATCTACCTGAAAAACTCTAAAAACACTGTTTATTTCATTTGTAGTCTTTCTTTGTTCTATTGTATTTATTTGTCCTATTTGTAATTCGATTGTTTGTTCTTATTTTGTTACTGACTGCTTACTTGTTTTAAATTCACATTAATTAGGCAGGTAGTTTTTGTTGTAGTATCAAAATTGGATTAAATAACTGATATTTCACTGGTTTTGACAAACATCTGAACCACTGACCCAATCCTCAACACTGAGCCCTGCTGAAGCTGCTCTAAATATGTGCTGTGCTATTAAATGAAATATAGAGCAATAGAATGAACAGTGACAGTAACAGAAGTTCATACAATGCATTTTAGCAGGCTTAATTAAGCATGAAAATAACTGAAAGAAATATATATTTGATGAACAAATTAAGCCAACTAATATGATTTATATTATTTTGGTTTATCTACTAATACATTTAAAAATTACAAATGCAGTGAAAATTCAGGTATCGGTTATCGGACTCGTTCGGCAAAAAGTGGTATCGGGACATCCCTAGTCTCATCCACAAGTACACTAAAAGCACCACTTTCCTTGACTATTATTGACTACTACTATATTATTGATGTGCGCACCATCTCTGCTAAGCATGAAAAAAACTCATTTTGTATGTCAGGGCTTGTATATTTAGCATTTCTGGGACCATCCATTTCTTTTTCAAAATCTTTTCATCATGGTTTGCTATGATATTCAACATACCCAAAAAGTTCCCTTTCCTACTTGAGTCCACGGATTCACGATGCCCTCTCAGAGCAATGTTCTCGGTTGCACAATGAAGAACCACTCCAGCAAGAGTTTTGATGTACCCCCTGTTCTCTTGTACAGTTCTGTTGTACTCTTTAGGTACCGCTTCAGGTGAGTCCACTATGGTCGGTGGCAATGCCCCTGTCATGAGAGCGGAGGTTGCCACCCTACTGGCGGGTGCGATCGAGATTGTCCCTCCAGCCGAAATGAAGTCCGGCTTCTACAGCCCCTACTTCATTGTACCCAAGAAATCCAGTGGGTTACGACCAATCCTGGACCAAGGCTGCCGTTCAAGATGCTCACAGCCAAACACATCTTCGAATGTGTGCAGCGCCGGATTGGTTTGCAGCGATCGACCTGAAGGACACCTACTTTCATGTCTCCATTCTACCTCGACACAGACCGTTCCTACGGTTTGCTTTCGAGGGGCGGGCATACCAGTATGCGGTTCTCCCATTCGGGCTAGGCCTGTCTCCTCGCATCTTCACAAAAAACGTCAAGGCAGCCCTTGTTCCCCCCGGGAACACGGGGTTCGCATCCTGAACTATCTCGACGACTGGCTGATCCTAGCTCACTCTCGAGACCAGGTTTGCGAACACAGGGACCTAGTGGAGGTCACCACTTTCACCTAGCTCGTCTGGGCCTTCGGGTCAACTGGGAGAAGAGCAAACCCTGCTCCGTGCAGAAGATCTCTTTTCTCGGTATGGAAATCGACTCGGTCGCCATGTGCGCGCAGCTTACGAGCGAGCGCGCGCAGTCACTGCTGACTTGCCTCCGTCAATTCGAGGGCAAGAGTGCGGTTCCACTGAAATTATTTCAGAGGCTCCTGGGTCATATAGAATCCACAGCCGCAGCCGCAGTAACGCCGCTCGGATTGCTTCATATGAGACAGCTTCAGCTTTGGCTTCACGATCGAGTCTCGAGGTGGGCATGACAACACGGCATGCTCCGAATTCAAGCGACTCCGACCTGCTTGTCAGACCTTCACCCCGTGGATGAACCTCAGTTTTCTACAGGCCGGGGTGCCCTTAGAACGAGTTTCTCTGCATGTTGTTGTATCAACAGATGCCTCCACCATGGGCTGGGGCGCCATGTGCATTGGACATGCTGCCACGGGCTCCTGGACAGGACCCCAGCGCCTTTGGCATGTCAATTGCCTCGAGTTGCTGGCTGTACGTCTCGCCCTGCACCGCTTCTGTGCGCTGCTCAGGGGTCAGCACATACTAGTCCGATCAGACAATACCGCGACAGTAGCGTTCATCAACCGACAAGGTGGTCTACGCTCCCGCCATATGTCGCAACTCGCCCACCACCACCTCATTTGGAGTCAGAAGCATCTGAGGTCGCTTCGAGCCATTTATATCCCGGGAGACCTGAACTGTGCGGCCGACGAGCTGTCTTGGCTTCGGCCTCTCCCTGGAGAATGGAGACTCCATCCCCAGTCAGTTCAGCTGATTTGGGATCAGTTCGGGGACGCACAGGTAGATCTGTTTGCCTCCCACGACTCGTCCCACTGCGACCTGTTTTATTCCCTGACCGAGGGCACGCTCGGCACGGATGCACAGGCGCACAGCTGGCAATTTTGGTTGCCCCGTATTCGGACAACCGGACCTGGTTCCCCGAACTAGTGCTCCTCGCGACAGCACCTCCCTGGCCAATCCCTCTGAGGAAGGATCTCCTTTCTCAGGGACGGGGCACCCTATGGCACCCTCATCCCGATCCTTGGAACCTCCACGTGTGGCTCCTTGACGGGATGAGGCAGGTTTGAGTACCCTACCATCAGCGGTGGTGGCTACCATCACTTCCGCTAGAGCATCGTCCACGAGACATGCCTATGCGTTGAAGTGGAACCTCTTCATCAACTAGTGGTCTTCCCGACGTGAAGACCCCACGAAATGCCCGATCAGTGTCGTGCTTTCCTTCCTGCAGGAAGGGTTGGAGCGAAGGCTGTCTCCCTCCACCCTGAAAGTGTATGTTGCCGCCATTGCCGCACATCACGATACACTTGAAGGTAAGTCTCTGGGAAAGCACGACCTGATCATCAGGTTCCTGAGAGGAGCGAGGAGGCTGAATCTTCCTCGCCCTCCCCTCGTTCCCTCTTGGGACCTCTCAGTGGTGCTAACTGCCCCTTAGAGTGCTCCCTTTGAGCCTCTGCAATCAGTGGAGCTTAAGTTCCTGTCAATTAAGACAGCACTCCTGGTTGCATTGGCCTCCATCAAGAGGGTAGGGGACCTGCAGGCATTTTCGGTTGACGAAGCGTGCCTGGAATTCGGGCCGGCTAACTCTCACGTTATCCTGAGACCCCGGCCTGGATATGTGCCCAAGGTTCCCACCACTCCCTTTCGAGATCAGGTGGTGAACCTGCAAGCGCTGCCCTTGGAGGAGGCAGACCCAGCTTTGGCACTGCTCTGTCCAGAACGCGCCCTCTGTGCTTACGTAGACAGAACGCAGTGTTTCAGGACCTCAGACCAGCTCTTTGTCTGTTATGGTGGGAAGCTGAAGGGAAAGGCTCTCTCCAAGCAAAGGTTGTCTCACTGGATAGTGGACGCCATTGCTTTAGCATACCAGCAGCAAGGTTGACCGTGCCCCCTTGGTGTGAAGGCCCACTCCACTTGGAGTGTGGCCTCCTCTTGGGCTCTAGCACATGGCGCCTCGCTAACAGACATCTGCAGAGCTGCAGGCTGGGCGACACCCAACACATTCACGAGATTTTACAATCTCCAAGTGGAGCCAGTTTCTTCTCATGTACTCGCTTCAACCAGCCGGTACTAGATTCTGCTCAGGTGTCTTTGCTTGCTCGCCACTCTCCACGGACAGGATAAGTGCGATATTCTCCTCAGGTGAGCCTCCCCGCAGGCCCTGAGTTCCTCCAGCACTGTCGACGTCAACGCCAGAGTTATGTCACCGGAAGCTTTCGCGTTTGGCTAGGTGCCTCCATGTGCATGGTTCCCCCTCTGGGCGACCCCCACATGTGTATTTCCACTGCAAGCCTCTCTGAGCATGTGTCTTTCCCTCGGCAAGCCACCTTGCAACCCCTGGGGTTGAAATATTCCACCTGCGGCTGGACACCCCAGTGATACTCCATATGCAGCCCCCCCGGGCCATTCTTAAGCTAAAAGAGTTGCGCTATGCAAATTCCGCAGACCCATGGCATTTCACTGCCATTGGCTCGTTTTATATACTCGAATGTGATAGGCTTCCTAAGCGAAACCCCATTCGTCGTCACTGACGTAACGTCTGTTATGATGTCTGTTAGCGAGGGGGGGGGGGGGACTTACAGAATACACATATGAGGATGCATATGGAGAAGCACTGGGGTGTCCAGCCCACAGGGTGGAATGTTTCAACCCCAGGGGGGGCAAGGTGGGTTGCCAAGGGAAAGACACATGCTCGGAGAGGCTTACAGTGGAAATACACATGTGGGGGTCGCCCAGAGGGGGAACCATGCACATGGTGGCACCTAGCCAATCGCGAAAGCTGCCGGTGGCATAACTCTGGTATTGACGTCAACAGTGCTGGAGGAACTCAGGGCTTCTTGGGGAGGCTCACCTGAGGAGAATATCGCACGTATCCAGTCCGTGGGGGGGAATGGCGAGGAAGCGAAGACACCTGAGCAGATCCTAGTACCAGCTGGTTGAAACGAGCACATGAGAGGACACTGGCTCCACTCGGAGATTGTACAATCTCGCAAATGTGTTGAATGTCGCACAGCCTGCAGCTCTACAGATGTCTGTTAGCGAGGCGCCATGCGCTAGAGCCCAAGAGAAGGCCACACTCTGGGTGGAGTGGGCCTCCACACCAAGGGGGCATGGTCGACCTTGCTGCTGGTATGCCAAAGCAATGGCGTCCACTATCCAATGAGACAACCTTTGCTTGGAGAGAGCCTTTCCCTTCAGCTTCCCACCATAACAGACAAAGAGCTGGTCTGAGGTCCTGAAACATTGCGTTCTGTCTACGTAAGCATGGAGGGCGCGTACTGGACAGAGCACTGCCAAGGCTGGGTCTGCCTCCTCCAAGGGCAGCGCTTGCAGGTTCACCACTTGATCTCGAAAGGGAGTGGTGGGAACCTCGGGCACATATCCAGGTCGGGGTCTCAGGATAACATGAGAGTTAGCCGGCCCGAATTCCAGGCACGCTTCGTCAACCGAAAATGCCTGCAGGTCCCCTACCCTCTTGATGGAGGCCAATGCAACCAGGAGCGCTGTCTTAACTGACAGGAACTTAAGCTCCACTGATTGCAGAGGCTCAAAGGGAGCACTCTAAGGGGCAGTTAGCACCACTGAGAGGTCCCAAGAGGGAACGAGAGGAGGGCGAGGAGGATTCAGTCTCCTCGCTCCTCTCAGGAACCTGATGATCAGGTCGTGCTTTACCAGAGACTTACCTTCAAGTGTATCGTGATGTGTGGCAATGGCGGCAACATACACTTTCAGTGGAGTGAGACCCTTCGCTCTAACCCTTCTTGCAGGAAGGAAAGCACGACACTGATCGGGCATTTCGTGGGGTCTTCACGTCGGGAAGACCACTAGTTGACGAAGAGGTTCCACTTCAACGCATAGCCATGTCTCGTGGACGATGCTCTAGCGGAAGTGATGGTAGCCACCACCGCTGATGGTAGGGTACTCAAACCTGCCTCATCCCGTCAAGGAGCCACACGTGGAGGTTCCAAGGATCGGGATGAGGGTGCCATAGGGTGCCCCGTCCCTGAGAAAGGAGATCCTTCCTCAGAGGGATTGGCCAGGGAGGTGCTGTCGCGAGGAGCACTAGTTCGGGGAACCAGGTCCGGTTGTCCGAATACGGGGCAACCAAAATTGCCAGCTGTGCGCCTGTGCATCCGTGCCGAGCGTGCCCTCGGTCAGGGAATAAAACAGGTCGCAGTGGGACGAGTCGTGGGAGGCAAACAGATCTACCTGTGCGTCCCCGAACTGATCCCAAATCAGCTGAACTGACTGGGGATGGAGTCTCCATTCTCCAGGGAGAGGCCGAAGCCAAGACAGCTCGTCGGCTGCACGGTTCAGGTCTCCCGGGATATAAATGGCTTGAAGCGACCTCAGATGCTTCTGACTCCATAGGAGGAGGTGGCGAGCAAGTTGCGACATACGGCGGGAACGTAGACCACCTTGTGGGTTGATGTACGCTACTGTCACGGTATTGTCTGATCGGACTAGTACGTGCTGGTTCTTGAGCAACGCATGGAAGCGGTGCAGAGCGAGACGTACTGCCAGCAACTCGAGGCAATTGACAGGCGCTGGGGTCCTGTCCAGGAGTCCGCGGCAGCATGTCCATTGCACATGGCATCCCAGCCCGTGGTGGAGGCATCTGTTGAGACAACAACATGCCTGGAAACTTATTCTAAGGGCACTCCGGCCTGTAGAAAGCTGAGGTTCGACCACGGGGTGAAGGTCTGACGGCAGGTAAGAGTAACTGGTACTCAGAGAGTGCTGTGTTGACATGCCCACCTCGGGACTCGATCGCAAAGCCAAAGCTGAAGCGGTCTCATATAAAGCAGTCCGAGCGGCCTTACTGCGGCTGCCATATGCCCCAGGAGCCTCTGAAATAACTTCAGTGGAACCGCACTCTTGCTCTTGAACTGTCTTAGGCAAGTCAGCAGTGACTGCGTGCGCGCGCTCGCTCGTAAGCTGCACACACATGGCGACTGAGTCAATTTCTATACAGAGAAAAGAGATCCTCTGCACGGGGCAAAGTTTGCTCTTCTCTCGGTTGACCCGAAGGCTCAGACGGGCTAGGTGCCGGAGCACTAGGTCCCTGTGTTCGCAAACCTAGTCTCGAGAGTGAGCTAGAATCAGTCAGTCGTCGAGATAAATCAGGATGCGAACCCCGTGTTGCCGTAGCGGAAAGAGGGCTGCCTCGACGACCTTCGTGAAGACACAAGGAGACAGGGCCAGTTCAAGACGTGCAGGTCCAGGATTGGCCGTAACCCACTGGTTTTCTTTGGTACAATGAAGTAGGGGCTGTAGAACCCGGACTTCATTTTGGCTGGAGGGACAATCTCGACTGCACCTTCTGCCAGTAAGGTAGCGACCTCCGCACACATGAAAGGGGCATTTCGACCCCACCATAGTGTAACGGACTCCCCGGAAGCAGGGAGGAGATTGTGCGAACTGAATCACATATCCGAGCCTGATGGTTCTCTCGACCCAGCGGGACAGGTTGGGAAGCTCTAGCCAGGCTCCCAAGAACTGAACCAGGGTCATGGGAACCACAGATGTACCCTCGATGGGGCAGCGAAGAAGAATTACTGGCCCGGATGTGGGCGGCATAGCGACCCGGTGTGGGGGCACGGTCATTTGCTGCATCCTGACAGAGGAGGCCAGGGAAGGACCAGCGTTCCACAGGGACCTGCACTGCCAGGGGTCTGGTGACAAAGGAAGACGAGAGTGGCGAGGCTCGTGAGCGGCGCGCACTGTCATCCGAGAACTCTGTGTGCTCAGAGTGTGTCAGTTCTTTCTTTAACCTCATTAGGGTGCTGCCCGCCGTGGGGAGAGCAGCAGGGAGTGATTATAGACTATAGACTTCTATAATTCAATGGTAGGCTGCATAGATTAGGTCAGCCGGAACCGGGAACACTTCCCATAAATCCTGATGTACTAGTTACATCATAACGTCGCTGTCGGGCGGAAACCTCGTATGTCCAAATTTGGTCAATTTCATATTTTTTCACAAATCGATGCTATTGGTCAGTCCCCACGTGGTTCTGTTATTTTTACAAATTTTTAACCAATCTAAAGTGTTGAAAATAGCTTGAGAGCAAATCTCGTAACTCCATTGGACACTTCAACTATCTGAGAATCCTCGTAACTCCACCTCTTCTTCACTCCGCAGCGGGAGCTTACGCGGCATAATCCGGCATTTTGTTTCCTCAGGATTGAACGTCGCAACGATAAGAAATCCTCGTCGAGCAACACGTAAAGCAAGCCTTAACTCTGATTTTATCTGTGTTAAACTATGATATCAGTTATTGATGTATTTTAAAGACCGTACCATAGTACTGAGACTGCTCTCATTAGAGTTACAAATGATTTGCTCTTATCATCCGATCGTGGTTGTATCTCTCTATTAGTGTTACTCGATCTTAGTGCTGCATTTGATACTACTGACCACAACATTCTTTTAAATAGACTCAAAAATGATGTTGGCATTAGTGGAATTGCATTAGCATGGTTTAAATCATACTTATCCGACCGTTATCAGTTTGTAGCAGTAAATGAAGAGATGTCTCATCGATCACAAGTTCAGTATGGCGTACCACAAGGCTCAGTACTAGGACCGTTGCTGTTCACTCTGTACATGCTACCCTTGGGAGATATCATTAGAAAGCATGGAATTAGTTTTCACTGTTATGCTGATGATACTCAGCTTTATATTTCTTCACGCCCTGACGAAACTTAGCAATTCACAAAATTAACAGAATGCATATCGATATAAAAAATTGGATGACTAGTAATTTCCTACTACTTAATTCTGAATAAACAGAGATTCTAATTATTGGACAAAAAACTTCCTCACGTAATGACCTAGAATACTGTCTAACACTTGATGGCTGCTCTGTCAAGTCCTCGTCGTCGGTTAGGAACCTGGGTGTGCTCTTTGATACCAATCTTTCATTTGAAAATCACGTGTCTAGTATCTGTAAAACCGCATTTTTCCATCTTAAAAAAATATCTATCTAAATTATGTCATATGCTCTCATTGACAAATGGAGAACAATTAGTTCATGTGTTAATGACCCCAAGGCTAGATTATTGTAATGCTCTACTGGGTGGTTGCCCTGCACGCTTAATAAACAAATTACAGCTGGTCCAAAACGCAGCAGCTCGAGTTCTTACCAGAACCAGGAAGTATGACCATATTAGCCCGGTTCTGTCAACACTGCATTGGATCCCTATTAAACATCGTATACATTTTAAAATATTGCTGATTACTTACAAAGCACTAAATGGTTTAGCTCCGCAGTACTTGAGCGAGCTCTTAACGCATTATAGTCCTTCACGTCTATTACGATCTCAAAATTCCGGCTAGTTGATAATACCTAGAATATCAAAATCGACTGCTGGCAGTAGATCCTTTTCCTATTTAGCACCAAAACTTTGGAACAGTCTTCCTAACATTGTCCGGGAAGCAGACACACTCTGTCAGTTCAAAGCTAGACTAAAAACACATCTCTTTGACCTAGCATACACATAACACATTATAGACTTCTATAATTCAATGTTAGGCTGCATAGATTAGGTCAGACGGAACCGGGAACACTTCCCATAAATCCTGATGTACTCATTACATCATAAGAAGAATGGCGTATACGCTATTATTAGTCACTCTGTTTATCTCGAGGTTTACCATAGTCCACCGGATCCAGGCTGTATCCAGATCTGATGAAGGACCTGCGCCTGGACGCGATGACAACGCAGTCCTTAAGTGTCCACTAGTCTCTCCCCTGTGAAAGCCTCCCTCCCCTCCCTTTACCTCTCTACAGATAAAGCGTTGTCGGTATAATTCTGGTTCGCGTGGCTCGGCGGAAGCGATAAAAATTCTGTTTTATAAATTTTAAGGCCAGACAAGTAGTTTGTTGAGGGTTGGTTTGTAGGGAAGGACTACACGCCTGCGCACATATATTCTATAGACTGAGCTCGTAATACGCATGTGCACGCCATCAGCATTCTCACGGGTTCATGTTTTTGAAAGTTTGCGCAGAAAAAACTTAAGAGTTTTCTGTTAAAACGGTGTCGTGTTAGCGGCCCCTAAGTACATAACTAATGATCGCTGCGACGGAAGTGAATCATTCAAAACTACCTTTAGATGGACAATAACTTTATTCTAGAGCTGCTGTAGAGCCAAAACAATCTCTGTTACTTTATTTTCCTATTATCACTGTAAAGCCGCTTTGAAACAATCTACATTGTTAAAAGCACTATATAAATGAAGATGACTTGACTTGGCTAGACTTGTTATAAACATAAACCTCGTCTGAAAGGCAAAGGGGGAGGTGTTGTTGTCATTTATTGTAATATTTTCAAAATTACTAAGAAGTCTATCTTCAAATATAATTCTTTTGAAGTGTTGGTGCTTAATGTAACAATACACAGTGTAAATGATAAATCACGTTTGAGATTTGTGCTGGCTACTGTATACAGGCCACCAGGGCACCATACAGACTTTATCAAAGAATTTGCTGACTTTCTATCAGAGTTAGTACTGGCTGCCGAAAAAGTCCTAATTGTTGGTGATTTAAATCTACATGTAGATAACGAAAAAGATGCATTAGGATTGGCATTTAAAGATTTTAACTCTATTGGAGTTAGACAACACGTGTCACGACCTACTCATTGTTATAATCATACTCTAGATCTAATATTATCACATGGAATCAATGTTGATGCCGTTGAAATTCTGCAGCAGAGCGATTACATCTCAGATCATTATCTAGTCTGGTGTAAACTTCATTTAGCCAAGGCTGCAAAGCGTGTTACAAATATTTTAGACCTATCACTTCTGCCACTAAAGATTGCTTTATTAATTATCTTCCTGATCAGTTTAATCATGTCAGCATCCCAGACAGCTTAGAAGAACTCGATATTGCGACAGAAACTTTTAACTCTCTCTTTTACAGCACTTAAGACACAGTTGCTCTTTTGCGTTTAAAGAAGATTAAAGAAAATAGTCCAACGCCGTGGTACAACGAGCACACTCAAAATAAACAAAACCCTAGGTATTTATTTGAAACAGTGGCTAAACTAACGAAATATAAAGCTTCAAGCCCAGAAGTTTCCAAACAGTACAGCAGTAATGACTTTATGAACTTCTTCACTCATAAGATTGATAACATCAGGGAGAAAATAATAACTATGCAACTGTCTACTACAGTATTGCATCAGGGAGTGCATTGTAGTCTCCGTAAGGAAAAAGTTGATTCATTCATTGCTATAGAAGAGGAAGAATTTGCTAAACTCGTTAAATCATCTAAATCGACAACATGTATGTTAGCCCTTATACCGACTAAGCTACTGAAAGAGATGCTTCCAGAGGTCATAGATCCTCTTCTTAATATCATTAATTCATCTTTGTCATTAGGATACGTACCAAAAACTTTTAAGCTGGCTATGTTTAAACCGCTTGTTAAAAAAAATGCAACTTGATCCTACAGAATTAGTCAATTACAAGCCGATCTCGAATCTACCTTTTCTGTCAAAGATATTAGAAAAGGCGGTATCCTCACAACTGTGTTCCTTTTTAGAAAGAAATAAAATCTGTGAGGATTTCCAATCAGGATTTAGACCGTACCATAGTACTGAGACTGCTCTCATTAGAGTTACAAATGATTTGCTCTTATCATCCGATCGTGGTTGTATCTCTCTATTAGTGTTACTCGATCTTAGTGCTGCATTTAATACTATTGACCACAACATTCTTTTAAATAGACTCAAAAATGATGTTGGCATTAGTGGAATTGCATTAGCATGGTTTAAATCATACTTATCCGACCGTTATCAGTTTGTAGCAGTAAATGAAGAGATGTCTCATCGATCACAAGTTCAGTATGGCGTACCACAAGGCTCAGTACTAGGACCGTTGCTGTTCACTCTGTACATGCTACCCTTGGGAGATATCATTAGGAAGCATGGAATTAGGTTTCACTGTTATGCTGATGATACTCAGCTTTATATTTCTTCACACCCTGACGAAACTTAGCAATTCACAAAATTAACGGAATGCATATCGATATAAAAAATTGGATGACTAGTAATTTCCTACTACTTAATTCTAAAAAAAACTGAGATTCTAATTATTGGACAAAAAACTTCCTCACGTAATGACCTAGAATACTGTCTAACACTTGATGGCTGCTCTGTCAAGTCCTCGTCGTCGGTTAGGAACCTGGGTGTGTTCTTTGATACTAATCTTTCATTTGAAAGTCACGTGTCTAGTATCTGTAAAACCGCATTTTTCCATCTTAAAAAAATATCTAACTAAATTATGTCATATGCTCTCATTGACAAATGGAGAACAATTAGTTCATGTGTTAATGACCCCAAGGCTAGATTATTGTAATGCTCTACTGGGTGGTTGCCCTGCACGCTTAATAAACAAATTACATCTGGTCCAAAACGCAGCAGCTCGAGTTTTTACCAGAACCAGGAAGTATGACCATATTAGCCTGGTTCTGTCAACACTGCACTGGCTCCCTATTAAACATCGTATACATTTTAAAATATTGCTGATTACTTACAAAGCACTAAATGGTTTAGCTCCGCAGTACTTGAGCGAGCTCTTAACGCATTATAGTCCTTCACGTCTATTGCGATCTCAAAATTCCGGCCAGTTGATAATACCTAGAATATCAAAATCGACTGCTGGCAGTAGATCCTTTTCCTATTTAGCACCAAAACTTTGGAACAGTCTTCCTAACATTGTCCGGGAAGCAGACACACTCTGTCAGTTCAAAGCTAGACTAAAAACACATCTCTTTGACCTAGCATACACATAACACATTATAGACTTCTATAATTCAATGTTAGGCTGCACAGATTAGGTCAGACGGAACCGGGAACACTTCCCATAAATCCTGATGTACTCATTACATCATAAGAAGAATGGCGTATACGCTATTATTAGTCACTCTGTTTATCTCAAGGTTTACCGTAGTCCGCCGGATCCAGGCTGTATCCAGATCTGATGAAGGACCTGCGCCTGGACGCGATGACAACGCAGTCCTTAAGTGTCCACTAGTCTCTCCCCTGTGAAAGCCTCCCTCCCCTTCCTTTACCTCTCTACAGATAAAGCGTTGTTGGGATAATTCTGGTTCGCGTGGCTCTGTTGCGATACAAATTCTGTTTTATAAATTTTAAGGCCAGACAAGTAGTTTGTTGAGGGTTGGTTTGTAGGGAAGGACTACACGCCTGCGCACATATATTCTATAGACTGAGCTCGTAATACGCATGTGCACGCCATCAGCATTCTCACGGGTTCACGTTTTTGAAAGTTTGCGCAGAAAGAACTTAAGAGTTTTCTGTTAAAACGGTGTCGTGTTAGCGGCCCCTAAGTACATAACTAATGATCGCTGCGACGGAAGTGAATCATTCAAAACTACCTTTAGATGGACAATAACTTTATTCTAGAGCTGCTGTAAAGCCAAAACAATCTCTGTTACTTTATTTTCCTATTATCACTGTAAAGCCGCTTTGAAACAATCTACATTGTTAAGAGCACTATATAAATGAAGATGACTTGACTTGACTAGACTTGTTAGAAACATGAACCTCGTCTGAAAGGCAAAGGGGGAGGTGTTGTTGTCATTTATTGTAATATTTTCAAAATTACTAAGAAGTCTATCTTCAAATATAATTCTTTTGAAGTGTTGGTGCTTAATGTAACAATACACAGTGTAAATGATAAATCACGTTTGAGATTTGTGCTGGCTACTGTATACAGGCCACCAGGGCACCATACAGACTTTATCAAAGAATTTGCTGACTTTCTATCAGAGTTAGTACTGGCTGCCGAAAAAGTCTTAATTGTTGGTGATTTAAATATACATGTAGATAACGAAAAAGATGCATTAGGATTGGCATTTAAAGATTTTAACTCTATTGGAGTTAGACAACACGTGTCACGACCTACTCATTGTCGTAATCATACTCTAGATCTAATATTATCACATGGAATCAATGTTGATGCCGTTGAAATTCTGCAGCAGAGTGATGACATCTCAGATCATTATCTAGTCTGGTGTAAACTTCATTTAGCCAAAGCTGCAAAGCAGACTCCGTGTTGCAAATATGTTAGACCTATCACTTCTGCCACTAAAGATTGCTTTATTAATAATCTTCCTGATCAGTTTCATCATCTCAGCATCCCAGACAGCTTAGAAGAACTCGATATTGCGACATAAACTTTTAACTCTCTCTTTTCCAGCACTGAAGACACAGTTGCTCCGTTGCACTTAAAGAAGATTAAAGAAAATAGTCCAACGCCGTGGTACAACGAGCACACTCGGGCCCTTAAGAGAGCAGCCAGAAAAATGGAGTGCAACTGGAAGAAAACTAAACTAGAGGTATTTCGCATTTCATGGAAGGAGAGCTCGATTACTTACAGAGAGGCCTTAAAAGCTGCTAGATCTGCTTATTTTTCAACCCTATTACAAGAAAATAAACAAAACCCTAGGTATTTATTTGAAACAGTGGCTAAACTAACGAAATATAAAGCTTCAAGCCAAGCAGCACACCAGTAATGACTTTATGAACTTCTTCACTTATAAGATTGATAATATCAGGGAGAAAATTATAACAATACAACCGTCTACTACAGCATTGCATCAGGCAGTGCATTGTAGTCTCCCTGAGGAAAAATGTGATTAATTCATTGCTATAGGAGAGGAAGAATTGTCTAAACTCGTTAAATCATCTAAATCGACAACATGTATATTAGTCTTATATGAGACCCTATACCAGCTAAGCTATTAGAAGAGATGCTTCCAGAGGTCATAGATCCTCTTCTTAATATAATTTATTCATCTTTGTCATTAGGATACGTACCTAACCTATGCATTTATCTTTGATAATGTCTGTATGGTGCCCTGGTGGCCTGTATACAGTAACCAGCACAAATCTCAAACGTGATTTATCATTTGCTGATTTGTTTTTTATTTGTTGAACATCAATTAAATTTTTACTCTAAGATGGTTTTGGTTTTCTGTATGTCAGGAAAAAGTGGTTCATCGAAACCTGTTGATGTTGGTAAATTTCCTACCAGTGAATGTAGAGAACCCCCTGTCTGATCAGCTTTCTGATGTATCCAAGACTGTTCCAGAGTTTCGGTGCTAAATAGGAGAAGGATCTACCACCAGCAGTCGATTTTGATATTTAAGGTATTATCAACTAGGAAGAGTTTTGAGTTTGCAATAGACGCAAAGGACTATAATGCGTTAAAAGCTCGCTCAAGTGCTGGGGAGCTAAACCATTTAGTGCTTTGTAAGTAATTAGCAATATTTTAACATTTATATGATGTTTAATAGGGAGACATATTGATATATGTCAAATAATATCGGGCCAGACCGAGACTGGAAATAAAAGGATTTGGCTATCAAACATGGCCAAGCTGACCCATCCTGCCCATTATTGACTTTTTTCCTTTTTAGACTTTTTTTTTTTTTAAATTTAGGTCACATGGTCCTTTGGAGGCCTGTAAGCATTCATGAATCAAGGAAATTTAGAAATGTTTTCTGCCTCTGGATCTTGTTTCCTCTCTAGTCCGGTGTTCTTCAGCAGACTAGATGGTGAAGCTATTCTTGTAATGGTTTGTTTCCACCCAGTCTCTCTTTCATCAGTTAGTTATGATATTTATAGTAGGACCAGAATATTAAAGTGGCCTCCAGTCAGTTTAGTACTGTTCAATAGCTGAATTGTTTATGACATGTAAACAACATGTGAAGCCCATGTACGGTAACCCACACCCCCATGCCCATGGACACTGACTCTCTAACCATTAACCCACGACTGCCCTAATGGACTGGAATGATAGCAAATGTAGTTTCTGGCTCTGTTGTGCTACTCTACGTCTGACCTCAATAATAGATGGGATCTCCTGCCTGCCTTCATTCTAGCACTGATAACTGAACCACTCATGCTGTAAGATCTGCTCTAACGTCGGCCGTTTCGCTGGACGGAGATTCAGACACTGGCTAATCAGATCACGACATGCTGTTCAAGTTTGGAGGAGAGAGAAGGTTAGTCAAGACCTTGTTACACACCAAAGCTGACATGTGGGAAAAAGTCTTCTGAAATATGTGATGAATATAAGCTATATGTAAATGTAAGGTATATGGAGACATTAGCGTAAAAATTTGATTCCATTACTCTAGTAAACATTTATGGGTGTTTTTGACTTTTTTTCTGTTAAACAACATTTGGTCAAAGGCTTTGTTTGTGCATTTATGAATGTCTATTCTCTCACCCTTGGATAAGTCAGGATTCCAATCAGGACAGGCGTTTACTATGTCCCTTGGATTAAAACATGGCAATCTTCCTTTCACCATCGAATGCAGCACAATGCCTAGAGCCCAGACGTTTGTTGGGACGGCGTGGTATTTGAGCTGTGTGAAGACCTCTGGTGGGCAGTAATCTATTGCTCCTGTAAGCGAGACATTCATTACCAATACATTTCCACAATAAAAAAAAAACATCTCTCTATAAATTACAGGAACGTCTGTTGTAATGGAAATTTAACATTTAGATGTGTTCTTTTACTTTTAGATGTGTTCTTTTACTTTTAGATGTGTTCTTTTACTTTTAGATGTGTTCTTTTACCTTAGATGTGTTTTTATTTTCTAGATGTGAATGTTAACAACTTGTATTAAGCTGAACACTTATTTTTACTCATAAGCATTTAAAGGAATATAACCATATAAGCTAAAAGTGCATTATTAAAGATATGTAACCAAGTTTTAGAGATGTATAAGTTTAGAAATGCATAAATGTGTGACAAGCTTGTAAGAACAAAATGTTCTGAGGTTATAAGAGGAGACTGAATAACAAAAAGACAATGTGTACTTTAAGTGACCTTCTGGGTATCTCAAGTGTGAAAATGTGTGCGCAGTTTTGATAGAAATAGAGATAAGCCAAATGTGTGAATTTGAGCAGCAGCTAAAAACAGGAACTTGTAAGCAGGCATGGTATTGTCCTGTCTAGATAGAATTTATGTCAGACAAGAGATCTTGAACAAAGACGTTTTCCTTTTAAGGTAAACAAGGCGATCTTTTGAGACAGATGCAGCCTTTTCAGGGTGTGTTAAGGGTATATAAGCTTGGAAAGGGAACTGACCCTTTGCCTTCGCATAGCAGATGCTCTCTGTATGTGATCTGCCAATTTCTTGCAAGAAATAAAATCATTTTGATACTTTGACTTTTCAAAGGTTTCGACTTGTCTCCTTCCTCCTAACATTTCGAATAGAATTATTTCCACAACAAATGGCGACGAGGATGGGGTCGCAAAGCTGATGACCTCCGTGGACGAAGCAATTGACTGATCATCCCAAAGACAAGAAGTCTCTGGCTCCGATACCCCAACGCTAAACTGCAAGGGACGGGAGAATTGTAGACACCACGGCAGGCCTAGGTGGACGCGATCCCGAATAAAAGAACCAAGCTGCAAAAGCACGGTGAGAGAAAAATTATTTATGTGGTAAATAAGAAAATTATTTGCGTATTGAATATTTTTCCTAAAAGGGTCAGGGTTTTTGGAATAAGCCTGAAAGTAATTTCCAAACAGGGTTTGAGAATAAGCCTGATAGTAATTTCTCAAATGCCATGTGTTAATTGTTTTCCCAAGAGGGCCAGAGTTTGAGAATAAGCCTGATAGTAATTTCTCAAACGTCCAGACAAGGTGCTGTTTGAAATAAGCCTGATAGTAATTTTCAAACATTTATGAAGGCACTTGTTTGGGGAAAAGACCTAGCATCGACGGATGTGGGCATTTTTGAAAGTCCTATATTGACGAATATAGGCAGGTGCGTGGTGGCCACGCTGGGGAAAGAATTAACACAGTGAATATAGGGCGTGGTGACCACGCGGGGAGAAAGATTTAAATACGCAAATATAAATACTGTTTATAAATGGGTAATGAAAATTCGAAGAGAGAGGAGGAACAGGTTGATTTTTCCAAGGACTCGTACAGAGCCATGGATAAAATAATGGGAACCTGGTATCATGCTTTTGTGCCATTTTTAAAGAAACAATATGGGTTTAACGGGGGTTTAAGTGTGTCACATCTGACTCAAACCAAAGTGAATTGGGTGACTCATATTGTCAAGAAAAAAGACAAAGAACATTACAATAAATGTGGTGAAATCATAGTAAAATGGTTAGAAGAGGCAACACGCAGACAACAAAGACAAGTCTGTCGGGCCATCGCACCATTATACTCTGATACAGAAAGACAGGATGCACAAAGGAAAGCATTACAGAATCTTAAAAATGACTGTTGTGGCATTGCTGACTCTTCTTCTCCCTTTTTCGGTCAATACGTGAAAATGACGGTGGAGGACGGGGCGTATCCGGCTCGTCGCCCACCTGCTCTCAATCCTGCCCTAGAAGGAGCTGCTACGGGAGGAGCGCAGGCCAGCGCGCCAGCTGAGCCACCGCCCAGATATACTAGGACAGAGGAAGAGAAAGGGGAAACATCGTCAACGCGCTCTGGAGCACTATATAAAGAAGGCAAGCGGCAGAAATGCAGCAACGACCTAGAAGAACTGCTAAACACAAATATGAAAAACTTAACTCTGCATTCACGAAGATATGGGACAAGAAAACTTAACGAAAATTCGACCAGGTTTACGGGCAGACGGCATCAATCGCTGCGACCGAGTCTGCGAAACAAACGCAAGAGCCAGCAGACTGATGATTCAGAAACAGAGATAAAGAGCGAAAGCGATGATGACGACGAAAGTCTCCAAAATTTGCAGGCACCGATGCTCGAAGTAGCCGGACCAGAGGGAGCAGTTCTGGTAATGCGGCCATGGACCCAAGAGGACCTGAACAAAGCCTCTGAACACCTGCCAAGCATCGAAATAGGTGGGGCAAGACTGGGTGCTGATTTAGCTGTTTTCTGCAAAGAATTCAGACCGACTCTTGGTGAACTGCGGAGACTAATGGTTCTGAAATATGGACCAGTGCAAATGGCTAAGTTGTCAGAACAATGGCCAGAAGATTCTCGCCTGAAACACATCAATTATGACGACCCGACCAATAACGACTACACAAAGAAAGTCGCTGATATAATCAAAGCTTTAAAGAAAGTATTTCCACGCACGATGGACATTCACCAAGTTCGTCAATGTACTCAAGGAAAAGATGAAACCACGGAAGCGTATTTCCTACGACTGAAAGAGTGCTTTGATCGACATGGTGGTATAGACAAACGAGAACCGCCAACGGATCCGGGTGCGGGACCTATGGGGTCTGATCCTTATGATGACTATTTAAGGACTTTGTTCATGGATGGACTGGACAAAGAAATTTCAAAAGCAATTGAAAATAGCTGTGTTGGGTGGCAACTGGCCCCCACAGCAGAAATCAGACGACATGCAAAACATCATGAGGGAATCATCAAGAAGCAAAAAGCAGCCAAAACCACCAAGCAAGAAAAAGATCTTTCTCTAGCTCTAATAGCGCTGCACATGGGCGAAAGCAACAACCGCCAGCCCAACCACTATCAACAAAACCAAAGAGGTGATGGAGGAAGAGGCAGAGGACGTGATCGTAAAAGAGGTCGACATTTTTCACAAAATCAACGTCCAGATCGAGACACTTGTTTCATGTGTGGAAAGAAAGGACATTGGCGTGACACATGTCCACAAGCAGCCCACAAAACAGAACAGGCAGATTGAGAGGAGGGGGGTGCGAGCAACGGGTTTCCTGTCTCTCCATCAGATAAGTATCATTTTCCTTTCGTTTCTGACTCTGCTCTCTGCAATGAAGAAGTGCTTGCTAATGTTTTCTATAAGGCTCATAATTCTTTACCTTTGATAGAAGTAAACGTTCTTGACAAGACATTATTATTTCTGCTCGATACAGGAGCCAGTAATTCGATAATTAAAGAAACAGAATTGACAAAACCCATTCCACTTTCTGGGAAAGCAACTTGTTCCAGAAGTGCAACGGGTCATGTGGTCACAGAACCATTCTCAACGCCGCTTGAGTGTTCAATTGATGAGAAAAAATTTGAGCATTGTTTTTTGATTACTAAGACATGTCCAGTTAATCTAATGGGTAGAGATTTACTTTGTAAGCTGGGTGTTTCTGTTCACTGTACTGCTAAAGGGCTTTTTGCTGACATGAGGATGTTGCATGTAGATACAGGGGAAACCCCTTTGTTTGTCTATGAATGGCAAGTTTCTAACACATGTCTGACCACAAAGGCTCATGACAGAGTGTTGCCATCTTCCGAATTTATGAATGACACAGATTTGCACTGTACTTCACATGTCAGCACAGGTCCTGATGATGAATATGCGCAGCGCTGGTTTAACGTTGATGTGGAAAACGTACAGACAGATTTTCTGTATTGGACAAACCACTGGTGCGTTTTGAATGTGAAATTGACTGACAAACAGGCAATGTTTTATGACGTGGAAAATGCACAGCCACATATATCACTGGCCAAACCGGTGAAGGCTGAATGGCGTGACGCAGGTCCCTTCATGGCCAAGTGCCATGAACTGACCGACTGGGTCATAATAGATCAGAAAAGACTGATCTGCCAAAGTGAAAGTACCGGATGGTTCAAACAACCGTGTCATAAAACATTGAGAGGTTTGCGAACAGTCACAGTGTTGGAAGAGGAAATGACTTTTGGCAGTTTGACCTTATCGCACCTCCCTGTCATCCCGGAGGGGTTGGAGGGAGTTCCGAGTTGTCTGTGGGCTAAAGATAAAAATGATGTAGGTCTGATTGCAGATTGTGAGCCGGTTCGAATTAAGCCTAAATCTGACTATAGACCAAAGAAAATGCAGTACCCATTGAAGAAGGAAGCGATTGATGGCATTACGCCAGTGTTTAATTCTTTGTTGGAAAAAGGGGTCATTGTTGAATGTCCGGACTCACCTGTCCGTACACCTATTTTTCCGGTAAAGAAAATAAGAGACGCAAACCAAGCTACGGAATATAGATTTGTTCAGGACCTTAAAGCGGTTAATGACGCCGTAGAAGCGCGCGCAGCCAACGTCCCCAACCCTTATACGATCCTCTCGCAGATTCCAGCTGACACTAAGTGTTACACGCTGGTTGACATTTCGAATGCGTTCTTCAGCGTTCCAGTACATCCTGACTCACAATTTTGGTTTGCATTTAATTTCAACGGTAAAGCGTACACCTTTACACGTTTATGTCAGGGTTATTGTGAATCTCCGACAATTTTCAACGAAGCTTTAAAACGCAGTTTAGAAGATTTGGTACTTCCACCAGGCGTGGCTCTGTTGCAGTATGTTGATGACTTGTTACTTTGCTGTCCAAACGAACAGGTCTGTAAGCAGGCTACCATCACATTGTTAACTTACTTGGCAGAACGGGGCCACAAGGTTAACCCGAGTAAAGTAGCTGTAAATCAAACCAAAGTTACCTTTTTAGGTCACGTGTTGACAGCAAATGGGAAGTCATTATCTGACAAAAGAGTCACTGCAATACAAAACATTCCTAAACCGATCACGAAAAAGCAAATGATGTCGTTTTTAGGAATGACCTCGTATTGCAGAACCTTCATTCCTAGCTACAGCGAAAAGGAAGGGCCTCTGTCAGCATTAATTTATGGTCAGGAAATGGCAGCCTCTGACAAACTGAAATGGACCGCAGAGGCAGAAAGTGCCTTTTGTGAAATGAAACAGGCATTGCTGAGTTCGCCTACCCTTGGTATTCCAAATCCAGAAAAGTCTTTTACGCAGACAGTAGCTGAAAAAGGTGGGTACATGTCTTCTGTCTTGTTACAGGAACATGGGGGAAAATGGAGACCTGTGGCATATTTTTCAACAAAGTTAGACGCAGTTGCAAGGGGACTTCCTGCTTGTCTAAGAGCTGTGGCCGCGGCTGAAAGAGCTGTGATAGCCTCTAGAGATTTCGTGGGTTTCAGTGATTTAACACTGCTAGTGCCACATGAAGTGGCACTGATTTTATTAGAGCAAAAGACTTCTCATTTATCTGCAGCCCGGTGGTTGAGATATAACTTTGTGCTGTTAGAAATGCCAAATGTTACTGTTAAACGATGCAATGTTTTGAATCCTGCGACCTTGCTCCCGACGGAGCGAGACGGAGAGCCGCACTGTTGTGTTTCAGCCTTGGAACAGATATGTAGTCCGAGACCAGACTTGACAGACGAGGCCTTACCCAACAGTGACATGATTCTTTTTGTGGATGGGTCTTCCAGCAGGGATGAGTTTGGCAAAAACAGAACTGGTTATGCAGTTGTTTCATTAACTAAGGTTCTGGAACAACAACCACTGCCGTCACATTTTTCTGCACAAGCTGCTGAACTGGTTGCTCTGACTGAAGCATGCAAATTGGCAAGTGGCCAACGTGTCACAATTTACACTGACTCAAGGTATGCTTTTGGTGTTGTACATGACTTTGGCTCGTTATGGAGACATCGGAAGTTTCTGAAAGCAGATGGCAAGCCAATATTGAATCACCTGCTTGTGAGTCAATTGTTGGATGCTTTGCTGTTGCCAAAGGAAGTGGCAGTTTGCAAGTGCCTGGCTCATACTACGGGCAGTGATGACGTTTCTAAAGGAAACAGATCCGCAGATTTAGCTGCAAAGGCTGCGGCTCTGCTTCCTGTTCAAATAACCACAGCCGTACGGCTGAACGAGGAAATAGGTGACATAGAAGCGATGCAGCAGCATGCCTCTGCTGATGACAAGAGGAAATGGAGAGATGCAGGCTGTGTGTATGAGAATGGACAATGGAGGGGCCCCAATAATAAACCATGTTTACCTTCTCATTTCTTTCAGGCATATGCAAAACTGACGCATGGATTGGACCACACTTCCAAAACGGGAATGTTTACTATTATGAAAACTAACTGGTTTACCAAAGGTTTTTCCACAGTGGCAGCAGATTTTTGCAGCAGATGTCTGATTTGCGGAACTAACAATGTTGGCAGGGGTCAGGCAATGAGACAGGCGGGGCATCCCAGGCCGCCAAGACCATTCTCACATGTAATGCTTGATTATATTGAATTGACACAGACAGACAAAAAGAAATACTGCATAGTTGCAGTAGATATTTTTTCAGGATGGGTTGAAGCTATGCCAACGGCAAAAGCAGATGCACAAGGGGTGGCAAAATTACTCCTACAAGAAATTGTCCCACGATGGGGAATTCCTGAAAAATTATCAAGTGACAATGGCTCACATTTTGTAAACAGTGCAATTTCAGCAGTTGAAGCATTCCTGGGTACTCCCTGGAAGCACTTTTGCTCCTATCATCCGGAATCAGCTGGAGCGGTAGAGAGACAGAACCAAGTTCTGAAAAACAAACTGTTAAAAATTTGTGATGAAACGGGGCTTTCATGGCCAAAGGCCCTACCCATTGCATTGACTTACATGAGAATGAGAAAGAGGGGGCGAGCACAACTCTCACCATTTGAGATTCTGTTTGCTCGTCCACCTCACATGGGCTGGGAACCACACAATCCTAGACCACTGCCTGACACCACGCTCTGTGAACATGACATGTTGCAATATTGTGTTGAACTGGATAAGGTGTTCTGTGATATCTCAAAACAGGTCCAGGCAGCAGCTCCAGAGCCAGCTGAAACAGCACTGCACAGCATCAGGCCAGGAGATTTCGTGCTGATAAAGGATCTGAGGCGGAAACACTGGAGAGCAAAGAGGTGGCAGGGGCCATTTCAGGTTTTGCTAACAACTCACACTGCGGTGAAAGTCGAGGAAAGGGCTCCGTGGATCCATGGGACGCATTGTCGAAAAGTGCCAGCTCCTGCGGTAGCTGCAACGGAAGAAGAATCCCATACACAGCTAACGAGTACCTAACAGGGGTCAGGCTAACCACAGCTGCGTGCCATCCTGTAGGTTACCAACTCGAAAATCATCATCATTGGAGAGAGGACGAATCAATAGTGGAGGACGATGCCGCAATTCTAGGCGTAATCCGTACTGTATCAAGACCTTTGTGGTGTTTTGACGGCGTGGGCATTGCAGTGCACTGTCTAATAATATCTACCAGACCCGCCCTGAGACCAACAATACACAGAGAAACAGGACTCATATCATTTTCACAAGAACATTTTCTTGCCTGGCAAGGTTGCACTGTGTGGCAATATGTTACTAAATCTTATCCTCTTAACTAGCCTGGCCATAGGCCTAGCCCAGGATGGTAGCATAGAGGTGAAAATGACAAAGGGAAAAGGGAGTAAGATAATTGTAATATGTGACCCTATTTCAGCAGCAGGACCTGGGTATAATCCAGACCGTTTAAACAAATGGGGTAAAGCCATGTACTTTTGTAAAGATCCATGTGGATGGCCAGATGTGTACGGAGGTAATCAGGATGCTATCAGTGAGGGTCTATTAACCAAAGCAGGGTACACCTCATCTAGTGGTCGTGACAATAGGATGATGGAAGATCTTATAAAATTCGAAGAAATCACTGAAAATTTTAAAACTAAACTGAAAGTCACTCTGTCAACAGGAAATGATGGTGCCACTGAGTGGGGAGGGAAATTTTTCTGTGCTTGGTGGACCTCAGGTACTGACACTTATGTTCCGATAGAAATTACAATGGTAGATCCGCCACTGAAAACTCATAGTCTGTCTGAACTGATAACTCATACTAGCATACCGGAAGAAGAGGACGCGGAATTAGAAAAACAGTTTAATTTGCATCATGAAGACACAACTATTACGCATAGTAGAATACAATGTGGGGGCAACAGAGCATGCATGTTAAGTTTGCTTCAACGACAAGCATTAGCAATTAACCAATCATGTTGGTGGTGTCTGCGAATGGATAGGACCTGGAGGGTCCATCCATTGCGATCGGCTAATTTAGGAGAATTAATAGGATTAATTCCGTGTGCTATGTGGAAATTACTGAATGAAGCAAATCCTGATAAGATCAAACCGATGCCTCCAAAGGGGGTTACGTGTCAAAACCCATCAGAACACAGTACTAGGGACTTTGATAATGTATGGGCAGTGAAACCACAATTAGGCGATGTGTGTCTATGCAAATTAGAATTCCAACGAGGGGCAATAATGGCGGGTACATCTCACTGTAAAACTACGGTAACGATGAGTAATAACAAATGTATAACCTCGGATGTGTATTCATTACATGTCCAGGTGACGACGATGATCTCAGAGAAACAACGGCTGGAACAGTATGGGTCTGCGGTCAAACTGCTTTCCACACCCTTCCTAAGAAATGGATGGGGTGCTGTTATCCAGGACTTTTAGATGTAGGAACGGAAGTTTATTTCAATAGAGATAATGAAGACGATGAGCAAACCTCTACAAGACAAAAAAGAAGTTTAGCTGATGAAACAATACCTCGGATGTTTCAAGGTACCAAACTTTGGGATCCTTGGACGAGCAGGATATCCATGACCGGGTGGTCTTTCCTTATCGGGGGAGGCACTGCTGCTAGCTTGCTAAAATAAATGGCTTAGCCTGGCAGGTATTACGCTTAGCAAACGAGACTGAAGATGCGTTAGGGAAACTGAACACTGAACTTAAAGGAATACGCGAAGCAGTTATACAACACCGTCTCGTTTTAGACATTATTACTTCAGAACGGGGGGGCGTATGCAAAATGCTAGGGACCTCCTGTTGTTTCAATTTGCCTGACGTCTATCAAAATGTAACAGACATAATAGAGCACATGAAAGTGGCCGTAGCCACTCCAGGAGAAATGTCATCGTCACTGGATGAGTGGTTTTCAAGCCTGCAGGGGTGGACTAAATGGGTGATAAGTACAGTTATGCCAATATCATGTTTGATTTTGATTTTGATCTTGATGATCCCATGTTTCATTAATTGTATTCTTACGATCACTGCTAAGGCAGTATCTACCACGATGGTTAGAATGACTGCAGGGGAATATGTCACAATGATACGTAGGGAACCAGAGATTGAAGTTGAGGTAACAAGGCCTGAGGATGAAGGATATGAGAATGAGAATGTGCATGAGTTTGACTAAGAAATGAAGTAATCATGGGAAAAATTTACTTGTTGTAAATTACTATGATTGTGGAGAAGTAAATGTCAAATTTTGTGTATGTTCTTTGAATGAACATGGGGTGGAATGTAATGGAAATTTAACATTTAGATGTGTTCTTTTACTTTTAGATGTGTTCTTTTACTTTTAGATGTGTTCTTTTACTTTTAGATGTGTTCTTTTACCTTAGATGTGTTTTTATTTTCTAGATGTGAATGTTAACAACTTGTATTAAGCTGAACACTTATTTTTACTCATAAGCATTTAAAGGAATATAACCATATAAGCTAAAAGTGCATTATTAAAGATATGTAACCAAGTTTTAGAGATGTATAAGTTTAGAAATGCATAAATGTGTGACAAGCTTGTAAGAACAAAATGTTCTGAGGTTATAAGAGAATAACAAAAAGACAATGTGTACTTTAAGTGACCTTCTGGGTATCTCAAGTGTGAAAATGTGTGCGCAGTTTTGATAGAAATAGAGATAAGCCAAATGTGTGAATTTGAGCAGCAGCTAAAAACAGGAACTTGTAAGCAGGCATGGTATTGTCCTGTCTAGATAGAATTTATGTCAGACAAGAGATCTTGAACAAAGACGTTTTCCTTTTAAGGTAAACAAGGCGATCTTTTGAGACAGATGCAGCCTTTTCAGGGTGTGTTAAGGGTATATAAGCTTGGAAAGGGAACTGACCCTTTGCCTTCGCATAGCAGATGCTCTCTGTATGTGAACTGCCAATTTCTTGCAAGAAATAAAATCATTTTGATACTTTGACTTTTCAAAGGTTTCGACTTGTCTCCTTCCTCCTAACATTTCGAATAGAATTATTTCCACAACACTGTCTGTCTGTGTGTGTGTCTGTGTGTGTGTTATTCGCATATCTCTCGAACCGTTAGTCCGATGGATTTCAAACTCGACAGGTGTCTCGCTACGGGCACGAGTAAGTGCAGTGCCAAGTTTGACGTTGTTTGGATGAGAAATGCAAAAGATATCGTTAAAAATAACAGTAAAAGAAGCACTTAGAAGGTTGTGGTTTAAAAATAAACATTCTGACATAAAACACTCTGTCAGCTACACTGTTTACTTCTGAATATTATAGTTTGGTTCCAGAACGTGATAAATCCATTTTGATTCATTTGCGTAAAAATGTGTTTTCTTTACCAAGAAAGTGACAAGATGAAAACCACTATTTTCTGTTTCAAACTTTCACATAGCATCTTTAGGTTATAATAACAAAAAAACAAAAAATCAAATCCAGATTTTGATTTTCAAAGATTTATTATAAAAACGGATTATTTTCCCCAAAAATGCAATAAATTCATGACACTTTTTTTTTTTTTCAAAATGCAATTAATCCATTGAATCAATATAAAAGTTATTTTTTATCATATTGAAACTGTTGAAATCAGCCATCGCTAAGAAATATCTCCTGAACTTTTTTGATGGCGATCAGCTCACAAAAACTGATTTTGCACGGGCATCAGCCTATTCACAAACTGTCTGCTCAAGCATAGCGTTTTCTCAGAGTTCACTTTGTGCTTTCTACCATTCTAAAATGTCACTGAACTTTTGCTGTGTAATTGTAACAACTAGTGCAAAATACCCGTGCAAAATCAGTTTTTGTGTGTGTTTTTAGTAATTGTTGGTTTGGTGCCCGTGAAAGAGACTGTGAACGCAGTTTTTTGGTGTGTTTGAGTGCACATTGTTACAATTACACAGCAAAAGTTCAGTGACATTTTTATTTGTGCATGGTAGAAAGCACACAGTGAACTCAGAGAAAACGCTATGCTTGAGCAAACAGTTTGTGAATGGGCTACTACAAATGATGCCCGTGAAAGAGACTGTGAACGCATTGAATAGGATATGTTTAGTTGGTGAATAGCATAGGCTAGTATTACACAGTAGCGATAACATTAAGCGCACCAGAATGAAACATAATATTCAGAAGTAAACAGCATAGCTGACTTACAGATTCAGTTTACATCCACAAATGAATAAGCGTGTCGATTCAGGGAGCAGTGCAAAGTGCCCGTGCAAAATCAGTTTTCGTGTGTGTTTTTAGTAATTGTTGGTTTCTTGGTAAAGAAAACACATTTTTACTCAAATTAATCAAAATGGATTTATCACGTTTTGGAACCAAACTATAATATCCAGAAGTAAACAGTGTAGCTGACTGATTGTCAGAATGTTTATTTTTAAACCACAACCTTTTAAAAATGATATATTTAACGACATCTTTAGCATTTCTCATCCAAACAACGTCAAACTTGGCACTGCACTTACTCGTGCCCGTGGCAAGACACCTGTCAAATTTCAAATCCATCGGACTAACGGTTCGAGAGATATGTGGTTAACAGACATACACACACACAGACACACACACAGACAGACAGACGTTTCTGTAATTTATAGATAGATGAGCACTCAAACACATCAAACCAACAATTAGGCTACTAAAAACACACTCAAAAACTGATTTTGCACGGGCATTTTGCACTAGTAATACAAAATGCCAGCTCACCGAAATATGCAGCACTGATGTAGCCGTCTCCATCCACTAGGTGAGTGAGGCCAAAGTCAATCAACTTGAGCTCCATACTGTGTGTGTTCACCAGGATATTGTCTATATGGATGTCATTATGAAACACGCCGTGGTCTATGCAGTGTTGCACTGCCAGGACTAACTGGCGCATTAAGACACGTGCGATCTCTTCACTCAGTGTGTCACAATCACTGATGACCTCTCGCAAGACTTTGCACGGTTGAGGGAACTCCAAAATGAGTGAGATGAAATTGGGCCGATTAAACCACTCATACATTTCTATTACGTAGGGGCTTACTGGAGGACGCCTCAACAATAGCATCATCGCCACTTCTGTAGACAGAGGTCTGGAACAATCAGGCTAGAGAAAAAGAGAACAAGACAGCAAAAGGTTAGTTGGCTATAGATTTAAAGAACACATGTAGTTGTATTTAAATTACTTTACATTGCTTTTTTTGTTTGTTATAAATATGGATATTTTTCTTACAAAAGCGCATGGCTTCGCTTCAGAAGGCCTTTATTAACAGTATGGAGCACTTTTATGATGGATGGATGCGCTTTTTTGGGCTTCAAACTAAAAAATGGTACCATTCACTCCCGTAATATTTTTTTATATAACTCTGATTGTGTTTGGCTGAAAGAAGAAAGTCATAAACACCTAGGAATGCTTGAGGGTGAATAAATTATGGGATAATTTTTGGGTGAACTAACACTTTAAAGCTACACTGTGTAACTTTTTAAGTTGATTCTTAGCAAAAAACACTTTGTTATATCAAAAGTATATGTGCTCATTCATGTGTAATTCCTTCCACCAACTAATAAAGTATTCTTGTAAGCGTAAAATCTGTCATTTAGAATACATACGAGCGAGTCGCTCGAATGGCGGCAGCCATGTTGCGCCTCCATCTTGAAAATATATTCGCCAAAGAGGGACATACCTGGAAATTCAAGCTTTGCCTTTCGCGTTTTACACTCAGTGACACCGTGACGAATGCGAGGGGGAGATTACTCGCGACTGCCGGCAAATTTGAAAGATTGCTGAAGATGGAGGATCACGCCTATTCTCGAGGACATGTAGCAGAGTCGCCAAGGAAGCGAAAGAGAGAATTAAAACGTCAACGCGACAGGCAAATCAGCAAGACCAAAGTCAATACTGGAGTAACTTTTCCCAGATGGAAAGAGCTCATGATGAGCAAAGATTTTAAAACGGACGCCGAAGTTTCCTGCTTTCTTCTCGACAGGTAATTCAGCCTATTTGTGTAAATTCGAAGTTTTATAGTTGCTTGTCTAACCATAGCATGGTTGTGCATAACGCCAGAACGACCTCTAGTATAACTTGCGTTACTTTTCCCCGCGTCAATGTTGAAAAAGTATTGTTTACCTTGTAACATAAATCTGTGCTGCGACGGATCACAGGTGATGAATAGTTTTTAAAGGCGCAGTTTTTTAAGCTATATAAAAAAAGGACACTGTAAATTTTAGTTATTTTTAATTGCTTTTACTTTGTACACAATGTAAACATTGCCTTACACTATTAATCTCGTTCAATATACAGAATAACGATAGCACTGATACTTTACTAACATTAGCTTGCATTTGTTTGGGATAGCTGATATTAGCAATGAAATGGTACCAAAATAACGAAAACATAAAACTATTATTCATTTTACATAGAGGTCATAACCTACATGCTAACTGACTAAATAACTAAATGCACTTTGTATTAGTTTTCTAAAGTAATCTCATCACTGGAAGGAACACTCATGGATGAAGTGGAAGCCATGTTAATCTTGGAATAATACGGCCACCGTAGGAGTTAAAACGCCCTCGGAATTGAAAGGAACAGAAACTAATATTCACTGGGTAGTCATATACAATTTCACCGCTAGATGGGGGAAAATATCACACAGTGTAGCTTTAAAGGCACACTATGTAATTTTTCGCTGCTAGAGGTCGCTCATTCAAAACAAAGGCGTAGCTTGATGATGCCTTGATTTCGCAGAATCATGGGAGTTGTTGTCTTCACCTCTACAGCCGGTGGAGAATCCGACGCGACTAAAATGGTAAATATGCTACTTGCGGTAATTCAAGAAAACGAGATTTAAACAAAAAGACTGTGTAGAGCTGTATAACAATGATTCGTTTTCTGTCGATGAATGTATCCAAACAGCTGCTCACCAAACTAATATAACACATTATATATTAAAGTGTCTTTGGTGTTTCCGTGATTTCTACAGAATAAAACCGGAAACGCGGGTATGATGGCATTGACAGGCAACGCACAGGCACTGTCCGTGTCCTGGTTAAAACTGCTTATTTCTCTGGATTTAAACATTCTTAGAGTCATTTGGGATGATGTAAGTACACAAATCAACAAAATATATACATTGTTCAAGTGTTTTTTGTACATTTTAATCAAAAAATCTTACATTGACTTCCATAGTAGAAAAATAAATACTATGAAAGTCAATGGGGCCCATCAACCGTTTGGTGAAGTGAACTATTCCTTTAAGTGCAATAAGCCATGAAAAAGAAGTCAATTTGGTACTCGCGATCTGTTTGAGAGGCGGCTTTATGAGAGCGGCACTTATATAGATCAGTGGTGCGTGTGCTTTTGGTGTGAGGCTGTGAGCGTGAAACCTGTGGGAATGAGTGAAATTATGCACAATACAAGCACTATTCAACCGGAGCGATTGAGACGAGCGAGTGACAGGAGGCGGGTGTGTGTCTGGCGGAGAGAAGAGAGCGAGAAAGCCCAGCTGGTATCGATGTATCGATACTGCAGAAAAGCAGCATTGGAACCATTTCAGAATCAATAGATACATTTTAAATACATAAATATCAATATTTTGCCAACACTATTTCACAAAGCACCTTTTAAACAACTAAATATATTCTTTAAGTTTTGCCAACTTACAATTAAAACATGATGCTCAGCATCCCTTTTGTTAATAATTTTGATGGCAACCTATAAAACGAAAAAAGAAAAACATTATTAATTTTTTCCCAAATTCAAGTTTGGATTAATTGGACATGGAGAGCAAAATGTTCAGTAAGAGTGTGTTACCTCTTGCCCATCGAATTTACGGATTCCCTTGTACACCCTGCTGAAGCTTCCCAATCCGAGGATATTTTTCACCTCGTAGAAAGTGTTCACAGATCCTGAAAAACAGAAGAGGTTGCTGGATCCTTCAATTGCATCATAATAACAGCCAATATAAAATCCATTTAACGAATGTGTCTCTTATAAAACTCATAAAACATTGCAACAAGTAAACTATATACGCAGGGTTACTGTTTGCAGTTATGTTCATCAGAATTACAAAGTAATAGTACTTAAAAAAATAAAACAGAAGACAAGAAACAGGGCAGAACTGACAGCAGACTCACCATTATTTGGCTCACACTCGGAGGGACCTGAGACAGATGACGGCTCGGGATCAGACTGTGGTGTAGGAGTCATCATTCTTGTCCGTCTGAAGCGGAGGAAAGTTTGCTTTATGAGCTTCCATGCTCTCCTGGAGAATGCATCGATTCTGCTCCTCCTGCTGCCTCGTGTATGAACTTCTTAATTGTAGAAAAACAAAGCGGAAAATATTAGAAACATGTCTGACCACAGATTAAAGTCACCATTAAATCAAAATTGACAATTCTTATTTTTTTATGGAATATTGCATTGTTTATTATCAATGATTTATCCATTATTATTTATTTTTTGTAAATAACCTTTAATAAGAGTGAATAGAGTTTAAATAGAGTGGTGCAGGTGTGCACCAATGCAATGCATGTGAGAACCTTCAGCAGAATGACACATGAAATCATGTGCACAACTACATTCTGCCTTCCGTACTGCATAAATGGTGATCACACCAGACCGACCTGCAACACACTTATGTATGTACTGTCTGTAGTAAGTGTAACGCTGAACAACAACAACAAAAAAGGCCTAAGTCATTATGATGAATGGAGAAGAAGTGTTTTGCATTCATCATAGTGTTTTGCATTGAGCACATCAGTGTTCAACTGGTTCTTATAAATGTCTATTCATATGATGGTTTGTGTGTGTCATTTGAAAACAAAATACCATTTTGAGAAGAAATAACATTGTTTTGAATGTAAAGTTTCATTTTGCAGGAGAATTGAGGGGTTTTGCCCATTGTGTGTGTGTGTTTTTTTATTTGTGTGTGGAGTTCTGAGAATATGAGGCATGCTTTCATAAAATGTGTGTAAACAATCGAGAAAAACTGTAATTAAACTCGCACCTGTTGGGCTTTTCTGCTCACTGTCTTTAGGAGAAGCTGTTGTTGACTTGACAGGTTGTAGTTGTGTGTCACTGTCAGCTGTCAGTGAATCGGGTCTACACTCGTTTTCGACCCCGTTGCAGAAGTCGCTGCAGGAGCTGCTCGTAGTTTCCCGTGCAGAGACATCTCCTGCGTCAACTGCACTGCCCTCGGGCACAGGTACTGATGCTGTGGATATATTGCTGGCAGATGTGGACATATGTTTGAGAAGACTGGTTTCACGGTGTGTTTTTGTCCGCAGACGTTCGTATAAAGCAAACTCGCTGTGGGAGTTTAGTCACACACTCGCTCTTTACGATGCTGTGTGACGTCACAGTAACACAAGCGCGTTCGAGAGAGGGATGTAGAAGCCTATTTTAAAAGTGCGCATTTTAAAAGTTGAGTTGATTTTTCGTGGACACCATGGGCATTGAGGCAGTGCAATGATCTGAACTGGATTTGCTGTTAGCGTTTTTATGTCTAAAGTCTCCCTGTAGCAAACTGAAAATATGTTTTGTATTTCTTACATGATTAAGTCATCTAAATTTAATCCTGCACAATTTATTTATTGTTTAAGGATGTTTAACCATATAAAATTAGTCATGTTGAAGCTAAATAAAGTACATGTTTTCTCCGGAAACTCCGCCCCCTGGAAATACAATTTGCGAGGGAAAAAGCCCAACCAATGCAATCGCCATTTTGTCTCTCTCTGTGGACTGGGATCTGCAGCTCTACAATGTGAAGGTAAAACTAATTACAAAACATATAAATGTAAATGAACAACTCTTAATCATTGAAAGGTCAATTGTTGCTCCGCTGTGTCTGTCATCTTCAGAAATATAAACTCATAAGATTAGCACTGCTCAGCACAGCATAGTTTTGAATGTGGTGCTTTTCCTGTAAATTTACAATTATCATGTTTTATGTATGACCACACATACATTTTATTATGCTGAAATTGTATTGTTTTCACAATTTTAATAAATTAATTTAATGGTTTTCTAAAATCATTTTTAGTCTTTTAATCCATGTTTATCACTTAAATGAGTTACACTTTAAAATGGCCATTTCCCAAACTGGGGTTTGTGCATTTATGAAAATTAGAAATATGAAAAATGTAATAATTTTAAAGTAAAAGCAATCAAAATTAGACCTCTTACTAAAAATATTAAATATTTTGTTTGTGTCATGTGATGAGTAACTGAGATGAGAGAATTAAGAACATGCAAATGTGTTGATGAATTATTGAAATATTAATTTAAAATCTCAAGGCAAAATAATTTGTCAAAGTAGTTCAGCTGACAAAAAATTGGGGAATCCCTGCTTTACAACAACTTTCAACTTGCCATCTGGGCATTTCACACCGCTGTACTAATTGTGATTCCATCCAGTTGTGAGGACTTATTATCAAATAATTCATGGAATCCTTTAATGAACTGGTTGCGCCCTCAACACAGAGAGTCTTGTGTATTGTGAGAAGTTTTTCATCCCCAGATAGGATGCGCTCATCTTCATCGGATGGCCAATTTGATGGATTTAGAGCGGCTGCAGCAGAAATAATTCTGTTGTCATCCAGTTTGCGCTCAGTGTTGTTGGCCAGGGAAACAAAAATCGTTCACGAAATACCTCTGCTTTGTGATGGACACTTCGCGCATTTAAATACAGTTGTCAATCCAGAAACATAGCAGTGTACTCAGAGCAGCATGAAAAACTAAACTTCTATTTAGATTGTGAATGGGTTATAAACAGAAAGCAAGAAAAGAGCCTCAATGTATAATCACTAAGGCTGTCAATCTCTAAAGCGCAAGCTCACTGAATTCTGTGTGTCTTAGCCCAGAAACTGCAATGTTTTACAATGATAACCAATGGACGAGACAAAACGAAACAAAATTTTTAAAAGGTGACCACCAAGATGGAGCAGGTGGAGCTGGAGACCACCACAGCGGAGAAGAGGAAAAGTTCAGGAACGACCTCCATGGCCACAACAGGGAGAACAGAAAGTTCAGTGATAGCCTCCTTGGCCGGGACAGGGGGAACACAGGGAAACTCTGGCATGGCGGCTATGATACGAGAAGGCTTTGGCGTGGTAGTGGGATCATGTGCTGGGTCCAAGGACCACAGTGAAGGAGGAAACGCTCATTGACAGAATCAACAAACCTCCCTCGAGGACCATAAATGGAAAAATGAATCTTATTTTTTAACTGTTCATTGAGTCTGGCGTAAAAGAAGTAAATCAAAGCACTGTTAGGGTAATGTGTCTGATAAGCAAAGTCCAAAAACTCAATGGTATGGTCCTCGAGGAAACAATCATCCTGGGTGAGGAGAAGGCGGCGTACTAAAAGGGTTTAACAAGGCACAGGTGAGACTGATTAATTACTATAGGCAAACAGGAACTAAAAATGAAAAGGGAAACACTGGAACAAGGGGAACAGAAAATACACTTCAAAATAAAAGTCCATGTGACAAAACCAAGAAACGCAGAACCAGGGAACATGAAACACCTAGGTCGTGAACATAGACTGTAAAAAAATATGGACATAGTGTCCGTGACGTCACCCGTAGGTTTCTGAAGAGCATTTTTTAAGCCTAAAGTGGGCGGAGCCGGCCGTCGCCATCTTGGCCTTGCGTCACTCCCGGATAACAGAAAATGGGCAAAGAGGCTGAGAAATCACGCCCAAATAGCTCGACGTGATCGAGTTAGCTCAGGCTGTTAACGGCTCTGGGTAATGCTATAAGGTTATGCTACTGACAGTACCAAGTCTGCGCCTGCACAGGGCCTCGCGCTAAAGTGACACTTGATGATGTAAAGCCAATTAAAAGTTCCTGTTTTTGCCCTTTGAAATATTATAATAGTTAAAAGACATGGCTACAAGTGAGACTGTATCGTGATTCTGTACTATTCTGCTTGTTGAAAATGTATTATGCAGTAACTTAATATTACTCTGAGAGTGTGTGTGACAGTGATTTATGTGCATAACGTTACATGTCAGTCACTTTTTTATAGTCTATGGTCCGTCAGCGCGGCATCGCTCGTCAAGTTCGTAGAGAGCTTTTCAGTCCATTTTCACACCGCCTCTCAAATGGGTTAAACCATAGATATATGAAGTTAAAGTAAATGCGCTAGAAAATCCACGCTCATTCATGGATGTGCATTTATTGCATGGACGGAGAAAGCGCCGACGCCTGCATGATTTCATCTGACGGTACATAAGCATATTATAATCCACCTGTTCCGTGAGAGCAGAACGAACGATACTTTATTGACGTTTTTAAATTTGAAAACTCCAAAAAGCAATGAAATTGTCAGACATCCATTAGTGCATGTTCACAGAGGAAAACAACTGAAATACAGCGCTGGTTGTTCTCTCGAACGATACTCGATGAGGACGACGGAATCCAAAGCCGTGGGCTTTGTACCCAAGTAATGGGTGTATTAAATTGTATGAAATAATCCCGAAAAAAAGCACAAACACTGCAGAGAAAGCAAGTTCAGCAGCAACATTTGCTGAGGTGAATGACGGCTAGTAACAGCAGACAAACGGCTAGCATTGACATCAGCGACAACCCACCTGTCACTCAAGTGGCCACACCCTTAAATGCAGAAATTTAAATATTAATCAACTAAACGGATGAGTTATAAAAAAATGCACCCCCCTCACAGTTGTTATGAAGGGCAAAATTAGCTGTATAGACCAAAGCCACATAGAGATCCAGGCTGTAAACATGTTTTTTTCTGCTGTAAAGTTGGTAATTTTAACATGGGGGAGATACAGATTTGACTCACTTCTGCAGCCAGCCCAAGTGGCCAGTCGATGAATTGCAGTTTAACTCACTTCCGTGTTGGTTTCAAGAGAGAGAAGGGGAGGTTGCCGCTTGGTCGTGAACCAGTATATTGTGTACATGAATTAAAGTCCCCGTGAACCGGAAGTTGCAAACGACTTTTCTCCAGTGACGTATTTCCCAGTGAAAAGGAATATTGAACAGAGGGCAGGGTTTTACTCTAGCGCTCCTCCTCTCCATCTCTGCTCATAGCAGACTAACGGTTTGAGGGGAGTGGTTAAGCGTTGCCCAAACCAATTCCTCAAACCTACGTCATCAGAGAAGGTCCTCCAATGCAGAGGGGAGGGGCATTTTCAGATTTTGATTAAAGATTACCATGGTAAAAAAAATTTTTTTTAAATATTTTCTTGCACGGATTAATTGTTCACCACAAGACTAGTAATATGCGCTAACAAAGTAAATAGGGTCAATTTTGATTTCATGGGGACTTTAAGGACCCTGGCTTCCTACACATTGGGACACTGATGACTCTATTTCCAGCGAACCACATCTTCCGAAATCACCAAAGGAACGCAAACGCAAGTAGCTTCCAGACTCTTAGCTGAACTGGTGCATTGATATAAAATGTAATAACCCTGCCTGAAACGATAGAATACTTAAATTAATGATTGATGGTTCATTCAGGTCATGTCTTATAAGTGCATATATTGCTATAAACTTGGGATTTCATCATCTCACTCTTAAAACTCATTATTTCCTCACTTTCTTTATTTCTGCAACTCGTATGTGTGGTTTGTGTTAGATATTAGTTTTATGTGTTAGAATAATCAATTAAGTCTCGTTTGTATTCAAAGAGAAGTGTTCTTGTGTTTTGTGCTTACGCAGGGCAGGGCATTTTCATAGACGTTTCAAGTCATAATCCACAATCCAAATAAATATATATATTTATATGTATTTATTTATTGTTCTTTAATATTTAATGTATTTTTGAGTGAATCCGTCAAGTTTTGATGACAGCCACCATTTAAAACAAATTAACTGGATTAAAAAAATTAATTATGTAAGTATAAGTATTATAATTTTATTACTATAAAATGGACTTAAACTGAGTTCATGTGTCAGTTTTAATTTTATTCTGGAGCCTGAACTCCAGCTCTGCTGCCACACTGGACAGGGGTGGGAATTACAGTTACTAGTACCAGTACAATAGATCACCCTCAATGTAATCTGTCAAAATGATGGACGGCCTTCAGATTTTTTAGAACATAAATTGAACATTAAAATGAGGATGTTTTAAAATATTTTAAAAACAGTTTTTATCAATTAAATTTTATTAACCAAATCAATGGTGTGCACAATTAGTACATTTGCACACAGATAAGTTTGCAGGTAAGAGAGTTGAGAGTAAAACTGTCCTGAATATAACAAAATGATGAAATAAAAGTAATAGGCCTAATCAGTAGGCTAAAATAATAAACAACGAAATAAACCAATCAAAACCCAAGTTCTTTGATAGACAGATATGAAAACCAATATATGGTCAGCAACCCCATGCCATTATATTGCTGTTTTTTATTTTCCAGGAAGTCGGTACATTTTACCTTTCTTTACAGATTCACACACCAGTTTTCCTCGACTGTTTGTTTTGACTAAATATATCAATTCATAAACTGATTTTCGGCGGGCAAGTGAACTGACAGCTCACGTTGTTAATGATTTTGTGCTGACCGTCACAAGACTGTGAGGCATGTGATATTGATCAGACTATTAAACACATCCAGCATTGTGCGGTGAATGTTCAATGTAATGATTGTGTCATATTTGTTGTTTCTCCACAGGAGGCGCTTAGCGGCTCAGGAAGCCGAGTCCTCCATTGTGACGCATTCAAATCTCTGTAGGATTTTTTTGTCCTGCTTAAAACATTTGAACATGACCACATATAATTATTTAAATCTTGTAACATTAGTTATTGGTTTCTGGCACACAAATTAAAAACCGCCGCATCAATCTCTATAAAGGTATCTTTAAAAACTCAAGTTTGCTACACAGTGCTCTACTGTGATTGGTCCGCTCTAAAAAGCGATGAGGAAAGTAACAGCTTTCCCGTGACCACTCTAACGTCTATTTGTTGCTTCAGCAGGGGTTTAAACAATTTTATTATTACCTAAATAAGGACAGAAAAAACATAAATCGTATATGAATTGAAAATACACATTAAGTAGTTAAAATAGCAGAATAATTATTTAGTCCCATCGTTCCGGACCAATTAGAGACAGCTTTCGGGCCGCTAAACCACGCCCACTTTCAATCCCGTGTCATGCGAATCGTCAATGTTTACACCACTCTTCCGTGATCCACAGACATGTAGAGCACAGTCCGCGCCGCAGAAATGGTTCACGTGTATAACTGCCACCCGTTCGCGTCGCAGCGCATCGTGCCGGCGGAGCAGGAGCCCGGGCTTGTGTGCTGCGGCGGCGGGGCGCTGTTCGTGGTGAGCGCCGGAGGCTGCAGGATCGAGGCGTACAGTCTCCGGGACCGGGACCGGGAGGAGGAGGAGGAAGGGGGGTGTCCGCTCATCTGCCGCTTCAACAGCGTGGGCTCGGTGCTCAGCATCCGACACAGCACTGTGGGTCAGTCACTCACTGCACTACAATATCATCTCTAGTCTTTTTACAGTACCGTGGTCCCCTGTGAAAAAGAAGTACACTTTGTAGCATGATTTTAAAAAGAGAAAAAAAGAGCTGAACTTAAGGGTGCTTTTGTGAGCCACTTAAATAGAAGAATAGTTAATTAAAGAGTATACTGCTAAAAGTACCGACAAGAATTTATGATACACTAAAATATACTTTCATGTTATTAGGGATGCATGATATACATTTCAGCGTTATCGGCCCGATAAGAAGATTTGGCCGATATATTACAGCCGATAAATAATGTATTATTTCCTTCAGCTGAGACACTTCAGATGCGCACTGTTCACCATGATGGTTATGCACTGCTTGAAATATGATTGGAATCACTTCAAGAAGGAACATACAGTTCAGTGCAACTTGTGAAGTGCAAGTCTGTCATATAGCTTAAGCTACTGTACGTAAAATTATGAGAACACTGTAACGTTAATTGTGTGCTTGGGATGTGGCTTTTAATGAGGAGACTTTTGTTTTTGTAATCAGGCTCTCAAAAATTACATACAATTTTGGATTTAGATTTATCTGCCAATATATTGGTTATCAGCTTCTTAAATATCAAGAATTATCGGTTATCGGTATCAGCCAAAATGTTCATATGGGTGCAAGTCAAAATGTAATTTTTATTGAAAGTTGTATTTCATGCAATTAAATGTATACACACATTTGTCATGATGAAGTTGTAGTTTAGTACATTTAAAATATGTTAACTTTAAATGTAATACAAAAACACACTCTGCATAATTATAAACAAGTTCTTTACGTGTGCTTTAGCATGTTAGTCAACACATCAAAATAAGTGTTCATCTTTACCAGGGGAGAATCAGTTACTAAAACATGATTTCAAGTAAAAGCTTAATGTGACAGTATTACAAAGTGCACTTTTTAAAAGTGTACTTAAGTGTGTACTTAAGTATGTGTAAAAGATTTGAAGTTCAATGCAATTGCACATTAAATAAAATTAAGTGCACTTCTTTTTCTAGGATGGTAATAGATGTTACTGATTATTCGCTTATCATGCGATTTGTGTTCATTTAAAATAATACCATTGGAAAACCGTGGTACATGTGCAAATGTAGCTGTGTATAATATGGCACCATGTCCGAAAACCATCACATTACAATATTAAAAACTTGTGTGATTATTACCATGGTACAGATAATGTCCAAATAAAGGTGGTTCTTTATAGTACTCTTCCACAGTAAGTCTGCAGTCATGTATGTTTTTTGAGTCAGTGGTGTTTGTCTGTTTTTGTTCTCAGGGGACTATCTCGTCACTATTGAAGAGAAGAACAAGGCCACTTATCTCAGGGCCTACACTAACTGGAGGTACCAGGCTGTCGAGAAGACTCGCGTCGGGGTGCGTCTGTTGGGTCACCTCCTGCGGGGATCGTCCTTCCGCGGAGCTCCCAAAGAGCAGATGGAGATCATCGAAATCCCTCTGTTTGAGCCGCCGCTCTGTATGGCATGCTGCAGTGTTACCGGTGAGAACACAAACACAATCAACTCGCTTTAGCATAGAGTTCCACACTACGATGCTCTATATATTAGGGCTGGGTATTGACACAAATTTCACAATTCAATTCGATTTCCATTCGATTCAATATTGATTATTTTGGATATCAGGTACAATACATTGCAAATTTTCTCAAGGAAAACAAATCTCTTAACTATTATTGTAAACTATGGGAGTCAGTTGTAGCCTATAGGCTTCATTAGCCTACTATAATATTGAAGGTAAAAATTAACTGATTTGTATACAAACACTTAAAATACACTTACTTATCTATCTATAAATTACAGAAACGTCTGTCTGTCTGTCTGTGTGTGTGTGTGTGTGTATGTCTGTTACTCGCATATCTCTCGAACCGTTAGTCCGATTGATTTCAAACTCGACAGGTGTCTACGGCTACGGGCACGAGTAAGTGCAGTGCCAAGTTTGACGTTGTTTGGATGAGAAATGCTAAAGATATCGTTAAAAATATCAGTAAAAGAAGCACTTAGAAGGTTGTGGTTTAAAAATAAACATTCTGACATTAGAGGGTTGTATCCATAGATATCATATATAAACGCTAGATGTCTCATGCGCGCTGCTGGCCAATGTAGGTCGACGTCCGCACGTGGTGGCCATCTTGCCACAGTGTGCTCGCTCACTCGTTTAATGGTGCATGTACTTTTAAATAACCATAACTTGCTCAATTTTCTACCGATTTTCAAACGGTTTGGTTTGTTATAAACGTCAGAGATGTAGTTATGACACTGCATACATACACTGCATACATATGAATAATTATAACATACATGTTCAAGCATTCAGAATTATAGCCACGTTAATAACGTTTGTAAGAAACCAAACCGTTTGTAAATCCGTCAAGATTTCAGCGAGATAAGAGGATTTGTGTGCGTGCTGATCACTCACCTTAATTCACAGCTTCACTGTGACAAGATGGCCGAACGGTGATGCCGGAAGTGACTGCGCCATAAGACATCTAGCGTTTATATATGATATCTATGGTTGTATCGGTCAAAGAAGCTCCAAGAAGGCTGTGGTTTAAAAATAAACATTCTGATATAAACACGATGAAAACCATATTTTCTGTTTCAAACTTTCACATAGCATCTTTAGGTTATAATAACATAAACAATTCAAATCCAGATTTTGATTTTCAAAGATTTTTTATAAAAACTGATTATTTTCCCCCAAAAAATGACACTTTTTTCAAAATGCAATTAATCCATTGAATCAATATAAAAGTTTTTTTTTTATCATATTGAAACTGTTGAAATCAGCCATCGCTAAGAAATATCTCCTGAACCTTTTTGACGGCGATCAGCTCACAAAAACTGATTTTGCACGGGCACTTTGCACTGCTCCCTGAATCGACGCGCTTATTCATTTGTGGATGTAAACTGAATCTGTAAGTCAGCTATGCTGTTTACTTCTGAATATTATATTTCATTCTGGTGCGCTTAACGTTATCGCTACTGTGTAATAGTAGCCTATGCTATTCACCAACTAAACATATCCTATTCAATGCGTTCACAGTCTCTTTCACGGGCATCATTTGTAGTTGCCTATTCACAAACTGTTTCCTCAAGCATAGCGTTTTCTCGGAGTTCACTGTGTGCTTTCTACCATGCACAAATAAAAATGTCACTGAACTTTTGCTGTGTAATTGTAACAATGAGCACTCAAACACACCAAACCAACAATGACTAAAAACACACTCAAAAACTGATTTTGCACGGGCATTTTGCACTAGCACTTAGAAGGTTGTGGTATTCATAAACACTCAGTCAGCTACACTGTTTACTTCTGAATATTATAGTTTATTCACAGCCATCATTTGTAGTAACCTAGCCTGCTCCCTGAATTCAATGCGTTCACAGTCTCTTTCACGGGCACCAAACCAACAATTACTAAAAACACACACAAAAACTGATTTTGCATGGGCATTTTGCACTAGTTTTTATAATAATAAAGTTATATGAAATTATATAAAAATATAAATGGTGGCTGTCATAAAAAACTTTCCAGATTTATTCAGACATGCATTAAATATTGAAGAACATTCAAAATTATAATGAATATGTAATATGGTACATATATTTTACAAAATGCTCCTCTCTAGAGTTAATTTTTCTAGCTGAGTTTATGGTCACTGGATATGGTTTTTCTGAGGTAAATGTGACGTTACGTGACATTGTTTACTAACGTCTTTCCACGGTTGAAACACTGATTGAGCGATTCCATGTCACATGATACGGACTTCAATAAGTTGTACTCTATCTTTTAACACACTTTCAGAGGCTCATTCATGTTTATTTTGCGCTGTAACTGGTGTTATTAAGGCGGTAGAGATCATGTGCTGCTGCTTCTCTAGAGCTGAGCCAGAGCGATCTCGCGCCACAGCGCCAAAACGGTAATTATGTTTTAGAATTTCGTAAGAAAATGGAAGTAATTTGAAATCTGAGACTTTGTTTCATATCAATAATAACAAAGCACAAAGATTATTGCGATTTATTGGATGGGATGCGCGCAACAATGTTACATTCATTCATCAACTGAAAACAGGATGACTTCTTGGGATTTAAGAATCAATATCGTTTCGTAAAAATGAAAATCGATTAAAAAAAAATTCAAATCGATTTTTTACCCAGCCCTACTATATATCCATAGCCTAAACACCTGGGTTTAACACTTCAGACAAGTATAACATTACAAATACATTGAAGAAGTTAAGACAAATGGGACGTCCCCCAAACTCACACCATTGGTTAAGCCAGAAGTCAACATGTCAGGCTGCTTATGGACTCTCAAGCTGTGTCCCAATTCAGAGGCTGCGTCCTTCCAAGGTCGGACTGAGCTTAGTAACGTTTGTACTGGACCTTTTTGAAAGTTATATTCAACTGTCTGAAAACTAAACAGGATTCACAACCTGCCTAAATATGTTCACCATGGTCCATTTCTGGATATAATAAAGAGTATAAATTATATATAAAATCACATATTTATAAGATATCAATATGTGATAGATATTTATAAGATAAGGAATCAATATTTGAACAGCTTTTAAAATAAATTGAAATATTTGAACCATTTAAAAAAACAAAAACATTTGTATGGTTAGATATTCGAGCGAGTTGAAACCCGCAGGGGTCAACGCTAAGGATTTTTTTTTACATTTTGATGGCCCCACAACAAAAACTTTCTGCCACACCTGCCAATGGCCGGTGACTAGTGTTGTCACGATACCAAAATTATTGTTTCGATACCGATACCAAGTCAAGTATTGCGATTTCGATACTTTTTCGATACTTTTCCTGAAAAGGGAGAAACACTCTCAAATATCATTGCTGTGCTTTATTTTAAAACCAGGACAACATTCTAATCATATAACACACTAATAAATGAACATATGAACAGCAGATATATTAAACATTTTAACAAAATATGAAATATCAAAATATAAAAAAATAAATTAGAGCAATGACATTCAAGGTAAAAAAAATTATAAATTTAGCAGCATTATCTCATAAGAAAAGAAACTCATAAGAAAATCATAAGAAACATAAGAGCTTTATCTTGATTCTGAACTTTGAATAAAAATATGAACAGTGATTATATTAAACAATGTTTAATATTGGTAACATATGATAAGCCTCATTGGTGATATATTTGACATGTGGGGAGCACTAGCGGCGCCAGGATTTTGATTGTAGGTGGGCCTCCAGAAAACTGGATGGGCCAGTTAAAATAAGCCAAAAAAAAAAAGGGGGGGGTTCCCCTTCATCTCCGTTTCAGCGCTTTTCTGCGGCACGTAGGACAGCGACTCATAGCCTACCTGAATTTAATGCGTAATACAGGTTTAAAAAAAAAAAAAAAAAAAAACTTAAACAGGAATTTTTTGTTGCTTTTTTTAATAGAATTACAATTTAATTGAATGTATTGTTTAATAAAATTATAGGCCTATTATTTTTAGTTTATTAACAGCAGCAACAGCTGTAAAGATGAAGTTGTCGATCGTCATCTCCGTGAACGCGCCTATAGAGAGAAATGCACATCATGGATTGCATAATCAGAGAGTAGGCCTAGCCTGTTTCTTTTCGTTTTAAATTGTTAAAAAGACGTTTCAAGCTTTAAGATATATTTCATGTCTGTGAGGCATATGCTGAGTTTCGTTAAGTTAGGATTAGATGCGCTCCTGTTCACGAGCAATGCAAGTGACCGCGCGGGCGCCTCTATGATTATATTGTCTCCTATATTTATCCAGGCAATTGGTTGATAAAAAAAATATTTAAATTAAGATACAATTTATACAAAACGAAATTCACTTAAAAAAGGGCTTTCTAACTTAATTAAGTGGTCAAAATCATGTCTGACCCGCTCCATGTCTCTCGATATTGCGTATCCTATCTTACTCGTGCGGTTCACTTTTCATAATCAACTTAGATGAAAAAATAACATTATAATATTTTAACAAATATGAAACTGAGCTTGATGGCTACAACACATATAGGCCTACAGACTCTCTATTTGTACAAATTGCTGCACATTAATTTTATTCTGAATTTTGCACACAAGGCATTTGTTTGTGCATGCATAGTAAAACATATCTGCAACATTTATCAAGTTCACTGATAATTATGCGTGCATTTATTATTATCTTAATGAATAATGTAACAAGGACGAATGAAGGCTAAACTGCGTTGTTTGTTTAGAATGGAATGGATCGCAAATAGATCCGAATGAAGGAATGTACAAAACCATAGTAGAAAATGGGTGGGCCCAGGCCCACCCGGGCCCAATGGTAGCGCCGCGGCTGGTGGGGAGAGAGTTGTGGAAGGCCTATACTTCATGTTAAACATAAATATATAGCAGCAAAGACAACGTCGGCAGTGTTGACGGCAAAATAGGCTACAGAATAATTCGTTCTGTATTAAGAGGTGCAATATTTGAAAATCGATAATATTTTTTTAAATTACATTTATATTGTATTTATGTCAAAACTTTCAAACATCAAAATGTCATTTTGTCATTAATATGTATTCGTGTCAAAATGACATAGAAACATCTTTTCCTATTCTATTTTGCCTGGAAACCCTTCCAACACGCTTGCGTGTCGCGTGAAAAATAGGCGTCGGTTCTATTTCTACAATGAACGCGTTTTCCGCGCGTCTCTCGAGCTGCACACACGCAGGCAGTTAACATGGGAGCCGAAATAAAAACGGACACGACACGCAGCCAGTGTGTCGCCGGCCATCTGGAACGCGGTCATTCTTAGAAGTATCGATACTAATAAATTAAGGAATCGTGACGTTTTTAATTTCCGATTTACTTTTGAAGTATCAGTGCACCGTGCAACAGAGCAAGGTAGGCAACGTACTTCCATATGTCACTCCCCGCGTCATCTTTTTCTACGAGTCGTAGACCACTTGTGCTCGCACATGCAGCCATCTCGCTGTAGTGTTTTGTCACATGACACTGACAGCGGCAGGTTCTTTGCTGCGTGCGTCAGGAAAAAAACACAGACGTCCATAGGGAGGCGTTTTTTTTTTTAAGTATCGATACTGATAAATTTAGGTATCGTGACGTTTTTAATTTCCGAGTATCGCGATACTTTTGAAGTATCGGTACACCGTGCAACACTACCGGTGACTTAAGAAAATTTACTGACCATAAATATTTTTTAGCGGCTATGAAACTGTTTTTGCAAAAACAGGCAATAATGACACCAAAATTCTAGATACCGGTGAAAATTCACAATTCTTTAGCTATTCCAATTTCGATACTACAGCTAAAACTACTAGCTGTACTAATATACATTCAAAACATTGTAAAAGACAAGTAAGCAGTAAACAAGAACAAATAATCAAATTACAAGCAAGAGCACAAATAAATACAATATAACCTGCTTTTCAGGTTTTCAGGTAGCCTAGTTCTGAGTAGTTTTCAGTTACAGGAATTTAATAAAGCAAGCGAATGTAAATTAACACTGCATAGTCTTCACTGTATAAATTAAACATCCTTATTAATTAATTCTTAATAAAGTTACAAAAGTTATTCAGTCAAGAGCAGTGAGTGATTTTTTTCTTTGTCCTTTGTTGTTCAATGAACATTAGAAACCCAGCACAGGTTTATTAGGCTGCTGTCTCTTTAAGAGGGAATGCACGGATCCAATATAAGACATAACCGACTATGTTTACTGGGCTAATGAAGCGTGCTTCAGATGTGTGCGCACACAAAACTTTCCTCACAGCAAGAGTAATGAAATGACCCTATCGCGTCGTCTTGTCAAAGCTTAAACTTTCGTTACGATTGAAGCGCCCTGTCAACTACCGAGCATCGTTCACATTCATGCATTGTTAGAATTCATAATAATGTTACCAGCCAACTGGTGAGTGACACCGTTTCATACCATTTCAATATCGTTATCTTTAATAGTTATTATTTTTGGTGTAAACGGGCCTGTCAATAATAAAATAAGATCAAATAATAAAATTACGACGGCAATAGCACAAATAAATACAGTAGAACAAAACATAGAAATTAAATAAGCATTGTTTTTCATGTTTTTCAGGGTGTAACAGTAGTTTTCAGGTACAGAATTTGAATAATCAAATGTAAAATAACACTATATAGTCTTCTCTGCATAAATTATACATAGATTAATCCTTATTAAAGTTAAAAAAGTTATTCAGTCAAAAGTAGTGAGTAATTTTTTTTTTCTCTTTGTTGTTTGATTAACATTAAAAACAGTCACTGTCACTTTAAGAGCTGCACAGATCCAATATACTGATACACATGCGCTTTATTTCTCTGCTGTTTACGTTCACGTAAGACATAACAGACTATGTTTACGTGGATACACTGAAACAGGCATTTTGACAATTTTGTGTATATATGTCTAAGTGTATGAAGACTTGAAAGAGAACTCAATTTAGCATTCGCGCACTGTCTGAGAGGGGCTTTCTAGGCGCACGCTCCGGATGTGTGTTGATGAATTCAATCATCACCGGTGCCCAATGACTCTTGGGATGGGATGGGCTAGGCTGTGAAGGATCAGTTCGTTCAATCCTCCCAGGAAAAGAAGGATGCATTTGTAGGCCACATTTGAAGAAGGCTTAGAGTACGTTTGCCATGCCACTGTGATGCATTCGGCCTTCGGAGGATCGGGACTCAGCTTATGTTTACATACACAAGGGAGTTGACCTACCAATGGTTTACTCACAGTTCAGTCTGCACATTTACCTGAGATGCATGTAACTGAGTCCTCTGTTGCTTTAGGTGATCTTCTAGTGGGCTGTGCCAAGAGTTTGGTGGTCTTCAGTCTGAAGCGGCAGACGCTGAGCGAGCAGTTCTCTGTGCTGGACTTCGAGAGGGTCCTCATCCTTCACATCCAGGGCTGGAGCCCGTCTCAGGTGGCCTTCTGTGCTGGATACGTGGCCCTTCAAACGGAGCTGGAGGTCCTGGTGGTGAAGCTCACCCCGCGGCAGAAGAGCAGCCAGGACAACACAGCAGAGCAACACTCACTGCTGCCAGAAGATATCATGACTGAACCCAGCTTAGATGAAGATGCAGGTATTATCAGAGCTAGTATGAACAGTCCCCCTCTCCTCTCTCCCATTGTTTCCTTTCTCTTCACTGTACTATCTAACAAAGTCTTAAAAAAAATAGCAAAAAACAACTTAAATTAAATGTACTTCTCATATGCATCATAAACCTAACCCTCATCCTTCCCTCGCGCTCTGTAACACATCTTTCCCTCGCGGGTCAAAATGACCCGAAGCCCTAAAATTATACTTTTTTTTTTTTTTTTTGTCCAGAAAGCTTTTTTTAATTTCATTTTGATAATATTTCTTAATGCAATTTTTTTTGTTATTTTATTTACCTTTTATTAATTTGATCAATAAATAATAAATAAATAAATAGTAATTTAGTAATTTAAGCACATTCCTCACATTATTTCAACTTAAATTCAAAATAACTCTCAATTTCATGCCTAAACCTTTTAATTCAGCTCAAAATATCTTACACTGGGTGTCTTAGCTATGGAAGCTTGTTTCCGCCACTGAATAATAAATAAATAATAATAATTGCGACTTTTTATCTCACAATTCTGACTTTTTTTCTCACAATTGCGAGATATAAAGTCAGAATTGTGACTTTTTTTCTCAGATTGTGAGAAATAAAGTCGCAATTCTGAGAAATAAAGTCGCAATTGCGAGATATAAAGTCGCAATTCTGAGAAATAGTCGCAATTGGGAGATATAAAGTCAGAATTGCACAATATAAAGTCGCAATTGCGTGTTATAAAGTCAGAATTGTGAGATATAAACTATTCTGTGGTAAAAAAAAAAAAAAAAAAAAGTCTGTCTTTTTTTTCCTTAGAATTGGACTTTATATCTCACAATTGTGAGTTTATATCTCACAATTCTGAGAAAAGATGTCAGAATTGCGAGATATAAAGTCAGAATTGCGTGTTATAAAGTCAGAATTGCGTGATATAAAGTCGCAATTGCGAGAAAAAAAGTCAGAATTCTGACTTTTTATCTCACAATTGCGAGTTTATATCTCGCAATTCTGACTTTATAACACGCAATTGCGACTTTATTTCACGCAATTCTGACTTTATATCTCGCAATTCTGAGAAATAAAGTCAGAATTGCGAGATGTAAACTCGCAATTGTGAGATAAAAAGTCGCAATTATTATTATTTATTTATTATTCCGTGGCGGAAACAAGCTTCCATACTTAGCCGACCTCTTGTGAAAGAAAAATAAAATAACATGATATTTCATGACTCTTGCCACTAGATGGCCTTATAGCTCTATATGGAGCAAATAAGCTGTTCCGCTGGGTCCTAAAGCCACTTCTTTCAGTATGCGTTCAGATACACATGTAGACATTATAAAATAATTTTTTGGTAAAGTTTTAGCATTTTTAGTTTGAATTTTGAGCATTTTTAGGTTTTTCTATGTGAACTGAAGCATTCCTCGCATTCCATTCATTCCTATGGGGGTCAAATTGACCCGTGAGGGGAGGATTTGTTACTTTTTTAAATTTCAACCACAAAACTCCTCGAATCCATTACATTTTCTTTTTGTGTATTCGTGGTTCAAGTGCGACAAAAGTCCTGGGGTCCTCCGATGAACACTACATTTTTTTTAATTTTTTTATCACAAATATTTTCTGGGTCAAAATGACCCGAGGGAAGGATGAGTTAAAGCCCAAAGTATGTTTTGCATTAAAAAAAAAAAGGAAATATACTTTGTGCTTATCTAGACAGTAGAAACCACTGTCACAGAAGATCTCTACAATCTACTTTGGCTTGCAATTCTTTTGCTAAACGAGTTGCAACAGTGTTATTTCCTACCTTTTTATGTATATATTTTTCTAGAGATGAAAAAAGATGGATTCAGCCCCCTCCTTGAGCAAGAGGACTTCTTTCTGTTCCCGAAGCATCAGGAGATGTTGGGTAATGAAGCCCAGGAGTGTGGCATCTCTCTGGTTCTGGAGTGGACTGGTATGGAGGCGGAGAGCCGAGGAGACATGAGCGTGGTTTACATCTTATTCAGGTATAATGAAGAGCTTAAGAAAATGAGCTGCTTTCTGAATGTGGTGTGTGTACGTGTGTGTGTTTGTCAGACGTCACCTCTCTTGTTTGCCCTGTCTAGGAGGTTTGCGCCTGATTTCTTCCAAGGTTGCAGTGTTGAGGAGACACATTTGCATTCCCTACAGCTCCACCCCATGTTTACTGGTAAGTTGTTGACGAGCGCAACTGGCTTTTAAAGGGAATAGAAGATGAGACTCTGATTGGTTTATTCCACGTTACGCCCAAAACACACCCATTACTCATTAAGAGAATAGTGACAACACTTTTAGACCTTGCACCGGGAGCGCCGACCATTTTTCCCGTCGTTAAACTAGCAAAAGTGGATTCTGACATGTACTAGTGCCCTTGCGCCCTGTGCTTTAGACCATGTGCTTAGAGCCTTAAAATAGTGCCCATAGTGTGCTTCGTTCACTCACACCTCTCTCTGGTTAACAGGTAAACAGGAAGAAGCCTCCATCTCCAGAGTTGGGGAACCTACCTGTATGTTTGTTTTCTTCTCGTTGCCGAACACCGGCTACATGTACAGCGTGAAGGACGCCGTGGAGCTCGTGTCTACCTACCAGTACCCAGAAAAGACCCACCAGGCTGTGCTTAGTGACCAGTTCCTCTACATCATCACCAGGTAGGGCGGATACATTCCCGCTGTTCACTGGTCACATACGGCTCTTCTTGACTGATAAACTAAGGTTAATAATTACTGTCTTTGTCTGCTGTGATACAGTACATAGTGAGATGAACAGGTTTTTCATGCTCTTATTTTGTCTTATTATGTATTATTCCATAGCTCACTGTGATTGGTCAAATGTTGGCGTTTATATTTATATATTTGTACTAAAGAGCAGTATACACAGCATTAATTTCTCAGTGTAATGGAAGTAAAGACAGATCTTTTCTACCGTATTCAAAACGGATTATCAAAAAAGAAAAACGTAGGATTGGGACTTGGTTCAATTTATCTGTTGTTGATTGGATGAAGGCAAATCTTAAAGTCACTATGAAGTCAAAACTGACAGTTCTTTTTTTTTAATTGGATATTGCAGTATTTATTATAAATGATTTATCTGTGCACATCATTATTGTTTAAAATTAATGTTCCTGGTAATCTTGAATGAGAATATCTTCCTCTTGCATCTCTTCTCTTCTGTGATGACGAGGGCGGGGCTATAACCTGTCAATCACATGAGATCAGCCAATAGCAAACCACAACCATCCAATCGATTCCCCACAGACAAAATCAAGCCCCGCCCACATTTGTTTTTGTTCCTGAAGCGTTTCACTCAGATATACGGCACAATAGGAAAGAAAAGACCAGCGCAACTTAAATCTCATGAAGACTTTAATACAAGCTTTCAGTTGATTGTCAAAATGAGGAGGGTTTATGCAAACAAAATGATTAGAGAAGTCCGGCATATGTTAATAGAGAGAAGTCTGTCCTGTCACCGTTATGAGTTTTAAATGTAAAATTACAAGGCCAAAAAAAAGAGAGTCATTCATAATATCATGCATCTAGAAAATAGATGTGAATTTCCATTGCATGCTGACTTTTAGCATAAAACAGAGAAGTTGGTCTTAATCATTTGTGGTTATGTTTACTGTAGGAATGCTCTCCAGTGTTTCACCGTCAGGTGCAGTGCGGTAGCGGCTCGGGTCGATGACCCATACATCGACACCACCATGAAGGTAACACAAGTCATCATGGGTTTCCCTGTTTTTGTATATTTTCTCTTTTTTCCCTGACGGTCTTTAAACTCAGTGCTACTATTTAGGGATGTTAACCGATGACCGTTTGACCGATGGTTGACCGTATCAATGTTAACCGATCAAAGTTGTCGGTAGTCGGTTAAAAAAAAAAAAGTAATCTCTAAATTAGGCTATTATAGACAGTGGACTAAACGCTACTACAGTTAGCCATCTCATTCCAAGATCTTTTTGTGTGAAGTGAACAAATACCTCACACTCAATTTTTCATAACTCGCCTGTTTGTACTTAATAAACCAATAAAAACATTTGCCGCGAGGTCACAGCGTTTGGGTTCGCACGTTCACAAGGTTTGCGAAAAGTAAAGGCTACAGGCTAAAACACTCGAGGTTAGAGCCAGGGCAGACGACAGGATGAAGCGTGCAAAGAAAAGTAGTGTGTAGGACCATTTCACCAAAAAGAATGACACAGATGTAAGTTGCAACTTGTGTGATACAGTGCTTAAATACAGTAGTAGCACATCATCTATGATGTATCACCTGAAAACGCGACACCTGATGATCATCATCTTTCTTTATTGTTGTTAGCACTACCTCAAACTAAAGCGGCGTCTCTTCGGAGCTGTCATTTTCTTAAATGAGCCGCGGCAATGTTTCAAATGAGCTTCTAACGCTAGACAAACGCATTTACATTTACGCAGAACTAGTTGTCTGAATATGTGAACGCTGTCCCATCAGGCCTGTCCACCCTCCTCGATGGAGGTGTGCGCTCTGAGGATCCAGCTCTTCATCGGACTCAAGGTTCTCTGTCAGGATGGGAATCATGTTGTTCTCCTGACAGCAGCAGACGTGGACAGCAAAGAGGACATCGAGAGATCAGCCCGCAAAAACACGTACGTGTGCTTGTTCACGATCACGTTTATATCCTGAGTACACATTTCAGAGTGCATGAACTTACGTTTTGACTGCCTGATTCTTTCAGTATGACGTTGCTGTTTGGTTTGTAGATGAATGGTAGTGCACTGAGTAAACACGGCCTGTAACTCTTATTGTAGTGAATCGAGGGAACTCAGGGCCCTGACAGGCATTTTAGTAGCTGTAGGTCTAGAGCCGTCCTCAACGCCGACTCTGGAAAGCCTTCTGTCCAGGTCCTTCCTGTAAGTTAGCGAGTAGCATGATCCTAACAGTGGGCCGCTCTGAAACGAGCCCTAGAACTCCCCCTAACCCACTGTGAGTGTTACCTGCATGCAGTCCTTCATAACATCTCAGTTTTGTTCAGACGAGACAAGAACCTCGCAGTACTTCCTCTTATGTAGAGAACACTTTAACACTATATAGCTGAATTTAACCAACCACAGCTGTACTAATCCCACAACCCCTTTCAGTCTGGCAAATTAACAAGTAATTCGTTGTCCCTCCATTTAAAGGGGTCATGACATTAGAAATCAAATGTGCCTTGATCATTTGATATAGAAGTGGTCTTTATACTATTAAAACACCCTGCAAGATTTATATTGCTTAAAACATCCTCCTCATTATAAACAAATAATTTATTTAATAAAGCTCCAAAAAATGGCTTGTTTTGATATTGCGGGATCTGTGGCGCAACACACGAAAATACATTTGCATATGACCTCCTCCAGAGCATAGACTCCGCCCACTGGTGTCACTTAACGGCTGACTGATGTGTCTACACTGGATGTGAGCGTTGCGTCAAAAGCAAATACCTATTAGCCTATTATAATCACTGATGCTGTCTACACTGATACAGTATACAGATGCGCGTTCAGTTTAAACTGTGTTTGCGTCTCTATACAGACTTGGTTTATTTTAATGGTGTCCCGGTACTAGGGGTGTCGAAATTAATCGTTTTACGAAGCATCTCGATGCAGACGAGGACGATTCGGTATCGGTTCAGTAATGGACCATAACCGATTATAGTGTACTGACGCTTTTCTGACGTCATTTGTCGCGTACGTGCTTTGTCGCGGTAGCATACAATGGCAGAGGGAGGCGAGACGCGAGTGCGAGAAAATTAAAAATGCTCCAACTACTTTAAAGCCGACATCTGGACACATTTTGGCTTTTATGAACAACCTGGTAAGCACGACCTGCAGAAGACACGCGCTGTGTGCGCTCATGTCACGCACAAATAGAATATGCAGGAGGTAATACCACTAACTTAATAAACCACGTTAGCCGTTTTTACCCCGAGCTGTTAACGCCTGGCAGAGTCTGACTACTTTACGGTACAGATCCACTTTTGCGACACGACTGTTGCGTGGTGTCGCGACGCCTCCCCACATTTGTACGTTGATGGGCGTTTACCGCTATGGGCGTGGTTTTGACCGAGCGGGAAATGTTGCGTATTTTAGAACAGAGGAACTGCGAGAGACTTCCCCCCCCGTCTCCATATGCTCTACTTCTATTGGATAGTCGCGTCGCATTCAACGGAATTAATTTGCAGTACCGTTACGGTACTGATCCACTTGTCCATGCAACACTTCTGTCGCGCCGCACTCCACTATATATCTATGGGTGACGTCAAGCGACTTTGACGTGTCCGCAAAGCATTCCGGGAAGGCGGCGCTTCATTTGGAAAAATGCTGCGCGTCAAAAAGCTGTTCGATGCCCATCTTTATGCAAATTAATTCTGTTGAACGCGACGCGACTATCCAATAGAAGTAGAGCATATGGAGACGGGGGGGGGGGGGGGGGGATCCTCTGTTCTAAAATACGCAACATTTCCCGCTCGGTCAACACCATGCCCATAGCGGTAAACGCCCATCAATGTACAAATGTGGGGAGGGGTCACGTTGCAAAAGTGGATCTGTACTGTTAGAGATGCGCGGATGAGCTCCAACGTCACCCGAATCCGCAGCCAAAAATAAATCATCCACCCGCCCCAATAATTTTCTCTGATTTAAGTGTCCGCACCCGATGGTCAAATTACAATTATTCTGTGTTACGCGTGATTATAAATGGATGATCGTCACCTTCAACAGCGGACTCGGCGACGGTTGATGCGCGCATCTCTAATGGTAACATAATACACTGAATGAGCGCTGCTTTTAAATGAACATTTCTTTAAAACAAAATTTATTTGACAGATTTTCCTTTTCTTAATGGCATATAAACAAGCTTTACTCCCTTGAAACTTAAGGCGAGCACACATACATGTGCACACATCACTTTTGAAGTAAAATTTAAAATTGAGGATGCGGTGCATCCGGGTATCGAATTGAACTGAATCGATGACATGATAATCGTAATCGAACCGAACCGTGAGACCAGTGTCGGTTCACACCCCTACCTGGTTCACATCAGAGGATTATATGTTTGTTCAGAGCATTTTGTTTTGTAATCGAGTCACAGTGTAATGGAGAGTTCGCAGAGAAAGCAGCGGCTATATTGGATCTGACTGCATTACAAACCATAATTAAATGATTTCATAATGCTTTGTCTGCAAATGGCAGTTTTATATGGATAATGTTCTCAAAACACTTACTCGCGTGCAATAGCCTGTGAGCGTTGAGACTGTTTCCTATGCAGTGACGTAAGCCAATTATAACAGTGGCCGTTTACTGACTAGCCTTAAAGGAGCCGCGCCTTAAAAACTGATCATTTCAGACAGAGGCTCAGAATGAAGGTTGAAAATAATCGTTTTTCCGCATACATATATATATATATATATATAAGAAAATAAAATAAAATGCATCATGACCCCTTTAAGTGTATTTTATTGGTATTATTTGTTTAATGACCTAGAATACTGACAAAAGGTGCAGTCACATTAGTGAAAATTTCATTGAAATTCATTAATCTTTTGTGGGCAAAACTGGTCAATTGTCTGTTGTCATTAGTAAAGTATGAAGTACAGTTTAACAGAAGTCACTTTTAAACCAAGTGGCTTTCTGTTGGTCAATGCAGCAAATTTGCATGACCAACTGCGAAATGAGCATAGAGAAATCTGTAGTCCTTACACATAATTATAGATGGTTGTCGATTCCTATTGACCAAAAACAACAGTAAATGTGGCGGCACCTTAACTTAAGGAAACGCAAGCAGTAAATGCAACTGTGCAGTTAGGACCTTTGCCTGTTATCATTGTCTTCTATGTTCCTCAGATCCAGGAAGATCTCTATCTCCAAACCCACAGAGCCGACGGACAGCGGTCATGGCTGGAACCTCTACGTCATCACTACTGTGTCCACACTGCAGCTCTACAGAGAAATAGTACTGGAGCTTCACATATTGATTCGATTATCACAAACTCTTTTAGAGCCAGGCTATTGTTGAGGCGTTTATATCTCATTCTTACACTTTGACAGGAAGCGACAGTCTGATTGAGGTGTAAAGCGTCCAACAACAGTTATGAATGGGCATACACTGTAAAAAAATAAATAAGCTTGAACAAAAAAAAAAATCTTAGTACTATTTTCCCCTAGCTTTTTCTTGTTGACTCAACTTTTGTAAATAACAGTTATATGAACTGAAAATAAGATGTCTGTGATACAAAAAACTTTTAGTTGAGTCAACTTGACATTATTTGTTTTCTGGAGAGGTGCAACTATTCTGTAACAAATCTTTTGTAGTTGAGCCAGTTCAACATTTTTTGTTTATTGGAAATCATTTGGTCATCACTATTTTGGTGATGAGCGTTTCCTTTGGTTGGGCAGTTTGACTCTTGGCTTTTTGTGTGAGTTTTTGTGGTCTTTGTAACAGTGTTTAACATAACACATAATTTGTTGCTAAGAGAAAAGAAACCAAGACGATCAAGTTTTCAGCCTCATAAACTAGAACACTAATCTTATTTCTGACCAAAATTGATTATTTTTCTATTAATATTTTACCAGCAAAACTTTCTTGCAGCAGATCAAACATTCTGAATTGTGATTTTAAAATACATTATAAGGGGAAAATGTATTTTGACATACACACAGACCTCAAGAATCAGCATATGAATCTCAACAATGGTGACATGCTTCATGCCGCAATGCATGCTGGGAGCCACCATAGTACTAAAATCATGGCTCCCAGCATGCATTGTGGCATGAAGCATGTCACCATTGTTGAGATTCATATGCTGATTCTTGAGGTCTGTGTGTTTCTAAAAAAAAAAATCCCACAATGTATTTAAAAATCAAAATTCAGATTGTCTGATCTGTTGCATTAAAGTTTGGCTGGTAAATATAATATATTTTTCACAAATAATCACTTTTCAGGAATAAGAATAGTGAACTATTCCCCTTTATGATGCTGTTATCTAGATCAGCTGATCATTTTCGTTTATGGCTTTCTTTGCAACAAATTGTGTGTTTTGTTATACACTGTTACAAAGACCTCAAACTCATAAAAGGCCAAGAGTCAAACTGCTCAACTCAAGGAAACATTGATCACCATAATGGTGACCACACATTTTCAATAAAAAAAATCTACATCTGAACCTTATTCTTAATAAGAACTTCTGTTTCCAATAGACAAAAAATGTTGAATTGGCTCAACTACAAAAGATGTGTTACAGAATAGTTGCACCTCTCCAGAAAACAAATAATGTCAAGTTGACTCAACTAAAAGTTTTTGTGTGTCACAGACAACTTATTTTCAGTTTGTATAACTGTTATTTACAAAAGTTGAGTCAACAAGAAAAAGCTAGGGGAAAATAGTACTAAGGTTTTTTTTGTTGTACGAGATTTTTACAGTGTGGATTTTTGCTGAACCAACACATAAAAATCAGTAATTTCAACTTTTTTCAAGTTGTGTTTTTTACAGTGTATCTGAAATCGATTATGCTAATCTTTTACTGCCACTAATGGCACAGAAATTACACATGGGCACATGTGTCAGTCGTGGGCTATTGGTTTGCGAGTCGGACTGGTAACCCAGAGGTTTACCCTTGAGCAAGGCACCTAACCCCCAATCGCTCCCCGGGCGCCACAGCTTAAAGGCTGCCCACTGCTCCGGGTGTGTGTGTGTCACGGTTTGCAGTGTGTGTGTGTGTGTTCACTACTCACTACTCTGCTCCTAATGTGTGTGCACTAACTTGGATGGGTTAAATGCAGAGGACAAATTCCGAGTATGGGTTACCATACTTCACTTCACTTCACTTCACTTCACTTCACTTCACTTCACTCACATGCAGAAAATCCTTAAGGCTAATTTGCTTAAATGAAACCAAATTAAAGGTGCAATATGTGATGTTTTTTTTTTATTTTTAAATCGTTGCTGAACACTTGATATTTGAAATCAACCCAAACAAACACATCAGCCAATACTGCTGATTGGGTTACTCTCTCTCCTCCCCCATCATGTGGACAGGCCCCCACTGCTGATTAAATAAATAAGTAAATAAGTAAATAATAATAATAAAACTCATAATAATTTAAGTAATTTCATATTCTAACAGTAAATGTTGGGCATCACTGTGTTTGCCAAAAAATAAAAGTAATCGTTAAATGTTCATTTGGTTTATATTTTAAAAGATTAATTAAAGTGTTAATGTTTTATGTTATTAGTACTTTTGTATTAAATCATAAATCCAGAGAAAGTTCCAAAAAATTCTTAGGGCCCTATTATTGTAAAAATTGTACTAAATTGTGAAAGATTTAAGAATTCCATTCATTAGACATGTTTTTTGATTATTAACGTTAAATTAAACAATTAAAACAGAATCCCCCAAAAAAACGAAAAAAAAATGAAAACATAGGAAATTTAGCGAAAATAAGCTTATTACTTTAATAAATTGGTGTTAAATTGTATGAGTTTCATGATTTCAATGAATCGTATATGCTTTTTATCACTAAATTTTGATTTATTAAATAAAACTGAATCCAGAATCTAGATTTCATAGGGTCCATGTTTCCCACATGCCGGTTGTAAACGTTCCTCCTTGTTTCCATCAGGTGGAATACAGCAGGAGATACGAGCAGTCGAGCCCGTCGTCTCAGAGCTGCATTCACCTGCTGAGTGAAGGTCACCTGCTCCTGCGCACGGCCCTGCTCCTGCAGCATGATGACCCCGACCCCGAGCCTGCGGAGAGAGGAGCGCAGCTGCAGCAGGCCTTCCAGGAGAGCTGCGCTCACTTAGGAGACTGCTTCAGCAGGTCAGCCGCGCACTCTCATGGCATCAGGCATTATCTGTGTGTCAGACTCTGACCTCATGTTTCATTCGCAGGTTTGATAAGAAGGACTATCATCTGGCTCTTCCGTACTATAAGATGTCAGGCCTCACTGTGACTGATGTCATTAAGAGGAATATGTCCATGATCAGCTCCTCGAACGGTTACGGCAGAGGATTTCTCTTCTTCCTGAAGCATTCGATCTACGAGGAGAACATGGAGGAGCTTAGCAAGGTACTGAAGGAAACACCTGTGTCTCACACATGGACTTTTTTGATTATAGTGGTCATCAAATATGTGCTAAAACGCAATTCAATTATTGCAAATGATATGCAAATGCATATATAGAAATTTAATCATCTAAAATCATGGCCTAAACATCATCTGATACGGGAGCTTTCAAACAGGGAGAAGCATTTTTTTTTTTTTTTTTTTTTTTTTACAAAAATTGAATTTTTAGGGCTGTTAAAGTTTGAATTTGATATGATTACAGTTTTATTCTGTTGGGACTGAAATAAATCATTTTATTTTATTCTATTGATAACCAAGTTTTTAACAGTCATATAAAAACATTATTTTATTTTATTTTATTTTAAAGGTTTATACAACTATAACTATATAACCAAGTTTTTAACAGTCATATAAAAACATTATTTTATTATTTTATAGGTTTATACAACTATAACTATATATACAACTATCATTATTCTAACAATAGGTAGAAAAACAAACGCTGTCAACTAAATACAAAGTTTATGGATACATTTAATTATCTTTAGCATAATGACAATATAGAATTTTTTTTTTTAATTTGGGGGAAAATTTCTTTAAAAATGGTATATATAATTGTAAAAAAAAAGTAAATAAATAAATTGTCTTCAAACTTTGGATTTTTCTAATAGTATAAATATCTTTATACACAAAATGTACAGCTGCCATTATATTTAATAAGTGAGTCCCTCACAAAAGGATCATCATGTTGGGGATTCTGGGTATCAAAAAGTTTGAAAAAGTCTGATATAAAAGAAAAGGATGAGTCAGAAAGATGTGTTGTGGTTATCAAAATACTGCTCAACTTATACTGCACCTGGAATATTTATTTAATTAATTATTTAATTTAGGGGATAATTTACGGTCACATTAAACTTCCCGCTCCATCATGACCTGCAGATTTGCATAGCACAAACACATTTGACCAATAGTGGATCTAAAATGCACAGATTGACCTCTTGGTTGAACTCAAAGAACGCACAAATTTAACAGCTGTATTGTTTGCGGTTTTGCAATTATTATTAAAATGTATTTATTTACCTTTTAATTCATAACATTAGTTTCATAAATTTATTTATTGGTTAAGAATAATGAAATTACACAAAATCTTTGTGACCACTTTGCAAACCTCATTTAAAACTAAGTATAATTGTTATTATGTAATATAATGACAGGGTTATATATATATATATATATATTAGGGGTGGAGCCGAACCCGAATACGGTATTCGGAAAGGCACGAATAATGTGTTTTTTACGAATACTTATTTCGAACAAATACTTTAAAAATATTTGTATTCGGGAACAAGAAAAACTTTATTTCAAAAAGCTGCGTTTCCTGACCGGCGGTGCTGCTGATGTGGTGGCTGTAAATCCAATTGTTGATAAGAAAGGAGGAAAGAGCCACATATGGTAATATTTTGGATTAGGCTAATGTCACGTTGTCATAAGGGGCCGTTCACATAGCGCGTTTTTTGCGCGTGCAGATTTCAAATGAGCGGCGCGGTTGCATAGCAACAACAGACGCCACGAGAGAGCAAGCGCTTGTGGAAAGGAGAAAGCGGTGCGAACTCATAGTTCTAGGCTTATTCTTGGCTGGATAACTCTTAGCAGGTTTAAAAAGCCCTTTTAAAATGAAATATGAATGCAGTTTTGGATTAAATAAAAGTACAGTCAAGTCAAATAAAACACGTTTAATCTCCTGTATAGTTTGGTAACACTACAATAAGATACCATCCATTAACATTACTTAATGCGTTGTCTAACATCAATACATTGAGTGAACAATATATTTTTACAACATTAAATAATGTTTGTGAATGTTATTTAATACAAACACTTGATTGGTCATGTTTGTTCACTTCATTCATTGTGCATTAAATAATGTTAACTTTTGATTTTAAAAATGTATTTTTAAATTAACCCCAAGGAGAATAATTGCGACAGTATATAAATATTGTTTATTGTTAGGTCATTTTATCTAATGTTATCTAACAAATGGAATCTTATTGTAAAGTGTTTTTAATACTATACAGTTTCCATCATTGTAACCGTGATATACACTTTAATATATGTAAACTTAATCTAAATTAAGCTTTGGTACCGAAATTGGTACTGAGAACTGTGGATTTTCACTGGTATTGGTACCGAATACTAAAATTTTGGTACCGTGACAACACTAGTAGCTCTGTTAGCTCGGTAATTTAGACAAGGCTGTTGACAGAGTAACGTTAACGTAGGTAATGGCTGTTATGTTATTTTTTTTTTTCATTGACATTCGTTGTTACATGTTCATTGCTGGATTTAAGGAAAAACATCAACCAATATTGCATATCCATAATAATGATAATGGATATAATTAAAGAATACTTACACTATAACGTAAATTAGAAGTGTAAAATGGATTTTTATACCTATTTAGAATTTTACTCGAATACAAATACAAATACTTTTCCCCCCTCAACAAATACAGATACAAATACCGGCTGCTTTGCACATCCCTAATATATATATATATATATATATATATATATATATATATATATATATATAAAATCTGTGGTTAGTGTCAGGTATGGCATTAAAAAAAAAAAAAATGGCATTAAAAAAGGTATTAAAAAGCATAAAATTGAATTTGAAGATACCTTCAGAAACCCTGTAATATAATGATGTAATATTATAACAGTCATCCTGTATGGTGTGTGTGTTGCAGGACATGGCTGATAAAGTCCTGGAGATCTTTAGTGTGGCTGAACCTGCTCAGCTTCCTCATGTTGTGAACAGCCCGTCCATGCTGAAGGCTGACCCTGCTGGGGCCATCGCCCTCCTGAGACAGCTGGAGGCCCCCGGGGCCCCGTCCATCACCCTGTCCCTGTGTGTCGCCTCCCTGGCCCTGCGGGAGGGGGACCTGCACACTTACAGCCAGCAGATGGACCGCCACGCTGAGGTATTTCAGCAGGAATTCATCAGTTGATGTAGGAATATGGCTTCTCTTTGGGCTTAGAAAGTGTTCAAATTGAGGGCAGGCTGGAGGGGTCCCTGACCTCCCATACAGTGAGGCCCATGGGGGGCCCCATAATGTTTCACTAAACTAGCTTACTATAAACATAAAACTAGACTTTTATATAAAAATTATTGCGCTGACACTATGCAGCATTGTTAGTTATTTGTCCCAGATCTGTACGTAATCCCTCTGTAAACTCTAAACACACTCAAGTACAGCACACACTGTTTTCTGAAGGAATAAACACAGCGACGCTGGCAGACTGGATCTTTACTGTCACTTCCAGGCACTGCTGTTGTACGGATGGGCGGCCGGAGCGCGTTAAGGGTTTCCTGTGAGAACGGTGTCGTGTTAGCGGCCCCTAAGTTAATAACTAATGATCTTTGCAACGGAAGTCAATCAATCAATCAATCAAAACTAACTTTAGCTGGACAATAACTTTATTCTAGAGCTGCTGTAAAGCCAAAACAATCTCTGTTACTTTAATTTCCTATTATCACTGTAAAGCTGCTTTGGAGCAATTCATATTGTTAAAAGCGCTGTATAAATGAAGGTGACTTGACTTGACTTGACTTCACAATAATGGAAAGCAGGTCGGAAATGTACGGTTTTATGGTTAATTTGCCCCCGAAAATCAAGATATGGGCGCAAAAAACACATCAGAACAAGTTTGCTAAATTCAGAACTGCATACGATACGACTTTATCAAACCATTTTTTCCATAGAAAGATATGTTAAAAGTAGTAGGAGTACTCGAGTAGTATCCTAGTATGCATGACTTGAGACCATTTTTTGAAAGTCTCGTCTCATTCTCAATACACTCTAGTCTTGGTCTTGACTTGGTCTCAGTTTAGGTGGTCTTGACTACAACACTGTTCCGGATTCATCAATAGATGTGAATCCACATTTGAACAAATTAGTTGAGCGAATGATTTAATTACCCATCCATAAAATAACAGGCTTTGTTCTTGAATGAATCAGTCCTTTTGAACAAATCAAATGATTAAATGACTCACTCTTGCCGACATCTAGCGGCAGTTTTAGTTTCATGTTTAAAAACATAGTTTCCCATCATTTCATATTTCTATATTTAAAATTGTGTTAAATATAAACGTTGAATGAAATGTTAATCTCACATAGTTTATGTAATTGTAATTGAAGTTTAATTGCCCTTGTCACTCTAAAAGAGTTTTGTATCACTTTTGTATATTTAAAAAGAATCAATTTTATATTTAATTCATACAGTGAAGACTATGCAGTGTTTTATTTTTACACTTGATTATATTACATTTCTAAAGTATTTCTTACTACAGGTTAAATAAATGCTGCTTTTTTATTTTTAATTGTAAAAAAACCCTAAATAACAAAAACGGCTGTATCGCCATATAAACCTTTATCATGAAATAACATTTCTCATATGAAATAAGATTTTGGTCATATCGCCCACTGTTTTTCCCGACTTTGTGAGTGACTTAGTTACTGAATCAGGTGTTAATTCTCTGCCGTCTGCAGATGCTGCAGGTGTACGGCTTCATCGAAGAGCCCAAACTGCTGCTCCACGGCCGAGGGAAGGAGGTGATGCCCACCACACTGGCCCGGCACCTGCGCGACACACACAAGGGGCTGCTGGTGGCGGCGGTCGTGGCGCTGCACGAGAACAGCAAGATGCGACTGGAGGAGGCCGACCTCTTCTTCCAGGTACACACAGAGAGTCGGAGAGTGTTTCTGTCCGTGTCATTCTCATAGCCGTGTGTGTTAATCTCTCTCTCAGGAGCTGTGTAAGGATGGCGTTGAGGTTGAGAGCGGTCCTCAGTTACTGGTGGACTTCTGGGAGGCTCTGTTAGTAGCGTCCTCTCATGAATCCATCATCCAAGAGCTGCTCTTCCGTCTCACGTCTGTCTATATCGACCGCATCACGTGCAGAGATCGCTCCGGCGTCAAAGCCCTCAAAACGGCAGAGGATCTGGTGAGCACGATAACTTACCCATCAACATATAAGGTGTTTTGTTTGCACGTTTGTAGGTTATTAATAGAGTGCTCAAACTGGGGTCCAAGGATCCGCAGTGGGCCACAAGAGAGTTTAGAGAATACTTACATATAAATAGATAATAAAACATAAGATATAAGGAATAATAAGGGTCCAAGAACGGACCCCTGGGGAACACCACAGAGTAATCTAGCTTTATTAGAATAGACACCCTTAACACAAACAAACTGTCTTCTATTGGAAACTTAATTTGTATTTAGTATCATGAAAACCATATTTATACAGCTTTTCCAGCACCACCTCTCTCTCTAGCTGAGTAGTTCCTTCCTTCCTTTGTCGTATGGTTTCAGAAAAATTTGATTTGGACAGTGGAAAAAAAGCTTTTCTGCTCAGAGTTGATTTTTTTTGTAAACCTCAGGCGCTCAGAGCATTCCTATAAAAACATGCGGCGCAGCAGGCGGTTAAACCCATAAACAGTGTGTGTGCATACAGGGCGCATCTCACTGCAAAAAACGTGTTCTGTGTGATCGGGGCCTTCGGCTTCCCAGATCTATGAGCCCAATCCAACTCTTTGAACTTTCTACTCATCAAAGAATTCTGAAACAAATGTATAACGGTCGCCCAAATAATATTGAGCTGTAAAAAACTGTTTACAATATTGGTAATAATAAGAACCAGATCTTGACATTAACACCCACATGTGCTGTTTGTTTGGGTTTCCAATAACTTGCATTTGGGAACTCGTATAAAGTCTGACACGCTTTGTGTTTCATAGCTAAGTGTGGCTCCGTTATCATGTACATGCGTGGAGTGTCTCAGCGGCGCGGTTAACAAACTCCATCTCTACAAATGCTGTGAGTTTTGGGTAGCTTATAATGTTCATCTGGTAACGCAATGTGCGCCATTTCACCAGATTTGTGAGGTAAATCATTTATAAACTTACACCAACACATGAGAATACACCAGTATGTTTCTAAATATGCAAACTGTTCATTGGGATTTCAAAATAAAAGCTCTGATGTTTTGATGTGCACATGTTTTTGTTCAAGAAATGACAGTGGCTGTAGCATTTCTATCGTACAGAAGCAGCCAAATATTAAAGATTAATTGGACGTTTGAATTAAATGTTGTTTGGCCAATATTAAACAAGGATTGATTTCTTGTGACACTGAAGACTGGAGTATTGATGCTGAAAATTCAGCTTTGTTCACAGGAATATATTACAGTTTGCAACATATTAAAATAAAATGATCTTTTAAATTGTAATAATTGACAACATTACTGTTTTTACTGTATTTTGATCAAATAAATGCAGCCTTGGTGAGTTGAATAGACTTAATTAAAAAATATTAAAACAATTAATTATTCCTTTGACCGATAGTGTATGTTATACTTTCTTTTGATGATTTTTCTTTGTTTTATTGTGCATAATGGTGCAGAAAATGTTGGCCACTAATTAAGATAAAAAGCCTGTGTAAATGACAATTACTGTAGCTTGGAAGTGGTATTTAGAGACTTTCATTTTCCTCATCGAATGTTTCTTCATATCCAGATAAACTCCTGTTCTCATTATGGGACGTTGTATCCGTGGGTGAGCATCCTGACGCCTGTCCAGTTCAACATCCCCCATGACCACCAGGAGGACCTGCACAAACTTCAGGTGTATTTCTGTTTGACAAACTTCATGTATTTCTCTCTTTTTGGCAAGCAACACCATTAAATAACACACATTAATATCCAGGAGCTCTATGAAGTGCAGCCAGAAGAGCTGAAGGAAAGGAGTTTGGCCTTGTGTACACTGAAAAAAGAATTGCTGTTGGATTCACTTTGAAACCGTTTTCACACAGAAATTGCTTGTAAATTTCACAAATAATTACAAAGAAACAAGTAACACTGAATTGAACATGACATTTTGAAGTAGAAAGACATGGTATAGAAAGAAATGTGATTTGAAGTAGAAAATAGAAATGGTATTTTCTTGTAAAACAATCCAATAATCTTTGTTTTATTTACAACTTTGAAAAATCATTTTTACAGTGTACACGAACCTCAGCTCGGCAAATAATTTCAGTAACACTTTACAATAAGGTTCATTAGTTAACATTAGTTAATGTGTTAACTAACATGAACTAACCATGAGCAATACATTTGTTACAGTATTAGTTAATCTTTGATAATGTTAGTTAATAAAAATACAGCTGTTCATTATTTGTTCATGTTAGTTCATTAGTAGTGCATTAACTAATGTTAACAAGATTTTAATAACTAGTGCAAAATTCCCGTGCAAAATCAGTTTTTGAGTGTGTTTTTAGTAATTGTAGGTTTGGTGTGTTTGAGTGCTCATTGTTACAATTACACAGCAAAAGTTCAGTGACAATTTTATTTGTGCATGGTAGAAAGCACACAGTGAACTCCGAGAAAACGCTATGCTTGAGGAAACAGTTTGTGAATAGGCTACTACAAATGATGCCCGTGAAAGAATGACAATTCTGACATCATTTAGTTTCAGAGTTTTGCTTCAAATTCTGGCATGTTTTCTCCCTCAGTTCAGTTTGTTTAGATCTATATGAACACGGCAATCATGCTCAGATTCGCACCAAACACAGTCGTTCCGAGATCACCTGAACGAAGTGGTCTCATCCGATTGGGAAAATTAACTCTGGATGTGATGAAAAAGCAATCCAACCCAATGGATCAATGAACCAAGCTGTATCATAATTCATAATGGGAAATGCATTGTGTAAAAAAGCAACAGTGAGCATATTAGTTATCGCAGCTGAAAACCAAAGAGAGCCTCTTCATGTTAAAGTGTTGTGGAATTGCTCTCTCTCTCTCTCTCTCTCTCTCTCTCTCTAAAGTTGGGTCCAAATAAAGCTTTAGCTCATGTGTTCCCCCTCAGTCTCTGCTGTGCGGGCCGACGCTGGAGGTGTCCTCCATTCTGCCTCTGCTGGAGCAGCTGTCGGAGTCTGACGCCGCCGGCCTCAGCGTTCATGTGCTCTGCGCCACCAGACTGGGCCAGCACCACAGCTCCATCGACAGGCTTCTGGACCGATGCACACGAGCCATCATCCCCTACGCCAACCACGAGCTGCAGAACGACAAACTGGTAACGAGCTCAGCCGCTCGAGTGATAAGACTTCGACACATGCTTGCCTTGATTTGTCATAACTGAACATTGCATTCTCATAAAAATGGATGAAAATTGCCATTTTGAATGGATTTGCAAACTGTTTTTCACTGCTACTTTCCTAAAATGTCTGTCCAAAGTAAACTGAAATCGATTCAAATCATGTTTCATGGCATGTTCACATGAAGGACGAAAACTTAAATGATAACGATTAAAAATCCTTCTAAATGTAAAAGAACAGAAGTCCACAACCACAACGGCACAAAGGAACCACTTTCAGCTGATGAACGATAAAACCATAGACAGCCAATCAGAATCCACCTGACTTTAAAGAGCTCGAGCATTTACGACAAAACTGCAGCACTTGTAATAAACAGAACATTATCGTGCGCTGCTGTGGATCCGAATACTGTTATAGTTATCTTGGTTAACACTTAACAATAAGGTTCATTAGTTAACATTAGTTAACTACATTAGTTAACATGAACTAATAATGACCTGCACGTATACAGCATTTATAAATCTTTGTTAATGTTAATTTCAACATTTACTAATACTTTATTAAAATCTTGTTAACATTAGTTAATCCACTGTGAACTAACATCTGTATTTATATTAACTAATGTTAACAAAGATTAACAAATACAGTAACAAATGTATTGCTCATGGTTAGTTCATGTTAGTTGATACATTAACTAATGTTAACTAATGAACCTTATTGTAAAGAGTTAGCGTTATCTTTATAGTTATTGTTCTTTATGTGAACAGGCCTTAAAGGTACGGCCACATCAGATCAATTTTGTCAGGATTTGCCAGGGCAAAAATAGGGTGCCCATTGTCCATTACTAGCATAGGTGTGTATGAAGCACAGCTTGTTTCCAATTCACCCAGAACTTGAACATAATGCGAAATCTGGGGAAATCTTTCACCCTCATGCAACTGCCAATGATAATTCTATTAAAAAAAACGATAATCAAAGGGATGTGACGCAATAAAATGTGTGACTTTCATGTCAGTCAGTTTTTCTGTTTGTTTATGAGTTCTCCTTCTCACATCCCTTCTCTCCCTCCAGCCTCTGTGGTGGCAGAAGCTCTTCCCTGAGGTGTGTGAGCGGATGAGGAAAACAGGAATCGACAACGCCGTCCTCCTCTCAGCACTCAAAGGTAGCAGCCGCTTTAAGAGACTGGATGTCCAAACACAACGGACTGAACTGAAGTGAACTCTGCTGCTCTTCTCTTTCACAGAAACTCTGCTTGTGGCGGCCCGAGAGTTGAACCCGTTAGAGTTCCTGGAGTTGCTGCCGGATGATGGAACGGCACATTTTTTCCTGCCACATCTGCTTGAATGCTGCCAATGAAATCTCATGACATTGCCATTTATTTTAGACAATCAGTGAATCAACACTAAACCTGTTTAAAGACAGGACCTGGATTTACGGTCGTCCTGCTGCTTTGAATGCTGATTACCAAAAACTGTCATGTGTCCACACTCAGATCTATGACTGCTGTCAACTACATGTCACAATCATTCATAAAGTCTGGAATGTTTACTTAAAAACCAAAACAAAACAATTACTCCCTTATTAAATCAGGATAAATATAGACTACAAAATATAACAAAATATGCTGGTGTTTTTTGAATGATTTGTTAGGCTTGCACTGTTTTTTTTTATGTATCTGAAATATTTGTGTGCACATTACCCACAATGCATCTATCATCTCATTTCATCAGATTTTCAGAATGAACATTTTCAAGTGTCCTTTTTTGTTTATTAAATTATGTTCAAATGCAGTCTCACGTGCTGATCATTTTGTAAACATTCTCTTGTACATTCCCTTCCATGTACAAAATCATATTTAAAGCTTCAGTAACATTATTCAAATGCCTACAACTCTACTTCCAGTCTTCCCTTTACAGAATCATATTTTCGAACCTACAAAATCAACCCTACATCAGAAAAAAAAAAAAAATCGATATAACCTTTAGACAAAATAATGACCTCTGACCCCTTTTATTCAAATACAGCCTATTTAGAGAGAAAAAATTTACCATCCAATCATTCCCGTTTTAATTCCAATTCCCTGTCTAATTTTTTTGTTTTATTGTAATGCTGACAAGATATTTGTCACATTTAAGTAAAATAAGTGTTTAATGTCTTTGTCATGTTTTTCTGCTCTTTTGCAATCACAATGAAATAGTTGTGCAGAACTACAAGTGTTTATTTAGAAAAATCATGGGGAAGTATTAAAACAAACTTCCTGTTAGAAGCACATTTTAACCGCTACCAAACAAACCCAGGAACCTCTTCTTCCCTAAAAAAAGAAAGAAATTGATATCATTCAGTTTGTGTTGCTGGTAAAATGTGCTGAATTTAATCATAAAACAAACATTTGTGTAATTAGACTTTTCTTGAGTTCTTGTGTCAACAACCCCGTGTGACAACATGCCCCGCTCTGCCCTTTAGCTTTGCATAACAGGGTAGTAAAATATGTTTCTTGTCCTAAATTTGTAAAACTGATCTCAGACTTGTACATGCTGTACATGTCATGCAAACTCACCGTCTTTTTCGAGTACGGTGTATGTGGTCTGCATTCCGGCCTGGATGTGGTCGGTGACGTGACAGTGCAGCAGCCATGTGCCGGAATACAGCGGACGCATGGTCACTGTCTGGAACGTCCCGGGGAATAAATCAAACACGTCTGTTCGATGTGTACCACTGATCTGCAGTAAAACACGACAGTCATCACACTGCTGCTCTGGAAGAGTTTTACAGTTTCTGAAGAGTGAGTGAGGGAGTGGATGGGTGAGTGAGTGAGTGTGTGTGTGTGAGTGAGTGAGTGGATGGGTAGATGAGTGTGAGTGAGAGTGAGTGAGTGAATGAGCGTGCAAGAGTGAGTGAGTGAGTTGATGGGTGGATGAGTGTGAGTGAATGAGCGTGCAAGAGTGAGTGAGTGAGAGTGGTTGGGTGAGTGTGGGTGGGTTGAATGAGTGAGTGAGCGAGTGGTTGGGCGAGTGAGTGAGTGACTAAGTTGTTGGATGAGTGTGGGTGGGTTGAATGAGTGAGCGAGTGAGTGAGTGTGTGTGTAAGTGAGTGAGTGTGGATGGGTGAGTGAGCGAGTGGTTGGGCGAGTGAGTGAGTGAGTGGGTGAGTGACTGAGTAAGTTGTTGGGTGAGTGTGGTTGGGTTGAATGAGTGAGCGAGTGAGTGGTTGAGTGAGTGAGTGATGAGTAAGTTGTTGGGTGAGTGTGGTTGGGTTGAGTGAGTGGTTGAATGAGTGAGCGAGTGAGTGGTTGATTGAGTGAGTGAGTGAGTGAGTGAGTGGGTGGGTGAGTGAGTGAGTGGTTGGGTGAGTGAGTGAGTGAGTGAGTGAGCGAGTGGCTAGGTGAGTGAGTGAGTGAGTGGTTGTGTGATTGAGTGAGTGTGGGTGGAGTGAGCGAGTGAGCGAGTGGCTGGGTGAGTGAGTGGTTGTGTGATTGAGTGAGTGTGGGTGGAGTGAGTGAGTGAGCGAGTGGCTGGGTGAGTGAGTGGTTGAGTGAGTGTGGGTGGGTTGAGTGAGTGTGAGTGAGTGGTTGGGTGAGTGAGTGAGAGTGAGTGGTTGAGTGAGTGTGGGTGGGTTGAGTGAGTGTGAGTGAGTGGTTGGGTGAGTGAGTGAGTGAGAGTGAGTGGTTGAGTGAGTGAGTGAGTGAGTGAGTGAGTGAGTGAGTGAGTGAGTGAGAGAGTGAGTGGTTGGTTGGGTGAGTGAGTGAGTGAGTAAGTGGTTGGGTGAGTGTGGTTGGGTTGAGTTAGTGAGTGGTTGGGTGAGTGAGTGGTTGTGTGTGTGAGTGAGTGAGTGAGTGAGTGAGTGAGTGAGTGAGTGTGGGTGGAGTGAGCGAGTGAGTGAGTGGTTGGGTGAGTGGATGGGTGGGCGAGTGTGTGTGTGTGTGTGTGTGTGTGAGAGTGAGTGAGCGAGTGAGTGGTTGGGTGAGTGTGGGTGGGGTTAGTGAGTGAGTGAGCGAGCGAGTGGTTGAGTGAGTGAGTGGATGAGTGAGTGTGAGTGAGTGGTTGGGTGAGTGTGGGTGGGGTTAGTGAGTGAATGAGTGAGTGAGCGAGCAAGTGGTTGGGTGGGTGAGTGAGTGAGTGAGTGAGTGGATGAGTTAGTGTGAGTGAGTGAGTGAGTGTGGGTGGGTTGAGTGTGAGTGGATGGGTGAGAGAGTGAGTGAGTGAGTGGTTGGGTGAGTGAGTGAGTCAGTGGTTGATTGAGTGAGGGAGTGAGTGAGTGAGTGAGTGAGTGAGTGAGGGAGGGAGGGAGGGAGGGAGGGATGGATGGATGCTTTACCTTGTAGTCAAAGCTATGGCCGTGGAAATGTGCAGTGTGCATGTCCACCTCGTTTCCCATTCCCATCAGATACCAGTACACTTTATCTCCGACCTTCATGGTCAGGCCTTTAAGGTTGCCGTAGACCAAACCATTGATTCCTGTAATAAACAAAGGAATATCCATTAGTTTTACATTAGAGCTTTTAATAATAATAACAGAAACATTCATTGATTTTTAATGCTGAGGCAATGATGCTTTAAAGGAAATTAATTAAAAGAGAGATTTCTCACGGAGAGTCTAACAGAGCTAATAGTTACTTAGAACATATTTTAGCATGCTAAACCATTTCATGAGAAGAACTCAATTATTTTAAAATTAATAAGTCCTTACTAAGTAACATGTCCTCGTCCTCAAAAACCATGACCAAATCTATGCAACCCAGAACACATTAAACTCACCATGCATTTTGTTGCTTTCGATAAACTCCTCGTCCTCCTTCAGTTCTTTTGGAGGGGTTTTAACGTGCGCTTTGATGTTGTCATCCAGATACCAAGATTCATTCTCATCAAAGACCATGAAGAGCAGAGCAAACTCCTCAATCTCTTTCTTCAGCCCCAGTGAACGTGCCAGGCTCTTCTTGCAGATGACCAGCGGCCCGATCAAACCACTGTACATGTCCTGCGCGGGAAGAAATCAGATTTACATAGATTAAAAACGTTTTAGACACCATGGGTCATAATATTGTTCTATAGATATAATTATGCAACCGTCTAAGATTTTGACAAAATTCTAAGGCAGCATCACAATTGCAATTAATGCATTTCATTGAAAAATAAATGATCCAAGATGGTGGACAGTCAAGAGAAAATAAATACACTTTCACTAAATAATGAAAAGTATAATGAATATATTCAGAAACAACTGTTAGTGTGATAGTGTTAATGTTTGTGTGGTTTTCTCCTGGTTCCTGAGTGTTTGTGATTAAAGTCTGCACATTCGCCGAGTTTGTCGAGTGGGTGCTGGTGTGCAACGAGTCCCAGTTCACTGTCTGCCCCGCTGAGGAAGCCCCACTCCGACTCCAGAGCCGCCAGAGACCAGCCATCCACCACCAACAACGACCGGCACGATGGAGTTGCCTGTGCCCACTGTAGACCGCGGAGGCCAGCTCATCGCGATGGACGAGCCCGAACCAGAGAGGAGGCCGGAAGGAGTCATCGCCCCGGAGCCCATACCGCCGCTAGAGTCTAACCAGGTGAGTGAGCCGATAACATTGTTTGATGTGGAGGGAGTTTTAGTGGAGTTTGAAGGGATGGAGGGGAGAATAACCCTGCCGTGGTGGATGTTATGGATTCTGGGAGGTCTTTAAGCTCCTCTAAATAAAATTTTTAGGTTAACTTAATGGACTTTTTTGGAGAGATTATTCCCAGTCTCCCTGTATCTCCAGCAACCCCTGTCTCTCCAGAATACCCGCCCAGCCTCCCTCTCCACCTCCTCAATCAGCCAGTTCCTCAGCCCCGCCTCCGCTGATGTCCTTCAGTCCCTCTTCAGCTCCCACATGCTGTGAAGACCTGCCCAGTGTCTTTAGGCCACCAGCTCCATCCAGCACAGAGGATCCCCTGTCTCCGCCTCCAGCCTTTGTGCCCATCACTTCACCTCAGCCTGTCGACACATCGGCTCAACCCTGGCTCCTCGGCTCCACCAGAAACCATCGGTCATATCGTTTTGCCGTCTACGCCTTGGTCTGCCGTCGACCTGCCTGCACCTTCGGCTCCATCTGGCCTTACTTCCTCAGTTGGACTATTTACGGCGCGAGGGCACCCCTTTTTTGGGAGGGGGCATACTATTACATGTATGGTCTGTCTCCTATGTTTCATTGTGTTTTTGGTTTAGTCCTGTGACCTAGTTTTTCCCAGTCTGTTTAATTAGTTATGTCATTCACCTGTGCCCTGTTAATTTACTAATTAATTTCCTTTGTTTGCTCTGTATACTTAAACCCTCCGTTCTCCCTTAGTCTCCGTCTGTTCTTGTTAATGTTTGTGTGGTTTTTCTCTTGTTTCCTGGGTAATTGTGTTTTTTTTTTTTTCTTCTTCTCCTGGTTCCTGAGTGTTTGTGATTTAAAGACTGTTTCCTGGAATTATTCCTCGTCGTGCAAGTTTCTAATATACCAAGTTATGTGACAACGAATTGCCATGAGACTGTGTTGGGAAACGGCAAGCTCATTAAGGTTTAAGAAATAGCACACCTGTTTTCTTGAATAGACAGGAGATATTCTGGACTTTCACAAAAGATTAGATCCAAACTGGCCTTTGGTCCCATGACCTTGTTTCAATGGTGAGAAAGGTACCTTAATAACATCTACGGTGGAGTAATATGCTCCGACACTGCATTCCTCCTGCTCCTCTGTCGGCCCAGAATTCTTTGGGAGGTACCAGGTATAGGTCTGAGTTTCTCCTTGAGTGAGCAACATGAGTGAGCATGAGTGAGCTTTAGACTTTAATGAACAATATAAACTTTGAAATTTGTCTAATTTACAACTGTCAGATCATCTTGTCCTTTACCTGGACGTGTCAGGGCAACATGGGGACTGTCAGTTTTAACTCCATGGGCATGTATGGAGTACGGTCTCTTAGCCATGTTCTTAAACACAATCTTCACTTTTTCTCCTACTTTACCATGGATCATGGGTCCTGAGGTGAGCAATACCACAGCTGAGCATATTCTGAATGTTTACAAACATTTACACCAAATAATGAGTCAACCATCAATTCTGTCAGTACTTACCCATAATTCCCAAATGTTCCATATCTGCAGGTCTGTCCTTGGGTTTGGTGAAGGTTTCATCAGTGTACTCTCTGTACAACACCTTCTTATATTTTGAACCAATGAATTTACCTTCTTTCTTGAGGAACGCGTTGCCTGGACTGAATATATCAAAAATAGATATGACTCAGAACTTGCATTCATGCTTTAATGACAGTACAGTCTAAAAACATTTAAAAAAATGTAGTCTGAACAGTCTTTGTAAATTCTTAGTTGATCACAGTCTGTCACAATTTACTCAAGAACCAATGGTTTGCTTTGTTGTCACTGATGTGGTTTTTCGCTGATTATCTTTTTCTGAAACTTGGTATATAACCAGATTTGGCTTCAATCACACTAAACACCTTAGGTGTACTTAAATACCTTAAATAAAGTTCCAAACGTAGGTTCAGGAAGAGCCTAATCATTCAGTCCTGGCAATCATCATTATGAGTGTTTATTAGCAGCAGTCACTGCACCATCCCAGCTACAATTCCTCTGGCATCCCTCCACCTCCCCACCTCCCCACCTCCCCACCTCCCCACCTCCCCATCTCCCCATCTCCCCACCTCCCCACCTCCCCATCTCCCCACCTCCCCACCTCCCCATCTCCCCATCTCCCCATCTTCCCACCTCCCCATCTCCCCACCTCCCCACCTCCCCACCTCCCCATCTCCCCACCTCCCCACCTCCCCATCTCCCCACCTCCCCATCTCCCCACCTCCCCATCTCCCCACCTCCCCATCTCCCCACCTCCCCACCTCCCCACCTCCCCATCTCCCCATCTCCCCATCTCCTTCTCTATTTCTCCCATTAGGGGAGCCGCAGTTCTATGTATCACAGTAATAAGCTTATAAGGTTAAGCTTACGCAGAGCCTCGGGTTCGAACCTCCTTCGATGACAGCAATTTTAAAAAAAATATTGCTGATCATTTACAAAGCACTAAATGGTTTAACTCTGCAGTACTTGAGCGAGCTCTTAACGCATTATAGTCCTTCAAGTCTATTGCGATCTCAAAACTCTGGCCAGTTGATAATACCTAAAATATCAAAATCGACTGCTGACGGTAGATCCTTTTCCTATTTAGCACCTAAACTCTGGAACAGTCTCCATAACATTGTCCGGGAAGCAGACACACTCAGTTTAAAATCTAGACTAAAAACACATCTCTTTAACCTAGCATACACAGAAAATTATATATTCCTATTATTCAGATGAGTTAAATGATTATTAGGCTGCATAAATTAGGTCAGCCGGAACCGGGAACACTTCCCATAACACCCGATGTACTCGTTACATCATAAGAAGAATGGCATACGCTAATGTTAGTCTTTCTGCTTATTCCGAGGTTAACTGAAGTCAGCCGGATCTGGGCCGTATCCAGAACAGATGGTGGACCTGCACCTGGACACGACCACAACGCATCCCTGAAGTGTCAGCAGAGATTGTGTCAACTAGACTCTCATCGAAGGCCTCATCGACACGACAGCCATCGGCACTGATCCTCAACAAACCCGTCTCCATCCCGGTGTGATGACTCTGATCTTCAACCACATGAACTGGATAATATTCTGATTGTTCCAAACCAATCTGACTTCTGACCTGTAATGCTGCCTGGTTCATAATCATACACTGTTCGTTCATTGGCCAGAGGAGAACTGGCCCCCGACTTAGCCTTGGTTCTCCCAAGGTTTTTTTTCCTTGAGTTTTGGTTCCTTGCCACTGTCGCCTTTTTCCACCTTTGTTGCCACTGGCTTGGCTTGCTTAGTTGGGGACATTCAATTTAACATTTAATTTAATATTCAACAATAATATTGATCTGCCTGCACTGACACTATTGTACAAGAACTGAACTGAGCTAATCTGAACTTACTCCAGAGCGGCTATATATATATATATATATATATATATATATATATATATATATATATATATATATATATACTGTATATATATAAACTAAATTTATAACTTTTTTAAAAACAAAAATGAAACATCACTGAACTTACTTAAGCTGGACTGTGCCGCTATTTTCTTCTGGAAACAAACTTTTGTGCATTATTTTCCTGTTATCACTGTAAAACTGCTTTGAAACAATCTGTATTGTAAAAAGCGCTATACAAATAAATGTGACTTGACTTGACTTGACTTGACAGCAATCCAATATCGTTTACCATTATCTATTAAGACTGGATGGGCTGGCAAACTCTTTAAATGAAATTTGCCAAGTACTGTTAGCAAATGGGAGTTCTGGTGAAGGATGTGGAATACCTGTCTTTCAGACCATGGTGCATTTGTTCCTCCCAGGTGCGGGTGGGTGAATAGTCCCAATCCATCTCAACTGCAGCGATGTAATACTTCTTCTGGTGTAGCATCGTCTCAGACTGACGGTTCCAGAAGTGGCACTTCTCCACAGTGTAGTTGGCTCTCATGCCTCCATGATAATGATCTGTGGTTTTACAGCTCACCTCAAACTGTCCTGCAGACACAGCATGTTAAATAATTAGAACAGCACAATGTGTTGAGGTTTATCATAAATGCATATTTATGTGATTATGTAAGGAATAAATTATTGTTTTTCTTGTTATACACATACATCTACATTCAGTGAAACTCCAAACCTGTATGGCTTTCTTTCCTCTGTGGAACACTTTATTTTAAAAAATGTTTAAAATGTTTTTGTCCAAACGATTGTGGTGAAGTGCCGTTCACAGATAGCTCAGTGGTATTTAGAAAAAGAGTATATAAAGGGCATCCCCAGATTAGCGAGATATAGATCATTATTGCGTCATGATTGCGTGATGGTTGCCGGTACTCCACTGCTCTGTGTTTGAGGTAGGTGCTTGTTTGGCATGGCTACGGTTGGGCATCTATATTGTTTGTTCACTAACTTTTCGGGAAGTCCCGCTTGTCGGTATGCAAACCCACTCATGTTCCAAAGGTCACCATAAAGAAAAAGTATGTCATTAACTTTGTTTCTTGTGAATTTTAGACCTGTAAATTGGGCGTTTGATCGCGACATGGCTTAGTCTCGACGCTGCTGTTTTGCTTTGTTTTTTGATGGCTTCTGATTATTTTAGTTTTCTTGTTGCTTTGTTGTTCGTCAGCTCATATTATGGTGTTTATGATTTATTTAGTTTAACTTGTTATTCTTTTCAGAATTCTTTTTGATTTATTCATATTTTTGTAATTGTCTCCTTTTGCTTCTTTTGTTTAGTGTTATTTGTTTTTCTTTTCTGGTTTGGCTTCCAAGCTTGCACTTAGATTTGAAGCCTTGATTTAATTTGTTATTTGTTTTGTGCTTTTCCTTTATCTTCGGTAAGGGATAGTTAATTTATTTCAGTTGTTCTTATGTTTGTGTTATAATTGATTGTCTTCTTTTGTGTTCTGCAGGAGAAGGAAATGCATGCAGGTTGGTACAACACTGGTTGGATACTTGTCAAGAGTTTCAATATAGCACATAATTGTTCTTTGGCATAGTGAGGTCAAAGAAAGAAGAGATTGGACTGTACCCATGCTGTCAGGCTCCATGATGACGGTGTGAGAGATATGAGGAAACACATTGATGGTGTCTCTCCTGGTGTCTTTGTAGAGGAACCTGTTGCCCTCAAAGTAAAGTCCATGGATGTCTGTCTCTGATCCTAGCCCGGACAGATGCCAGGACACCTTTTCACCTTTACACATACTCAAACCTTTGAGATTCCCATACATGAATCCATTGAGCGCTGTGAATGGTGAACAAATATTAGTTTGGATGAAAGAGCAAGCAATACGGTTTGTGTGCTACAGAAATTCATAAACGTTTTATCAAGGAATGTGACTTGCACTCACAGTGCATTTTATTGGACTCTTGAAAGTCTTCATCATCTTTCTTTATAGATTTGGGGTCTTTCACACTTCTTTTGATGTTGTCATCCAAATACCAGCTCAGGTTCTCATCAAACACTGTCGCAAGAAGGTGAAACTCTTTATTCACGTTTTTCTGGAATGGAAAATAAATATTGGCAAAGCTGTGAGCAAATAATTGTTACACAATATTGTTGGAACTCAGAAATTACAAAGTTCTCTGCCTTTCTCTACCCCTGTTTTCAGCCACCAATCATGTAATAATCTCATTTCAACATTTTGCAAATAAGAAGAATTCTGCATAGCTCATTCGGCGTCCGTCTCTCTCACCTGCTTTCCTGATTTGAGGGTTTTTGGCTTGCAGATCAGAAGAGGTCCAACCAGCCCAGAGTTGGTGTCTCGGATGGGATCTACCGCTGAGTAGTACAAGTAGGTGATGCAGTCTGGATCTTTTTCGGTGGGTCCTCCACCCTTAGGTACCACCCAGTCATATTGGTAAGTGGTGTCAGGACGGACCAGTGCAGCAGGAAGTGGCTCAATCACCCCTGAAAGAGATGAACAACATACAACTTTTTACATTCCATAATTGTTTTCTTGCCTTACAAGTAATATTAAGGATGGGAACTGATTTTATCCATTAGGAATTGATTGAATTGTTAAAAGTGGGTGTTCTATACCAAGATGAAGTCAGAGCTGAATATGAGTTTGCAGCTGAAGAGTTTGGCCAGTGCTGCCCCTGGAGTTTAGCTCCAACACACTTGACTGGAAGACTCTAGTGATCCTGAAGACCATTATTAGCTGGTTCAGGTGTGTTTAATTAGGATTTGAGCTACACTTTGCATGATAGGGGCCCTCCATGAGCAGGTTTGGACACCCCTGGCATAGTGGATCCCAGAACACCACTTTTTGAGGGACTTTTTGACTAGAATATGGAGGTTAAAGGTCAAGTTTACCTTTGAAAGCAAGACGGGAAAGGCTCTAGCATCCCTGCAACTCTATGTAGGACATATGACTTGGAGAATGGATGGATGAATAGATGGATGGATGTATTATAAAGACAGATTTTTTTCTATGGAGTAATGTGAACTGCTGAATTGTTCACAATTAGACCAGAAACAAGTCTTAAGGGAGATCATAGGGTGAATTAGATTGGATTTTCCTCTCTGTTCATTCTCAGAAAAGCCAGTCATGCGCTCATAATCCCCCAGATAATTCAAAGAGGGAACTTTGGTCTCATAGATTTGGACTGATTTGTTTGAGTCCAGCCAGGACTGGAAATTACACTTGCGCAATGATCCCTGACCTTGATTCGACATTTGACTTAATAGACAACAGTCTGGGATTGCTTATCCCTTAATTTCCAGATCTTTTTATATATCATTGAGATCTTTTTCTTACTTGCTTCTTTTTTGAGTTCACGAAGTTTCTTGGCTGTGTATGACTCTGCATGAAAAAATAAAAGAAACAAATGAAGACTGTCATACATTTTATACATTTATTTAATGATGTTACTTCTTTACCTTCCAGGACGTTGTGGTAGAGTGTTCCATCCATTTCTATACTATACTGCACTCCGTGAGGTTGAATACTGTAGGGCCTGCTTGCTTTATTTCTAAACGTCACTTTAATTGTATCCTCTTCCTCTGCTCTGATGACTGGACCTAAAAAACAACTCAAAGACATTAATTTGTGCTATTAATCTCAGTAAAATCAAAACATTGAAATAAATTAAAGACAAATAATATCTGCACTTAAAAGCAAATCACTGCAACAGCCTCATAGTAATATCACAGTTAAAGGAAGATTCCTTGTTAAACACAACGTTCTGTCTACAACATCTACCCAGAATTCCCAGGTGCAGTTCCTCTGGGGTCCTGTCTTTGCGCTTGGTGAATGTGTCATCAGTGTATTCCACATATTGGACCTTCTTGTATTTGCCCCCGATGCGATCGTGGCGGGTATCAAAGAAAGTGTCAGAAACACTGTGGAAATTCAGAGACAAGCTTAAATTCAAGGACATTCCCTTTGACTTCAAGATTTGTCTCTCAGTGAAGATCCTAAAACAACATTGTTACCTGTCATCAACAAGTTTCTTCCCTGTATACTGATTTATCTCTGTTGGCCCATAATCCCAGATGATTTCCTCAGCAGCAATGAAATACTGTCTCACTTCTCCAAACGGTCTGGGTTTATGCACATTTGGGAAACACTTCTTTATCTCAAAAATGGCTTGCATGCCGGCTAAAAGTGGGGAGAAATGTAATTAAATTCAACACAACAATTTACAGGTGTAACGATGCAACATTTACACTCAGATCTGGCCTGTCTGTACCTTCCAGATGATCACTGACTTGACAGCTGAGGAGCCATTGGCCGGGATTGTCCGCAACCATCTCTACATTAACAAAAGTAGCCGGGAACAGACTGACAGTATCAACATGGTGCCGTTTGTTCGTCAGGATCTGTCCATGGAAGAAGGCTGAGTGGATGTCGACCTCGTTCCCCATCCCAAACAGGTGCCAGTGGATCTTATTGCCCATGCACATGCTGAGGTCCGGCAAGTTGCCGTAGACGTACCCATTTATAGCTACAATAAAGTTCACAAGGGAAGTTGAAATTCCTGGATAGTTATTCATACTATTTTTTAATAAATAGTAGGCAGTATATATTATATACTGTACAGTATGCTACTATTATAGGTAGTTAATAGATGTGTCTAGAACAGGGTTTGACCTGTTCATGGTTCATGTTATCTTTAGTCATTATTGCAGGACATTATTGCTGAACTCACAGTGCATTTTGTTGCTTTCCACGAATCCTTCATCACTTTTGCTGACTTTGGCTGCTGCTGAGCAGTAGGTCTTGATATTATCATCCAGATACCAGCTGAGGTTCTCGTCAGACACCGTAAACATGAGGGCATAAAGATAGTCGGCTGTCTTGTCGCCATGGACATCTAGAGTGCCTAAGAATTGCACACACACACACAAAAAAAGAACGATTCATTATCAGTGGACTATATCAGAACTTGAAGTGTGAGACTTATACAATCACTTTTATGGTGGTCAGCTTTTTATATGAATTTGTATCTGTAATTTTCAGTACATAATCTGTTGAGTTAGCCAGATCTTCGAAACTTTGGTTATTTGTTATATAGGCTATTTGTGATCTATAAATCTACTCTCTGTTTTAAAAATACACTAACAAACTTGTATTCTAACCGGGTGCTTCCTGAATCCCTGAGTGAAAAGATTGTTTAAAAATGCTTTTTACTTAATACGCATAAAATATCATACCTACAATGACAAAAATCTGATAAATTTGTACTCCTCCCTCAGTAAATATACGCATATTATATTTTATGTTTTGCACAATAATTCTTCTTTTAAGATGTTTCTATTCAAGCTGTAGACATATCTAAATTATCATGTTTGAGGTGGAACTACTTTTAAGTGGATGAATTTGTCATTAATGTACCGGTAAATACTTTGTATGTATCATCACTGCATTCACACGTTTACATTGTCATGCCATGAGTTGGACCCCCCCCCCCCAAAAAAAAGACCCTCCCCTTGAAGAAATCAGGACAGAAGTGGTTGAAAGGGGACAAAAGAGACATTAAAACACCAGGTGTAAACGGAAATGTGTCTCCCTCGTCTACTTGTGATCCGAACGACCAAAACACATTTTAATAAAAAGGGCCTAAGCAATTCTCTCAAACTAGCCTCATGCTAACTGTGGCTTTACTTTTGCTTGCATTTGAAAGTAGCTTGTATTTGAACCCAAAACATTACTGTAATTAGAGGAGTCCTAGCATGTGAACCCTGGAGTGAAGAGAAAGATTTGTACCTTTTTTACATATAATGAGAGGTCCAATGAGACCTGAGGCGATGTCTTTGGGGGCGCTAACATGGGAGTGGTATATTCTGGTCAGGCAGCTAGTGTCATCTTTGCCAGGACTATGGGAAGACGGTAGAGTCCAAATATAGGAGAACGACTTCCCAGGGGCCACTGAATCATCTTTTTTCTCCTCCTTTTCTGATGAATCAGGATACAGTGCTCCTGGAGAGAAATCCAATATTCACAGTATTTGCAATTTATGAGAAAAAGTTAAACTGATGAAATGAGTCATATTTGACATAATTTGCGCACGCACCTTCATGGCTCTTGTTGTAGCTGAGGCCGTGTGCGTGGATGGAGTACGCTCGTGTGGCCATGTTCTTCAGGTGCACAACAACTGTGTCATCTTCCTCTGCACTGATGAGGGGTCCGAGGTAACCCAGCCACTTGGGTTTCTCTATCTCCTGCCTGTAGGTGGCATCAGTGTATTGCTGATACACTGCCTTCTTATACACCCGCCCGATCCGCTGCTCTCCCCTCTCCAGAAACACCCGTGCATCTCTGCCAAACACCAACACATCATTCTCTGTGAGGCTTTTAAGTGCACTCTCTCACTCACTGAAAGTCTACCCAGATCGGCCCATAGTGTCGGCCGGATCTGGGCTGACACTATGTTGCTGTCTGGGTAGTGACCTACCCCCCTACCCAGGTACTATTTTTTTTTGTATAAACTTTGGAAGGAAACGTGAATGTTTCTTTCCCGTGCAGAATTTCTATAAAAATGTCTAATTCTGAGGAGTAGCAGAGATCTTCTCAAAATGCTGCATGATTTGAGATATCATTCATAACCATTGCATAAACATTTTAGAACGAGGCCATTTCTAAGTGTTTCTGTGGGGTTTCTACAGTGTTGCTAGACGGTTAATAGATAATGAATAGGGTGTTGCTAAATGATCTCTTACTGCTCATTTAATCATCCACCATTAAAAAATATTAAGTCTAAACTCATATAATACTTAGAGTTAACGGTTTGTTGAAGATCCAGACTCTAAAGCTGCATTCCCACTGAAAACTATCTGTAGAAACAAAGTCACCAGAACTCAATCATCTTCAGTTCCAAAGTTGAAATCATTAATTAGCAACATAATCAGTATAAAGCGGCAATTCAACTTTATGCAAATGAGCAGCAGCAGT